>NC_087182.1:2468754-2571254 GCF_035594125.1 Scylla paramamosain
AAAATGATTCTCTTCTTAATTGTTGCTTGTCGACATCCGCAACTAGCGAGGGAAGCAACAGCACTGACTGCACGGAGTAAAGGATGTAAGAAGCAGAAGACGAGGGGGGAGACAAAATTAAATTCGTATAAGAACCAAAAAAATAGGCTTCATTCTTGTTACTCTTGTTACTTACCTGTCGAAACTCGTAACCAGGTAAGGGAAGAACAAGAAAAACAATAGAAGTGCCAAATATATGTACATGTTTACAGATGTCAGAGAAAAATAGAGGAAAAAAAAAATGTATTTGAATGGTAAGATTAATTGCCTTCTGATTGCTCACCTGCTGAGATCCGTGATCAGGTAAGGGAAAGAGAAGAGCGCTTAATTGATTCGACTTTACAGGTTTACAGGTATAAAAAAAAAAAAAAAGGAAAAAGAGGGACAAAAAAAATTGAAACAAATAATAAAATGGATTCCTTTCTTATTACCTGCCTCAACCAGTAAGCAGATGAGGAGAATAACAATAGGACGCAAGCTGTATATATTTACAGGTGCTGGAAGTAAAAAAAGTGTGTGAAGAAAATAAAAACAGATGAAAAAAGAAAAAAAAAGTTATCCTGATCTCTTTCTTCTTAACTATCTAAATTAGTGGCTAGGTAAGGGAGGAGGAACAATAACAGCTAATCACTCTAAGTTTACAGGTGTGATAAAAAAGGGGAGAAAGAAAAATAAAGGTAAAAATAATAATATTGACCCCTTTTGTTATCAGGCTAATCGTGAGCAAGTAAGGGAGTGACTAATTAGTTCAGGTTACAGGTATTTAAAGCACATGGGAAAACAAATGAGGATAGGAAAGGTAAGTGATGTTTAAACTGAGCTGCATATGGGAAGAAAGCGAGTGAAAATAAACACGGAGATAAGAAAAAAAATGAAAGTGAGGGTGATGTGTGCTTTAGAATGAATGACAAATATTGAGAGAAAAATAGAAAATAAACAAAAGGAAATGGGTGATGATAAAGATGATAACAGCAACATCTACGTAGGAAAATATGGTAGAAAAGGGAACAACAACAACAACAACAACAACAACAACAACAACAACAGCAACAGCCACACCAACGACAATAATAATAACAGTACTATTAATAATGATACTAATAAAATAACAATAACAACAGCAATAATAACTAGCCGTTATATGCGTAGTTACAAAGCAGAGAATAACACAAAAACCACGTTTAGACAAGAAGAAAAATAAATAAATAAAGATACTCATAACAATAATAATAATAATATCCTTAACTGATGCTTCCAAAATCCGTAACGAGTAAGGGAACACGGATGGTGGGCGCTTAATTATAAACCCGCGGCAGAGGACAGGACAGGCATGTGACCACCACGAGGGATCGAACAAGGCTTCGCGGCTAAACATGCTGGGAGTTTGCGGCATAACGACCTTCGTGTTACCTGACGAAGGATGCCTTTTTTTCTGACGACATGGACCTTGACGGTGTATGTGTGTACACGTGTGTGTGTGTGTGTGTATGTGTGTGTGTAAAGAGGCCCAGACACGGGTTATTTAAGTAAGGTATTTACATAACTCATTCTTCTGTTATCTCTCTCTTTCTCTCGCTCTTCTTTTCGCTCGATTAAGTCATTGTTTAGTTACGTACGGTCATTTTCTTCTTGGCAGTGATTGGTTTAAGTTGGGTTGTTTTAGGATGGCTTATGGTTAGGTTGGGTTTATTTAGGTAAAGCTGGATTAAGTTGTGTTAGGTTAAGATTAGATGAGTGCTTTTCTGAGTGGCTGAAATTTGTCGAAGGTGAAATGCTCTCTCTCTCTCTCTCTCTCTCTCTCTCTCTCTCTCTCTCTCTCTCTCTCTCTCTCTCTCTCTCTCCGTCATGATGCAAGCAGGCGCCGTTAGCTTTCAGGTCCGTATTTTCAGACATTTCGGCGTCTCACCTCGACTACTTAAACCAGCAAATTTTCAGAAATCTCAAGGGCGCTTCCATTCACGATAGTTCAAAAAAAGAGAGAGAGAGAGAGAGAGAGAGAGAGAGAGAGAGATTCCGCATCACCATATCTAATCTAAAAATCTGAAAATCTGTGTTTCTTTGGCTACAAGACTGTTTAAATAGGGAGGAAGGAAAATTAAATGCGCTTTCCTAAGCTATAGAACCATTAAAACAACCACAGTACAACAATAAGTGTCTGAAAAATTACATATTATAGAAAAAAAAATGTTTATGAGAACCTTACGTGTTTACGAATAAGAACCTTCGTCGGCCTCTAAAACCACGTGGATAGTTTGGCGACACGAGGACTTGAGTGTACACGAGAGACGCAGATTATTGTTGTTCTCTTTTTTTTCGTCTTTGTTTTTGCATTAATTCAGCAACGGATGTGAATAACTGTCCGTGGGTACTTGTCTAATTATAGCTGATGTTGTTGTTTTGTTTTTGTCTCTCTCTCTCTCTCTCTCTCTCTCTCTCTCTCTCTCTCTCTCTCTCTCTCTCTCTCTCTCTCTCTCTCTCTCTCTCTCTCTCTCTCTACCTGGTATCTGTTTGTGTATTCATTTGTTGGTTCTTATGTGTTGGTTAAATGTCTGTTTGTCTTTTTTTTTATGCTTATACGCCTTTTGGTTTTATTTTTGTCTCCTCCACCACTTTCTTCCTGTTTGTCGTTGTTGTTGTTGTTGTTGTTGTTGTTGTTGTTATGGTTCCTTTGTTTCTTATTTTACTACTACTACTACTACTACTACTACTACTACTACTACTACCACTACTTTCACTTTCTTCTTCGTTTACGCTTTCTTCCTCAGTACACACATTATTCTCCTATCCCTTGTCCTTGTTCTTGCTTTTCTTGTTACCTGCCCTTACTGCTTCCATTCCTTTTCCTCTGTTTACCTGTTCATGTAATCCTTTCCTTTATATAGCCTTCTCTTCCTCTTATCTCTCGCTCCCTGCTTCTTCCTACTCCTCTACCACACATCCTCCCCCTCCACCTCCTCTATCATTCAAGTTCCCATCCTCTCTCTCTCTCTCCCTCCCCCTCTCCCTCCTTACCACATACTCACGGCCGCCAAGCACATTACCATCCCAGAAACCTTCACACAGCCACAGAATCCACACACGCGCAGCTCTCTCAGACTTCTCACTTCCGTCACTTTTTTTTTCTCTCTCTCCTTTTTTTTTCCCCCCTTTTACGTGTCGAAACATTGGGCGTCGATGAGATGCAGCCTGACTTGATACATTTTTTTTATCCCCGTCAGTTTTTTTTTTTCTCCGTTTTCTGTTCCAAACCTGCGTCAGAAGCTTCGTTTTCTTCCTTTTTTTTTGTTTTGTTTTTCCTCTCTCTCTCTCTCTCTCTCTCTCTCTCTCTCTCTCTCTCTCTCTCTCTCTCTCTCTCTCTCTCTCTCTCTCTCTGTCAGTAAGGACAGTTTTCCAAGGCCACTGGGGTGATTAGTTAATTCTGGTGGGTGAATTTTATATTTTCTGGCTGATGATGAAGGTGAACTCTTGCTAAGTCGTTTCTAGGATTACAAAAATTTTTAACTTCCAACAGGACATAAACTATCACCCTTCAAGCTACCATTAACACCCACCAACCCACGAACCTCTGTTAAACTATCACTAAAATCACGAAAAAGTCCAACACACTCCATTACAACCCCTGTTAATCACTCAGTTAAAAAAGGCCCCTTGAAAACCCCAATAGCTTGCACTGGATCTTGTTAACTATCCTTAGAATCACGAAAATATCCATGGAAATCCCCAATAACTTAACTAAACCTGATTAAACTACTCGAAAACACTTTTAAAAACCTCAATTACCTCAACTGGAACCTGTTAAATGTAGTACAAACAAAACTCCCGGGGATCTTTTTTATTTTCAGTCCAAATTAGTGAAGAGGGCGGGGTTAAAAAAAAAAAAAACACTCTTGCTGCGTCACAACCATCGCAGCCTAACCTTCCGAGACGCAGCCATGCAAGTAGGCGGATTTGTCTGTGTTTACTTACCAGCAGTTCGCCTTCACTTCTTCAGATGATCACCCGTCTGACCGAGCAGGTGGAAGCATTTATAGAACATCCGCGTCTGGGTTTAGCACGTGATGAGGAACAGGAGAAAAAGGGAAAAAATGTAAAAATGGTAATGATTGGAACAGGATGATTAAGAACAAAAAAAAATAAGAACAGGAAGAGGAAATGGGAATAATAAGATGAAAATGATGATGAATATTACTGCTATTGCTTCTGTTGCTGCTGCTGTTCCTGTTGCTGCTGCTGCTGTTACTACTACTACTACTACTACTTCTTCTACTTCTACTACTACTACTACTACTACTACTATTACTACTACTACTACTACTACTTTTCTTCTTGTTCTACTACTACTACTACTACTACTACTACTACTACTACTTCTACCACCACTACTACTACCGCTACCACCACTACTACAACTACTACTACTACCACCATTTCACCACCACCACCACCACCTTCACCTACAACAACAACAACAAACACACACACACACACACACACACACGCACGCACGCACGCACAGCATCCCATCCCCCCATCCCCCCACACTCACGCACCTCTCCGACCCCCGTTTTCTTCACGAGCCCACAATACGGCACCCGGAACCACACTAATTACTATTCTTGGCGCTAACGGAATGCGGCATTGTTTTGCGTCCATTTTTACACGCCACAATACCTGGATTTTCACCCTTATAACTGTTTCCCTTGACGTCACTTCTTCCTACACCTCTAACTCTCTGGCTGCTCTTCCTGACACGCCCTCCCTCCCTCCCTCCTCGCCTCGCCTGACCTACGTAACTAAACAGGCGCTAAATTTAGACGCTGGGTTGACGGACAGCGCGCCTTCCTACTGTCACTTTTTTCTCGTAGTTTCGTGTTAGGTTGCTCTTTCTGGATTTATATTATTTGGAGAGAAAAGGAAGGTAGTTTGATTCAATCTCTTTGTGTAAGTTTTTTTTTATGTTTTTTTACGTAGTTTTCTTTTTTCCAGGGACTAAATTAATATCAGGAGTGATAATAGATAGTTAGTGTGATTATATGCCTTTATTTGTCTATTTTTATTCGATACTGTATTGTTTCTCTTTCGTCTGTAATTATTTTTTCTTTCTTAATTGTCTTGTTCCCCAGAGATGACGTGTATCAATAGGAGAGAGTGAGATAGAGAAGAAACAAAGATAGTTAGTATAATTGTATGTCTTTATGTCTTTCATGAGTTGCCTTTCCTTTAGTTTACTATTTTTATCTTCATAGTCTTGTTTTACGAATGATAGAATCTACATCAGTATGAGGAGAAAGTTTGCTAGATGTCTTTATGTAGGTTATTTTTATGATATTCTGATTTTTCTTCGTTCATTTGTTATTATTTTTCTTATTATTCGTCTTTTCTTTAATTCCGTGTTGCGTTTCATTTCTAAGGATGAAAAAAGTAACAGTGAGAAGAGGCAATAGTTGTATATACAAGCGGGCCTCCATGTAACGTGTTTTCAAAGAAGGGTACAATATTTTCTTTTTTTAATTCTGCTGTATATTTCGTTTCGTGGAAGTGAATGATGTAAAGATAAGAAAGAGACTTTGTTATAAGTGTGTCCTGATGCAACGCGTTTCCAAGAAGGATGTTTCGTTGCGCAGCGCGATGTTGTTTTGTTGGTGTTATTTACGTGAACAATTTCAGAGAGAGATGAAAACATGAACGTCTGAATGCGTACATAGTTGTGTTGCATCACCAGGATATAGAGCATGTGTTGTGTATGAGAGAGAGAGAGAGAGAGAGAGAGAGAGAGAGAGAGAGAGAGAGAGAGAGAGAGAGAGAGATGTGCAATTATTTTACTAGAGAGTGAGTTAGGATATTGTACGTGTTAGTTATGTTATGTATGTTAGGTTAGGTAAAGAAAATTATAATAAAAGCAACATTAGTGGAGCGTATATAACTTTTTTTTTTATGGGACTGGAAAGACTGAATGAAAAGAACGATTTAAGAAGAAAAATAGTGAATAGAGACATTAAAATTTAAAAGAAAGTAAGAGAAGTGTACGATCTTACTTACACAAAAAAGAAAAAGAATGAAAAAGAATGAAAGAAAAAGTTGCGTTCGCGAGAGAGAGAGAGAGAGAGAGAGAGAGAGAGAGAGAGAGAGAGAGAGAGAGAGAGAGAGAGAGGCCACATAGAAAGAAACACCTGTGGCCCACATGCATGGTGGTCTACTTGTGGCTGGCTGCTGGCTGGCTGATTGGCTGTCTGTCTAGTTGGTCCTGTCTAGTTGGTTAGCTGTTTTTTTTTTTTTTTTTTTTTTTTTACTCCTGACTGGTTGGTTGACTGGTTGACTGACCGACTGGGTGTTTGTCTGGCTGGTTGACTGGCTGGCTGGTTGGCTGGCTAATATGTACTCGTATGCTGGCTGGTTCGTTGGCTGATTGGTCGTTTGACTTTTCACTGACTAGACTGGCTGGTTGTTTGACTTTTCACTGACTGGTTGACTGACGAGTATAAATATGACTGTTTAAAGGACATATTTATAATGACTGCATGGTTGACTACCTGACTCACTGGCTATTTGATTGGTCGGCTGGCTTATATGTTTGCTGATTGGTTGGTTTGATCGTTCGACTTTTAGTGACTGATCAACTGGCTGGCTGGCTGACCTGGTTGGCTGAGTGGTTGGTTAGTTAGATGCCTGGCTGCCTTTGTAAATGGTGAGGTGCTGGCTGGTCCTCACATGTTACTGAAGCAGGATCAAGAGATTGAATGTCGCTAGTAAATTAGACTCATGGCTATACATAATCGTCTGTGTTCGTCATCAAATTACGTTCTTGTATAGAAAATAAAGATACCGGTGACTCATAACATCCGAACACCTGCACTGACTTATCTATCGAGGTGACGAGAACTACGTAGCTTATACAGGACGTGCGCCATTGCCACTGCTGCTGCTGCTGCTGCTGCTAGGATCGACTGAGGAATGTAAACAACGCCTCACTATTCCTGGCCTTGACGAGGCAATAGAGATCATCTTTATATGACGGTGGAGTTACTAAGAGTCTATAGATAGATGATATATTGACCACAGCACCTCTTAAGTTTTCAGCTGACAAATGTTTATGCTCCCAAAAGGCAAGGAATACAATAACATATCAATCTTATATAATGTTGAACCGAGTTAGACATAAACAGATGATATATTGACCGCAACATCCCATAAACTTTCATTTGATAAACATTACCACCGAAAATATACAAGGAATACAGTATCAGATCAATTTTATACAGTCTTGTTTATAGATAGATGATATATTGATCAGAACATCTCTTTAGTCTTCAGTTGACGAATATTGATTAGAAAAATTATATAAGGGATACAAGATCAGATCACCTTTATGTAATCTTGGACAGACTAAGAGCATATTATAGACCACAACGCTTGTTTAGTATTCAGGTGATTAGCAGTAATGGGTGAAAAGTACAAGGAATACAAGATCAGAGCACCTTTATAAGAAAGAAATATATAGATATCACTGACTGCATCATTCCCTTCCACTGCTATTTGCCACATCTTCCTCTAATCACTAACCATTCTGAGACACTTTCTTGTTCTTCACCCACATCTTAACATTGTACGGGCTAGAAATTGCAAAATCCATTCTTTCTTTATCCCTTTCTTCCTTGTAGATGTTGATAATGATTACTTACCTTGCTTTTAGTGCTGTGAATTGATACATATCGCAGTGAAAAGGTTAATTTTTATAAAGAAAATAGATAGTTAAAATGAAAAGAGGAGATAGAATGATAATATAAAGAAATCATAAACAGTAATTAGATTGTATTCCCTTTACCTGTATATTGTTGTGCGAACTTATAATGCACTGAACGATAAGAAGATATTTAGAACAGCATTCCTTTAGATATGACGCTGAAACGTTTGACAGCGCGGATCAAAGACCTAGAGAGTTGTGTGATTTCCTCGACCCCTGTCATGAGTTGGAGGGCGGGCCGGATGCCTCCCCGTGACAGCCACGCGGCGCCACAGCGGGGCGTCGGATGTGCCTCATATATTTATCTTGACAGCCGCGCCGTGTCTTGTCGCCAAAGCGGTATTGATAAATAAAGACGAGGGTTCAGAAGTAAAGTAAGACAACGCTAATGCGGTAGTTGACAAATGGGGGAAGGGAAAGATAATGGGCGATTTATAATGTCATGCTTTGTCGCTACAAGGTTATTAGTATATAATGACGAGGAAAAGTTTAGTTAGAAAACGAATGTGATAGATAATACATGGGAGGTTGATTGATTGACTCACTGACTGAATGATTTATCTTTATCTTTCTGTAAGACCAGCACTGGCCTAGGGTAGCAAAAGAACGAAAAAAGCCCACTGATGTGTAGGTTCCTAAAGAAAAAAAAAAAAAAGGACCATTCAAAATTGAAGGACTGACTGATTTGTTCATTGGTTGACTGACTGACTGACCGACTGACTGACTGATTGACTGACTGACAGACTGACTGACTGATTAACTGACTGACTGACTGACTGACTGACTGGTTGATTTATTGACAGATTGATTAAGATACAAAAATGATATGATGAAGAAGGAGAAGCATTCTATTTAAGTCACTATGCCGGACGGGAGAAATACAAGCAGCCCCGTCTGAGTTACAACTACCGGTGGCGAAACAAAGGAAAGTCGCCTTGCGCGTCTTAAGTGTTAATACAAGGAAGAAAGTAATTTTAAACATCCTTGCAACGTTACAATAATTGGCGTATAAATCAAGTTCTTGTTTCTATTACATATCAACCTTTGAAAGAAAACGGAGTGCGCGTCTGTACTGAGTTTAAATGAAGGAAAAGTGGGAGGTGAGTTATTTAATTCGAAAGTGAGAAAGAAAGAGCTGAAGTGAGAAAAAAAAAGGTGTAGAAATGTGTCTGTAATAATGTAAGAATAAATTATGGTAAAGTTTATATGAAAAGGAAAATGGTAAGATAAGAATGGAAATCAGTTTGTGCTGTCGTAAAGTTTATGATCATAGAAAATGTAAATTAACAGGAGTGAGAGAAAAAAAAAAGGTAGAAATGTGCATATATTATTGTAAAAGAATAATAATAATAATAATAATAATAATAATAATAATAATAATAATAATAATGGAAAAGAGATTATATTAAAAGTAAAGTGAGAAGCCAAGAATGAAGATGAATTTATAATATAGTCAAGTTTATAATCATAGAAAACGTAGATTAACACATGCAGTTTTATTGTGATTTATTGATTCTCTCTCTCTCTCTCTCTCTCTCTCTCTCTCTCTCTCTCTCTCTCTCTCTCTCTCTCTCTCTCTCTCAACGTCCCTATCCGTGTATATGTGTGTGTGTGTGTGTGTGTGTGTGTGTGTGTGTGTGTGTGTGTGTGTGTGTGTGTGTACGGTTCCACGAGGACAAAAGAGACGCGAAAAACAACACCACGTTTGACCTCGATGATTCAGCTTGTGGTGGTGGTGGTGGTGGTGGTAGTAGTAGTAGTGGTAGTAGTAGTGGTGGTGGTAGTGGTGGTGGTGGTGGCTGGCGACCCCCACCACCATTACCACGACCACCATCACAGTAGGTCACACACACACACTCTCTCTCTCTCTCTCTCTCTCTCTCTCTCTCTCTCTCTCTCTCTCTCTCTCTCTCTCTCTCTCTCGTCACGTGTCTTCCTTCCAACCAACAAGCCGTGACTGAAACCTGGGCGACACTTCTCTTATTTATAGTCACTGGGATGTGCACCAGTCACCGTGCCATCATTAACCACACACACTCACACACACACACACACACACACACACACACACACACACACAGTAACATATTTAACAAGGCAAGAAGAGATGATGAGCAGAAATATTTTGTTCTTTTGTTTTGTTTTTTGTTAATTTATCATGGAGCGATATTCGTAGATGAGATGAATGTATCACTAGGGGAAGGTGTGTGTGTGTGTGTGTGTGTGTGTGTGTGCGACCAATATAGATACATTTAAAAAGAGAGAGAAAAAAAATATAGTGATCGGTCAGTAAAGGACGAAATATTTAAAAGTGTGAGTCATTCCTGTAAAAAAAATATATTAACACACACACACACACACACACACACACACATACACGTACATAAGTGACCTCAATCGTAGCATCATCAAGAAACACTGACCTTGATGCTTTATTGCTTGTTTATTTATTTATTTATTTATTATATGTAGTTACGAAGTGCTGTATATATTTGTAGTCTTATTTACTCATTTATCTTATTATATTTTAGATCTTTTAGTGGTGTTTCTATCAAGTTTTCGCAGAGAGAGAGAGAGAGAGAGAGAGAGAGAGAGAGAGAGAGAGAGAGAGAGAGAGAGAGAATAGTCTTTCTAGCATCCATTATTAGATGACTTGCCCTGACACACACACGCACACACACAGCTATTCTTGTCTTCAATTTATCCACGCAGAAAACACGCACGTCTTCCAGAAAAAGAGAGAGAAAAAAAAAAAAGAAGAAAACAAATCTTCACTTTAACATATTTTATCCTTTCAATTTTTCCTCTAACAAATAAAAAGTAAATAAACAAAGTGAACCATTTTTGTGTAGAGAAGAGATCCATCTTTTATGCTTTAATTTCTATTGCATGACTGAGTTTAAATGAGTAATGTATTTATTTATTAGTCTTGTATGTAATTAATGCTGTGAGTTCTTGATGCGCATTTTCTTGAGTTCGTTCATGTGTCGCTTCCTTGTTGTGTTTTGAGGTGTGTGTGTGTGTGTGTGTGTGTGTGTGTGTGTGTGTGACTACTCGAAACAAAAGGTATACAAATGAACACTCACTCACTCACTCACTCACTCATTTACTTACTATATATGAATGTAAATTTAATAACACACACGTATAATATCCTACATCTTTTAAACAACGTAACTCATCGCAAACACTCCCATACAACCCAGCAAATCTGTGTACCTTTGCGTCTCACCTGTGCCTCCCCATTGCAGGTGCCATGTCGGGTAACTTCGGGCCGTGGATGGTGTGTAGCGGGGACTATTACGTGACCTGCACCTCCTTCTCCTCCAGGTACCAGATGTCATGTAAGTACCTGTGTGGTTTTCCTTGTAGTAGTAGTAGTAGTAGTAGCAGTAGTAGTAGGAGCATAAGAATATAAGAAAATAAGGGAAGCTGCAAGAAGTCATCAGGCCTACACGTGGCACTAATAGTAGTAGTAGTAGTAGTAATAGTAGTAGTAGTAGTAAGAGAAGGAGAAAGATGAAGAGGAGGAGAAAGAGGAAGTAGATAGGGAGGAGAAGGAAGAGGAGGAGGAAGTAAATAGGGAGTAGGAGAAGTAGTAATAATAGCATAAATAATAGTACATAATCTATTGATAAATTACTAACGATAAATTCAAAATAAATAGAAAAAAAAAGATACACATATATAGCTAGATTACATATGTCTAAATTAAATCAAAATAAAAAAAAAATTAGAAGGCAAGACTGGTTAGTAATTCTCTCTCTCTCTCTCTCTCTCTCTCTCTCTCTCTCTCTCTCTCTCTCTCTCTCTCTCTCTCTCTCTCTCTCACCTGGCCGTCTCTTCACACGCTAATCTCGCCACACTCTCTCTCCTTGTCCTTCCGTCTTTCTATGCAGTGATCTCATATCGCAAACACGCACACGTCTGGTATGCAACGCTGTGTGTGTGTGTGTGTGTGTGTGTGTGTGTGTGTGTGTGTGTGTGTGTGAAATTATTGACAGTACGTTTTGTAATGTTGATAAATTTGTGGTGAATGAAATGTGTATCTGTCTTTGTTTATTTTTGTTTATGTATCTATCTATCTTTCTTTATATCTATCTATCTATCTATCTATCTATCTATCTATCTATCTATTTATCTATCTACCTACTTACATATCTATTCATTCATCCTTGCTGCTATCTCTCCATTTATCTATCTATTTACCCACATATCTATTTATCTATCTACCTACTTTTCTGACTTTCTATCTATCTATCTATCTATGTCTCCTATTCTTCAGACCACCTGCCTACCTACCTACAGCGTGTCTAACCCACCACTCTTATTGCAGGGAAGATCAAGGTGGCTGGAGTGGGGTCAGCCCTCGCCGCCGCGCTGCTCGCTGTGGCCGCTTTCATGTGTCCGCTGTTGGTCATGATGCACCTGTCATCCACCAAAGTGCTCGTCAAGTTCCGCCACGCCACGCTAGCAAAGGTGGTCTGCATCGGGGCGTCAGGTAAGAGAAGACTGTAGATTTGCGCTGTAACTTGCTTCATTTGTTTCTCGGTGTGTTGTCTCACGTGGATTATTTTTTTAAGGGTTGCACGGATGCCTGGTGAGGTTTTCGTTGGGTGTGTTTGTCTCGTGCTCTCTCACTGTTGGTATTTTCGAACGTTGTACAGATGATTTTGCCGATTATTTTATTTATTTATTTATTCAGTTGTATTTATATTTGTTATTTTGTCGAAGATGATGCAGAATCCTTTTTAAATTATCACTGGAATCGTGAAAACACTCTTGAAAACTTCGATAACATCCACTAGGAACTGAGAACCTAAGAAAATAAGAAATAAATAATAAATATAAGAATAAATAGGAAAATAAGGGAAGCTGCAAGAAGCCACCAAGTCTACACGTGACCAGTCCCTGAATAAAACGTACCTATCCATTTCCACCTATCATCCTTAATCCATAAATCTGTCAAGTTTTCTTTTTAAAACTCCCTAATGACTCGCCACTAACAGCATGATCATTGAGTCTATTGTTTGTTAAATGTAACGGAGGTAAGGCGCTGAGCCATTTAAGTATATTGACTCCTCCACCTTCTCTTCATCCTCCTTCTCCTCCTCCACCTCCATCTCCTCCTCCTCCTCCTTCTCCTTCTCCTGTTCGGTCATCTCTTGTATTCGTTTTCTTCCTTGACCTAATTCTCTTCCAAATCCTTGTTTTTATTTCACTCCTCTACTGCTAACTCTTTCTTTTTCTCCTCCTCCTCCTCCTCCTATCGACTGTGTTACACCCGCCAGGAAAAACCTTGTATAACATTAAGAGTTTTTCACAGACAGACGTGATGACCTTCGCTTCCTTAAAATTCAAGATACCCCTTCCTTCACTTCTGTTTTTCCTGACCCTGCCCAGCTTGTAGATCAAGTTTGTATTTATTTTTATTATTTGTCGGTTGATTTTTTTTTTTAATGCACTATAGAAAATAAGAAAATGTATAATTCTTAGTATGTTCTGCTTGTCCCTTTTTTTTTTTTTAAGTTTGTCAATTAAGTTTCATCAGTCGACGCTGCACTAGACACTAAAAAAAAAAAATATGTATTTATATAAAGCTTTTAGCCACCAGCTCTTTAAGACGCCACTGCCAACAGCCTCAGCCAATTACAATCGCCGGAGAATCCTTGAAGGAAACCCCGCCAGTCAATCAGAGTGAACCAATAGTAACATAAAGTAGAAAGTGATCAAATGAACATCTATCGTTTGTTCTGACACTCGCTGATTTGTGTTTTTAAAGATTATGATCCAGAACGACAAAATAAATAAATAAATAAATAAGTCACATGAATAGATAGTAAATAAAATAAAGTAAAATAAAATAAGTATTACAGTGAAAGGAGTAACTACAAATAGAAGCTGCATATTGAAAGAGAGTTGCCTTATCTAATCAGCATCTATAGTCTGTTTGGTTGTATGCTCTTATCTAAATATTAACGACCATCAACTGTTATAAGAAAACCTTCATTAGTATAATTAACAGAGTGACCTCAAATAAACACGAGGAAAAAACGAACGAAGACTAAAGGAGAAAATATCGTAAGCCATTGAGTATATTGGAAAAGATTATCTAGATAGGGAGAGTTGGAAGCCAGTCTAGCCACCATTAAAGAGAAAACGATAGTAATCAGTCTATATATATTTATATACCAGACCGGCAATTACATGAGATGGTCCCCAAAATAAAAAATAAAAATAAATAGAAATAAAAGTAAATGTAAAAATAAAAATAACGTATAAGAACATTGAACAGGGTGACAACATTTAATAAAAGAAAGTACAAGTCATGGTTTATGCTGCAAAAGATACTCAAACCTTGCGGTACCTAAAGGAACGTACGTCACCCAATATAATCGAGAAACTGTCAATTATTATACAAACTAAGAGTACGATAATAGCGAAAAAAGTATGTATACCTAAAAGAACATACGTCACCAATAGATAATTATCGAAAAACTGTCAATTATTATACAAACTAAGAGTACGATAATAGCGAAAAAAAGTATGTATACCTAAAAAGAACATACATCACCAGTAGATAACTATCGAAAAACTACTAATCATTATACAAACTAAGACTAAGAGTACGATAACAGCGAAAAAAAAAAAATCTAAAAGAACATACGTCACTTAAAAAATAACATGAAAAATTACCCAAAAGTACGATAATAGGGAAATAAATATAAAAGCAGGAGAGAAAAACAATCACTAGCCACTACGTACATAGGAAAATATGACCAGGACTTTTAAAACCACCCAAAAATATCGTAAAGAAACGCTCATAACCCAATAGTGAACAAAAGACGCTGACCTTTGTAGTGAACCTGCTTATTATAATCTTGTTTTTACCTTTCCTTATTATTGCGACGAAATAATATGGGGTTATATATTCAGGCACGTGTGTGTGTATGTGTGTGTGTGTGTGTGTGTGTGTCCTTGGGTTGGTCGCTATTGTCGCCAGTCAGCATGCGCATAACGAAGAAAATGAGGAAGTGCGTGTGAGTTGTATAATGGTTACGATTCTGTTATTTGTTTATGTCATAGTTGTTTTACCTTATTCATCTGTTTATTCAATCATTTTTATTTTATTCTATCATTTTTTTTTCTCTCTCTCTCTTGTTAGGTTCGCTTATCTGTTCAATTTTTTCATCATATTTTTTTTCCGTCTCTTTATCCTTTTGTTTATTCATTCTACATATTCTGATTCATTTAATTATTTTCTTATTTTCATTTTGTTGATTCTCGTGCTAAAAATCATTGTTGCTGCCAGAATCAATCAATTAATTAACTAATCAATTAATAAATCAATCTTTTTTATATTCTTTTTAGGGACCCTATTTGTTCATTATCTTCAAGTTTATTCTATAGTAAAAATAATTTCATAAACTATCAATCATTCATCTGTGTGTGTGTGTGTGTGTGTGTGTGTGTGTGTGTGTGTGTGTGCGTGTGTGTGTGTATGTGTGTCCTCTGCCCTGATTTTCCGTCCAGCCAGACAGTAATGTTATACGTCACGAGATTTGGGCTAAAAATAATTGGGCTAGAAATAGTTGGGCTGAAAATACCCGGATAAGGTCAGATGTAATAAGCTTCATTCTCCTTCCCTCCCTCTCTCTCTCTCTCTCTCTCTCTCTCTCTCTCTCTCTCTCTCTCTCTCTCTCTCTCTCTCTCTCTCTATTCATCTATCTACCGATCTACCTATCTATCTTTCTATCTATCTATCTATCTATCTATCTATCTATCTACGTATATATCTATTTCTCTCTATATATCTATCAATCAGTCTACATCCTTTCTATCTATCTATCTATCTATCTATCTATCTATCTATCTATCTATCTATTTAGTTATCTATTTATCTACCTACTTATCTGTCTATCCATCAAGGAAACGTTAAATGTTATCGTGGTGTAGTAACTTGATTCATCCTTCTTTCAGTTCTGTGTTCGCTGGTGAGTCTGCTGCTCTTCCTGATCGAGGTGTTCATCTCCAAGTCAGCCATCAGCTACGGCCTCTTCATCACGCTCAGCTGGGCCTTCTACTTGCAGGTGCGTGCACTACATATAGGGGCTGCCAGGGCTCTATTGTCTCTTTTCCTTTCTTCCTTACTTTATTTTCTTCCTTCTTGAGTTGGGAGGAGCATGCGCTTTGAGTCAGTTATTCAGTGAGTTATTCAGATAATTAATGAGTTATTCAGTGGATCAGTAAGTCAGTGCGTTTTAGTCACACTCTTGCCTCCTGTGCTCACATGTCTTTCATCCCCAGGTGATCAGTATGGTGGTGGGCGTGGTCGCGGGCGTGGGCGCCGGGATCGAGTTCGGGTGGTCAAGGAAGCTGGGCGGGGATCCCACAGTCTACGGGCGTGACCCCGAGGGCACGGCCGCCACCACCATCTCCAACCCAAGCTTCAGGGACTCGCGGAACGGCCACGCCAAGAGCGGCAGCCACCGCTCGTCGGGACGCGTGCACCGCAACGCTAACGGCGTGGCCATGACGCACTTCAGCGGCCAGCCCTACATGATCACAGCCAACGGTACCAATGGCCACGCGGGGCGCGCCAACGGCATGAAAGTGGCCTTTGACCCCAACAGGACGCCCCTCAGGTCGTCTCTGAGGAAGCCCAAGCCGCCTCCCCCAGAGGACGCCCCGGACTCCTCCCTTGGCATACAAAACTTGGCCTTCACACAGTCCAGTCCCGTCGCCAAGAAGAAGGTTCGCATCCACACGCAGTCCACGTCGGTGTAGCGCGGCTCACGGCAACCTGCAAGCCACCTGGGGATGTTCTTGTTCACCTAGAGCCGTTTCTGGCCACCCTTGGGGTTTCCTGGCCACTTGGGGACGTTTCTGGCCAGCTTATGACTCGCCCGGCCAGCTGGGAACGTTACTGGCCAGCTGGTGATGTCTTTCAGCCAAGTGGAGTCTTTGTAGCTAACTTGTGACTCGGTGCCAGCTCAAGTGTGTTGGCCAGTTGTGACTTCAGTGCGTTGTGGAGAACTGTACTCGTGGGGCTCTCCGCCACGTCCCTTCACCTGATGCCAAAGTGCCAGTGAGCGTTCAGTGTCAGCGCCACCTATGTGTATGTGTATGTGTGTGTGTGTGTCTGTGTGCGTGTGTCAGTTTCATGCCGCGCTGTCCCTCCCATGGGTACTTTGCAATGTGCCTGGTGATGTGGGGAGGCGGTGTTAAGCGAGAAGAGGCAATAATGAACACGAATTAAGTGATGTAAGCGGATGTGGAAAGACGTATATACCTGAAAGACACGCACGCACGCACGCACATCCACACGCACATGCGAGAACAATCAGACGAGAGAGAAGTAGAGAGAAATAAGTGAACTGTTGGGACGTGTGCATGAGAGACTTCTTTGCGTTTTCTTTCTTTTATGTCCGTTTTCTTTCTTTACCTTGTTATGTGGTAATACCCGTAAGCGATCCGTCCGTACCGCAACACACACCCGGTTGGCAAGCCTTCGTGATCCCTGTACTGGAAGCCCTATCTCGAGGTCAAGGCTGAAGAGTTGAGAAATCTTTATATTTATCTTCATATCTTTACCTTACTGTTAGATACTCCGTTTTCTTCTTTTTGACCCTTTTTTTATAGGGGTACTTTTTTTTTATTCTTGTTTTGTACTTTTTCTTTTTTCTCTTTCACGTGTGCCAAGGTATTCTGTATGTAAAGGATGGCCAAGGGGTTTGTGAGCGGCCCCAGGGAGCACCCATGTACCCTCCCTGTGTTATTACCCTGAGAAAGTGATTGGTTATGATGGAAATTGAATTACTGTACCACACACACACACACACACACACACACACACACACACGGTAGAAATAGCCCGGTGCTGCGTTTAGTGTATATATGTTACAAAGATTCACACACACACACACACACACACACACACACACACACAAGGCGGTCTGGTCCCGTGTCGCTGAGATCAAAACATGTATGGTGGAGTGAACTAAGCTTTAAAAACAACAACAGTCTGGCAGTGTACGCAAAAGTTAGTGTTTAATTAAAGTTAGTGTGAGAAAATATTATACAGAATCACGCTCGTCTCTCTCTCTCTCTCTCTCTCTCTCTCTCTCTCTCTCTCTCTCTCTCTCTCTCTCTCTCTCTCTCTAGCGGACGCAACTTTTTCTTTCTTTCATTCTTTTTTTTCATTTTTTTTCTTTTTTTTGGGGGGTAAGTAAAATCATACTCTTCTCTTACTTTCTTTTAAATTTTCATGTTTCTATTCACAATTTTTATTCTTTTTCATTCTTTTCATCCAGCCTTTCCGTTCCCATAAAAGAAAGTTACATACGCGTCACTAATGTTGCTTTTATTATAATTTTCTTCACCTAACCTAACTTAACATAACATAACTATCACGTACAATATCGTAACTCACTCTTAAGTAAAATAATTGCACATTTATTTCTTACATCAGTACCATCACCATTATAATTTTCTTTTAGCTAATAAGATTTAACCTAACATGACCACCACGTATGATCTAATTAATTATCCAGAAAACAATCATACATTTGAATCTTAGGTATGCCATTACCCTCACAATTATTCTCCTTACCTAACCTAACAATTTACAGCCTCCTCACCATTATAATTTTCTTTTACCTAACAAGATCTAATTTAACCCAACACATCCACCACGTGTAATCTAATTAATTACCCAGAAAAACTATCATTGTTTATTTGTTAGGTATGTCATTACCTTCACAGTTATCATTTCCCTTACCTACACTAACCCAGCAATTTACCACTTCCTAACTTACTAACAAAAAACGACTAATTGTAACAGCAATCATGAATGAAATAATGAAGCATAGGATTTTACTCACCATGAAAAAGTAATCATTTCGTCCGCCAGATTGAGACGAGTGTGATTCTGTGCACCGTTAGTTTACGTATTCAGCAATTCCTTTCCTTCAGGATTTGTCAGATGTCGCCCCTGAGTTATAGAGGACGTAAACATATGACCTCACCTTTATTTTTAGTGTTACCTTTACCCCTCTGACTGCTAGTGAAAGTACGGCGCTTGTTACGTCATCAATCCTGCACGATTCTGTTGGGTTACATTCAAACTAGTATAGCCACTGGGACCCTTGAACCACTTGACCACTACTCACGCTGTCACTGGTGTCTCGAAATTGTAGTCTAAACTTGTGCTAGACCATTCGTGAAGCTTCAGGAGAAACCATAGGAATTAGAAGGGAGACTAAAAGTTTTATGATATCTGAACTACAGTATGTTATCACTCCTTGTTGTTAGTGATATCTTTCTAAATTATGTTCTTGCTTTCACCGGGCCATTTTTTAGATTAAAGAGAAGCTAAAGCAGACGAATAATGCTCTAAACATGCATCATATCATTTCATTAAGCTTGAGTAGAAAATACAAGTCAAACTGCACTCTAGCTTGCACCAGACCGTTTTATTAAGCTTCAAATTATACTCTTAACTTTTATCAGGTCATTTAATTAAGCTCAGATAGAAAATACAGCTTATCATACTCTAAACTTGAGAAGCACGGCTGATAAATGATGTTCTTAGCTTGCGCCAGGCCATTCTATCAAGCTTGAGGAGTTGAGGCCTTAGCAGTCAGAGGGTTGATGCTACAGGTGCCCCGCCATAGGTGTGTGTGGATGCACCGTCGACTGTCATTCTTTCCACATGCAGAATCTTCCAGTTGTAACTCATTCCGTCCACTTGTTGTGAATTATAAGAAGGGAAACACTTCGCGGTCCACTTTTTGGGAAACACACACAAGTTGTAATATTATTGTACTGCGTTCGTGTGTTGTAACCTCTTTGGTGTTGTTGTGTTTGACTGAGGCAATACTACTTAGTAACACCACGTATGTATGTATGTATGGCAGTGTATTTGGGTCGTTATAGTTACGTATACATATATCTATATTTTTTTCTCTCATTTTTTTATACATACATATATATTATCTGTCCTCATTTGTTTTGCGTGTGAGTGTTCTGCAGGAAAGCGAGGAGTGCGCTGCCTACGCCATTGTAGCGCAGGTCCTCGCGGTGCGCTCAGCAAAATAACAACCTTTGACATCCCATTGCCATCACTAAGGAACCTTGTCAACTGAACTCGTAAAACTCAGCAGGCCCATATTTTGAAACACTTTATTCTCTCAATTCTATTTTCAAAGGTTTCAGATGATTAATTGGGTTCTCATGAGTGTCTTTCGCATTGATAGTTTAGAATTCTCGCTAAACTGTCACTAGAATCATTAAAGCACCATTGAAAGTCGTAACTTACACTAAAACCTGTTTAAAGAAGTTACGATGTTTTTTTTGAGAATGTAAACCTTATTAATGAATGTATAAAGTGATTGTTCCTTTGCGCACTGTGAATAGAAAGGAAAAATTTAATTGGCCATCTAATTCTGTAGCTTCCCAAATCAAATGATCACTTCCGAAGTTTCACAAAGACAATTAGTCACTCAATAGTTTCGAATCTCACACCAAGGGACGATGATTATTATTTTGCTGAGTGTCTACAGTTGCCTCCTCCTCCGCCTTCACGTAGTCAGCAGTAGATCAGCAGTAGGAAGTTGCAAGCAGTCCATTTCTTTACATATTTGCCAGTCAGCAGTTAAGGTTTCGAGTACACGATTCGAAGCCGTCCCAAATCACATCTCAGAGAAGTTAGTTACATTTCCATTACTTGACTTACTTAGGGGGGAAGAGGAGGCAGCATTACATTGAAGTTTTATAAGAATATTCTAATAAATTGCCATAGGTTAAGGCAGAGACCCTTGTTGATATAACGAAGACTGTGACCTCGCTAGAAACAATAAAAGTGTGGCCGCAGTGACTCGTGGCTTTCTTCTCCCCGTTCGAAATAGTCCCGGGAAAGGGTTCGCGCTTGCAACCATCCTTCACTGCTCTTCCAGTTCCCTCCTGCCTAGGAAAGTGAAGGAATCGTGAATTTATAAAGAGTTAAAAGTGGACGAGGAAGTAATACAAAGAAGGAAGTGAAGGTAATAAGTGATAATCCAAAATTCAAAAGTGTAAGAAGAAAATAAGAAAAGGAGGAAGACATCGCCATCTTTTCTGTCCCTGCCGGCAACCATGAACGGTGTTGTCCTGGCAGCGTCCTCCACAAGGCTCTGACCAGCATTATTGAGCGGCGCAAGGTGAGATTACAACCCAGGTCTCGTATATGGTGCGCCTGTCTTGCGGTGTGTGAAACAGTTGCCCCCGGTAGGGATTCCAAGCAGGGCGTCAGGAAGAGGGTGGCATGAGAAACGAGAAAGACGTCACAAAGATCACTGTGCTAGTCATTAGCTGTCAGTGCACCTCACTGCCTGGCGTGCTCTCAGGAGTCTGTGCTATGAATCGTGCTGAAGGTACACTTGAGATCTCATTACATTCTCGTGTTGGTCTGGCCACGTGACCGTTTGTAGCTGTACAGTATGACAAAGCAAAATAAAAAGTAAAAGTGTAATAAATTGATAGTCTGTTCTAAGTCAGGGTGAAGTTACGTGAGGTATCATTACGTTCTCGTGCTTCTGCGGCGACGTGACCGTTTATACTGGCTGACGAAGCAAGCAAAATAAAGAAATAATAAGAAACCCAGCAAATTTCATACCAGCATGTGTATATATATTTGTTTTACGAAAACTGAATAGTGAACAGGGGCCGTTTCAATAGGGAAAGAAAATAAACGATATCCATTTCCCTATATATTTATTAACGAATTCGTGACCGAAGGTAGATTAAGCCGAGATATTCAAAACAAGTCCTGTGATTTACTAAATGGTGTAACGCGCCAGTTGTAGAGGACAGCAAAAACTATTTGATATTCAATATATATACAGTTAGTAACGAAATTAGGAGTACAGATAGATTAAGGCGCGATCCCCAAATCAATCCAGACCAAAGCATCGTCAGTAGGCAGTGATGTCCCTGTCAACACGAGCAAGTATTTCCTAACATTCTCAGGAAATTCCAATTGTTACATAAACATTGTCACTTCCTTCACCTGTCCTCCACGATATCTAGTCACTTTCCCCATCTTCTCACTTTCCTACCTGCTGCTCCACCTTCCCCCATCTCTGTTTTCGTTTCCATAGCAACATAATAACTTTGTATTCTACCACATACTCATACTATGTCATTTCCAACCAGTTCCCTTCCTCTCGTTGTGCAGTCAGTAACTCCCCGAACCATTGTATAAACAGGAGAAAGTTATTTGTGCAGAGATGAAAGTTGTGGCATCTGCAGGGCGTCTGAGGAACCTGCGCCCGTCAGATGTCAACAGTGTTGTCTCCGCGCAGACTCCTCGCCTTCCCTCCGTCGCACCTTCTTTGTGAATATTTTTAGATGCGGGAGACAAGGCCAAAGTAATCAAGACAAATGTTACAATTTGGCGTGCAATCTGCCCGTTGTGTTTCCCTGTCTTTGTTTGTTTTGTCCCTCGGAAACAAAATGTTCTGTTGTATGTACTTAGGTCGTGTGTGTGTGTGTGTGTGTGTGTGTGTGGGAGTAAAGAAACGGACAGATAGGCAAACAGAAAGGGGAGAAAAATATGTATATAAATTTAAGGGCTTTGTCACCTGTACTGTCCCTCCCTGCCCTCCACCTGATCTACACACACACACACACACACACACACACCTGTTAGATACAGACTTACCTGAGCACATCTGTTACGAAAAATTCCAACGCAGTAATCGTGAACACCTGTCTTTCGTTACTAATTTCAACTGCAGCAACAATGATGATGATGATGATGATGATGATGATGATGATGATGATGATGATGATAATAATAATAGTTTGCGCGCAATGAAAAGGTTAAGCAAAGCAAACATAAGTGATGGAATAGAATGAATAACTAAACGGACAAATGAGGGAATGAATGAATAAACTAACAGAAATAATGGGTAACAATAATAATAATAGAAAATGAAAACGATAATTTCCCACACGATAAGAATATTAAACAAAGAAAACAAAAATAATAGAATGAACAATTGAATGTATGAATGAACGAATGAATGAAGAAAATAGCAGAAATATTAGGCAAAAGTTATCGAGAGAGGGATTCCAGCCTTCACCCTCTTCTCTCTAACCTTTTACCTCGCCCCAGGAACTTTACCAAGCCTATAATCGCAATCCTAATGTCTCTGAAGCAAACTGTAAGAAGTAATGATAATAAGCAGTAGTATTAACATCTGAGCCTTTACAAACTACAATGAAGATGAATAAAAGAGTGAATGATTAGGAGACATCTTGAAAAATATATATAAAGGAATAGATAGATATGTGTGTGTGTGTGTGTGTGTGTGTGTGTGTGTTGTAATAACTTGAGTAATATCGCTCCGCTTTCACAATGCGGTCACTCACTGTTTAGTTCCCATCATAACAACCAGCTGGATTACTGTAACATACATGTACATACACTAATCTAAACATACATACATACATGCATACATACATACATACATACATACATAAATTTTTATATACATACACAAACAACTGAAGTAACCACACACACACACACACACACACACACACACACACACACGGAGGATCACAAGCAAACAGACAGACAAACGAACATACACATTGATGAAGTTCTGATCTGTACACGCAGATTGGCTTGTAAACACTCCCCCCTCACACACACAGGTAAAAAAAAAAAAATGCATACAAGGTAAATTAAACTAACAAAGTAAATACACACACACACACACACACACACACACACACACAAGTGGCAGTTTAGGGGTTAAACACCAATTATATAGCTTTGACTTGTCTCTGATCCGCGCCACACACACACACACACACACACACAGGGCAGTTAAGCTTGTGGGAGTGTAGTGTTAATACCACACCACACCATACCATACCATACCACCACCACCACCACCACCACACACACACCACCACATCACACCACCACCACCTCACACCACACCACACCATACCTGGCTGTGTTTTCCTTCTCGATATTGTAAGTTTTTTTGTGGCCCCGTTCATAAAAATTACAGATAATGTTTTGGATTTTTCTTTATTATTAGTCAGGCTAGAAATGTTTTTATATTACAGGTATTTACTAAAGTATATGGCAAGTCAGAATATATAAAGCATTCCAGTCTAGTTTCGTTTTTTTCGAACGGTCATTTTCAAAATGGATTAACGGACGTATATTTGCGTAACGTCATCAATGACGTCATCAGGATACCGAGACTCGGGACATCCTTCCATTCCAGTCTCTCTCCGTCAACGTTCAGTGTATTATTTAAAGTATATGGCAAGTCAGAATATATAGTGCAGTCCAGTCTGGGCGTCTGCCTTCTCACGAGTTTCAAAGTGAAATGCCTACATAAAGATAATGGCTGAGAAGGATATTTTTTCTGCCTTCCTCCCTGCTTGTATATCAATATATAGTTAAACCTCCGTGTGTTTTCAGCCTCAGACGTGGAGGAATGAGGAGAAGGAAAAAAATGAGGAATGGAGGGGGAGGAGAAGGAGGAGGAAGAGAAAATGAGGAATGGAGGAGGAGGAGGGAGGAATGAATGAGAAGTGGGTCTCTCTCTCTCTCTCTCTCTCTCTCTCTCTCTCTCTCTCTCTCTCTCTCTCTCTCTCTCTATGTACGTAAAAATAATGGCTGAGAAGGATATTTTCCCTGCCTACCTCCCTGCTTGTATATCAATAAACAGTTAAATCTCCATGTGTTTCCAGACTCAGACATGAAGGAAGGAGGAGAAGGAGGAAAAAATGAGGAATGGAGGTGGAGAAGAAGAAGGAGGAGGAGAAAATGAGGAATGAAGGAGGAGGAGGGAAGAATGAATGAAAAGTGGGTCTCTCTCTCTCTCTCTCTCTCTCTCTCTCTCTCTCTCTCTCTCTCTCTCTCTCTCTCTCTCTCTCTCTCTTAACCTACACGTTCAGGACATGGAGTGGGGTTGAGAAAGGAGGTGTGGCTTAATTAACACATCACAATTTCTGGCCTATGATATCTACTTTGAGTTGACATGTCGCTTTAGTTAAAAATAAGGGTAAGAAGGTTGCTTCATCAGTAGGGAGCCGTCTGTATATACAGCAGCTTTCCATTATGTAACCCAGACTCTCCCTCCTTATATAGCATGGATCGGAAATATACTTTTTTTTTTTTTTTTTGTGGGGTGGGGGTGTTACCTTAGTATAATCTATTTATGTACCATATGTAATACCAGCGATTTATAATTTATCGGTTTATTCGTCTGTTTTACCTATCAATATATCTTCGTTATTAGTTGGGGTGTATAAATTGATATGTAACCTATTTTATTTGTTTTTAACCTTTATTACTCCCAGAATGTTTCTAGTTCCCCAATTTTGCTTTTTCTTAGGTCTAACTTCCAATATTAAGGTAAACTGACTTCTTTATTTTCTTTCCTATACGTTATATGGCATGAATAGCAACCAAGAAACGTACTCTTGCTAGCACCCCAAGTGACGAAGGTTTCTGTGGTAACTATGACATGGTAACTAACGTGTGACTGGTAATGTAAGGACTTCGTGGTGGGCTTGACTACGACCCCTGGGTGTCCTTCGTCTGTCCCTCACATCAAGGTCATATAGACTCCTCCTCTTCCTTCACTTCTACTTCTTGTGAGGTTTATCTCTTTCTCTCAGGTCTTCTAACATCTTTTTTTTTTTTATCGCTAAGGTCTTCTTTCTGTTCCTTATTTTTTTTATTTTTTCTTCCTTTCGTTTTTTTTTTTTTTGTCGCGCGATATTGCCTTTCGTATATATATATATATATATATATATATATATATATATATATATATATATATATATATATATATATATATATATATATATATATATATATATATATATATTAGTTATTCCTCCTCTTCTATTTCTTGTAACCTCTCTCTCTCTTTCTATCTCTCAGGTCCTTACCTTATTCCTTATTTCCTTTAAGTTTTCTTTCGTTCATTTATAGTTGCCCGATTTTGCTTTTTTGTATATTTATTGCTTATTCGTCCTCTTCTACTTCTTGTAACATCAATCTCTTTCCATCGCTTAGGATCTCCCTTCTGTTCCTTATTTATTTACCTTTTCTTTTTCTTTTTTTTTTTCTCTAGTTGCATGGTTTTGCTTCTCGTATAATTATTTCTTTATTTATTTAATTTACACACTGTCCATTCCTGAAGTAGCCTTGAGATAAAACCTCTTCACAGTTCTCACTATCTAGATTATATTTAACCTTCCTTTCACTTTCCTTGAATGATATGCGTTCTATTGATTCATCCTTGGTCTTCTGCGCTTTATTTTATTTTATTTTATTTATTTTTTTATCTTTCACAAACAATTCTGAATCTGTTTACCCTGTGAAACACTTCATTCTTCTTTCCTTTCTCTTCGCAACTGTGCAACGGCTTGTACTACCTTGGCTATATTTAGTCTTCCTTTCACTTTCTTCGAGCTTTTTTTCGTCTTCCTTCTTGTTTCATTGTTTTCCTTCGCTTTTCTTACATTCCTTTCAGGTGAACACCAGGTGAACTTCAGAACTTTTCATTCGATCTGTCTTACTGAAACTGCGTCTATACTTGCCTTCTTTTTAAGTTAGTTGCAGAATGATTCATCAGTATTGGGTAGCATTATCTGTTGCAACGATATCTACCTAAAAATCCAGCCTACTTAACCTTGAAGTGACAGCTGTGTTAAAAAAGATAAGACAATCAAGGGCAAACTTTCATATTTATACAAAGTCAGGACGGTAAAATCTAACAAAGCTCTTAATAACCGCCTGCAGAACTCACCCGCACCCTTCTTTCATATCTAATTACATTACAGCACCTAAGAACCAGAATTTCCCATAATACTGAGATTTCATATAGATTCGGGCGAGTCTAATATTAGTTCGCCCTCGAGGATCAGCTGATGGCGGGCTGGGTGTCACGTGGTGTATTTTGTGGTTCTGTTAATGAGGCTAATGGGACACATAGACGCCCTCATTCCTAACCATTTGCGAGGCCTGGAGAGAGTGGTGTGGGTGTGTTAGTTGCTTGGTGATGGGTGGCGTGGGCAAGGAAAGAATTATTGAGTGAGTTATACAGAGGGAGGCACAAGGAGGACCTGGTAGTAACTGGTTGTGGCTGGTGACTTCTGTGTGTGTTGCTAGGAGCCTCCAGTCCTTCTCTTACCGTAACAGTTGCTGTTCTTCGTTCTGCTCAGCTCTGCACGTCTGCTCTCCGCGCCGTGCCTGTAAGTTTGCCTTGTGTTGTTAATATTAAATTTATTCACCGATTTACATATAACTGATAGTCGTGTATCTGGTTGTGTGACGTTGTGACCTCTAGTGGAGTTTTGGGTATGAGGAAACTTTTCTCCGGTGCTTAGTTGTATTAAGACCAGGATTTACGTTGCTTCTGTCGTTTCTTGACGTGTATCGTGTTCATAATTGATGTGTGCGTGATGTGTGTGATGGCGTGTCACGCTGCGTGTGATGTCTGAAGTTTGACATTGAAATAGTCATGTAACCCTGCTGGGCATGTGGTGTGACGAAACCTACGGCTGTGCAGTGGTAGGACAGTTGAGGTCAGTCAGCATCTACTTAGGCCTATATGATCATGTTTATCGGTGTCTTTAATGCACTATTAGGTAAAGATTCACTCTTAGTTTCCCGTCTTGACCCTCAGTTTTATTACATGTCTTTAGTTTTGTGTACTGACGGGGAAGAAATATATATATATATATATATATATATATATATATATATATATATATATATATATATATATATATATATATATATATATATATTATGCTTCATAGATGTTTGGCACACAATCTGATTTGGCAGGTGACATGCAAGGAAGTCATGAGTAGTAATATAGATAGCCAGAATAAATCTTACCAATAACATCTCATTATATTTTGTTGTCATCCCTTCCCAGCCCCACCACACTTGGGGTTCTGGTGGGAAAGTAGTGTTCTCAGGTGGGGGAATGCAAAAATGAGTAAAATTTGGCCTGTGAGAAAAATCTGTAGGGACAAGCATTCTTTTTCTTAATTTTTGGGGGCTTGGAGAACAGACTGAAATATGGGCTCCCAAACCTAACCTAAAGGGGGACTATGCCCCCTAACCTAACCTAACCCATCTTGGGGACTATGCCTCCCTCAAGCCCCCTATCTTAACCTAATCTACCTTGACATTATAACTTAGCCAGGAGGGAAGGTGGCATGTACAATACACACTTGCTTCACCTAACACCAGGGTCAAAGTACATAGAAAATTAAGTTAAATATTTAAAATACCGAAATATCTGAATATACAATGGTTTACCAAACATTTATAGAATTAAAAAGAACTTGAGGCAGCAGGTGTCTCAGAGGGGTTTGATATTACTGGATATAGTTTATATCCATCTAAATTAATTCAACAGGAGCAAGATGTCAACCAACAATACAATACTGCGGGTGGCCACCTACATGTGTCCAGGGATGCCTGTGGAATACTATGAGTTCCTAGCAGAGTACTTGGAGCATGAGCTTGGCATTCGCACTGAGCTGCTGTACAGTTCACGCAGCAAAGGCCCAAACATCACCCGGGGAGACCAGGACCGTGTTGACCTGGGTGAGTTTTGGATTCAGTTAGTAATCTTGTTTTCATCAAGGTAATGGATGCTTCTTTCAGGTCAGCCCAGTAAGGAAGAGAATATAAAGCTTCATTTATTGTTTTCATGCACTTATTTCTTCACATGCTTTCTAGACGAGTGGCTGTCATGCAGGTCTGTACAGTGAGACGTCAAAGACATGGTTGACCCAAAGTACCCACTACCATAACATGATTTACTTGTGCTGTATATATGGCATTTTGTCCATCCTTCATGCCATGGTGTTGTTGAGCAAGATTAATTCCTTTTATCTTGGTTTTGAGCATAAGGACTTCATTCTATATCTGATTTTGCTTCTTGAGATGATCTGGTAATGATAAATGCCATGGGTCTGGTTTGCTGTCATGAGGTTTATGCTCACCCCATTTTCAGCTCTTGCTCACTGGCAGAGGGACATGAGTCATCCACTTTACTAAATAAATCTTCCTGAACTGATAAGAGTCAGGTGAGATTTGATCTTGCATTTACCCAACCCTTTTTTTCCCTTTACTTAGTGCTTGTAGTACCTGTTCACTCCTTCCCTGGTCTTCATCTTCCTTCCCATCTCTCTCTCTCTCTCTCTCTCTCTCTCTCTCTCTCTCTCTCTCTCTCTCTCTCTCTCTCTCTCTCTCTCTCTCTCTCTCTCTCTCTCTCTCTCTCTCTCTCTCTCTCTCTCTCTCTCTCTCTCTCTCTCTCTCTCTCTCTCTCTCTCTCTCTCTCATATCAAAATAGCAGCTTTGCTTTTTGCTTGGATACTTTAGAAGTAATGGTTATCACAATCCTCTCTTCACCCTGTTTGTTTTTCAACCAAAGCTTGATACACTTTTCTTTCCATCACATAATATATTTTATATTTCAGTTGATAGGAAGAATTGTTTTCACCCTACTATAGATACTGTTTGTTTTGGCATGTATATCTTTTGTGTATAGAAGCTGACAAAGGTGGCCTTGGTTTTACTTACATTGACATTTTGAGTAACTCAAAAATGTTTTTTTATTTTTTTGATGTACTAATGATGCTGTTTTCAGTTCTATACCTAACTGCAGTACTCAGTATCATCCTCTTATCATGCTGTAATGAAACTTGTATAATACATATACTATGGCACCAGTTTAAGTGCTGGAATGACCTATGTATATACATATATACAGTATAATGTGAAAATGTTGGTACGTATGAGTGTGTATGTATTTATGTTTGTATGTATGTCTTTTATAGAAAGCCAGATGTGTTTGTAGCACTATCACTGAACCTGCAACTCTCTTCTCCAGCCACAGTATACCCATGTAATGGTTAGATGAAGGAGTTGAGATATATGAGGAAGGCATCCAGCAAATCACTGCTCTATGTAATTTATGCAATTATCCATCATTCCATTGCCTTCCAGATGAAGATTAGTGACATCCATTATTATGAAATTTATTTCCTCTTCTCCCTCTTCCCCCCCTGAATGCCCCAACAACATTGGTAGACTAGTTCAGTATCTTCCCCAAGTTTAATTTATTTCTATGAAAAACCACATAAGCAGCTTCTCTTTCCTCAGTTCCTCCTCTTACAAGATGCACAACAGTTCACCATTAAGGACACTTGCATTTTTGTTTTGTAGTACTACTATCTGTTTCATGTCTGTATCTGCCATTGTTATGAACTGGAGTTTCACTTTGTGATTAAGAATGTGTAAATAATACACAGTTTTTAATGTTTCATTTAGTAATATCACTTTTCAACCTCTTCTAATCATTGGAGCACTTGAAACAACAAAGATGGTTTGAAGTTTCTATTTTCATTAATGATTTAAATCATGTCTAATGAAAAGATGTACAGTTTCACCTCATCAAGGTTGATGAAGACACTGCATAGGCTGGGTGATCAGGTAGCTCTTCATTGCTGTTTTGTGTGTTGCAGCGTTCGTGTCCACAGTGGCCTACCTGGAGGAGTACAGGTCCAGCAGCTGCCCCTTCCATCTGCTGCCTGTTGGGGCAGTGACAGTGCATCCCACCAAGGGTAGCCTGCTGGGCTACTACTCAGACATTGTGGTGCATCGGGATGTTAAGTGAGTCTTTGTGTGTGTGTTTGTGTGTGTGTGTGTGTGTGTGTGTGTGTGTGTGTGTGTGTGTGTGTGTGTGTGTGTGTGTGTGTGTAAAAAGCCATTTATATAAGGAAAAGTTGTATATTTTTGGGGGGAGGAAAGCCATTTATGCAAAAAGTACCAAGAAAATTGTCTGACATGGATATCATGCTAGTAAGGACAACTAGATGTGCTGTGTAACATGTATATTTGATCCGCATTGTAAAGAAGTAGAGAATCTGCTTGATCACTTGTCAGACTTTTTATGCAAAAAGGCAATGAGTGCTGTAACTTCAAAAGAAATACTATTATCTTGCTTTTCTATGAAGCAGGTGATGTTTTATTTAGTATCTTGACAAGACAGCATGAGATCATACCATTGTGACATGACCAAACCATATGTACAATGATATCTTCCTTAGCTGGTTCTTATGTCCACAGGGATAGAGTGAAGGAGTTTTATGATATCCGAGGCTGCAAGTTTGTCCATGCAAGAGAGAATTCCTTAGCCAGCAACAGATTGGTCTTGCGCATGCTGAAGCAGATGGGAGAGGATGCCTCATTCTTCTCAGATATACAAGGTCTTGGTTTGCTTGTAATTTTTATAGCTGAAATGGTGGTTTAGTGTTCAGGCCGGGACTGTATTTCCTATGTGGATTACATCTGTGTAGTTAATCAGAGGTTTACATATTCACTGTATTGGATTTACTTGTTTACTACTTTCATTTACTTTATCAAATTTACTAGATGTAGGTTTCACCCAGTAACAGTAACAGTGCACTGTGGTAGCCTCTTCACCAAGCGTCTTTACAAACAAGTTAAAAAAATACAAGGCATCTTCCACCCCCAGAAATTGTATAAGAACACTTCTCGTTATTCTTTAATAGAAAGATTGGGTACATTATATTATCACATTGTGGAAGCAAATCCTGTATTGCTATACCTTGATCTTTTGACCCCACAGCCTCAGGAGACCACATGAGTTCAATTGAAATGGTGGTGTCCAAGAAAGCCGAGGTAGCAGTGGTGGATTCCCTGTCCCTGTCCAATTACCTGACCCGCCACTACTACCAGCAGCCGGAGCTACATCTGCAGGTGTCTTGGGGTCCTCTGCCACCCCACCCCATTATTTTCAACACTAAACTACCAGGTGAGCTATTCCTGGCACTGCTAATATGAATGATCTTAGTGGCAGGGTTACATGCTCTGGCCTCTTACATTCAGCTGGGTTGGAAGAATCATCACTGTTTTCCTAGCTCAGTGTTAAAGGTGACTAAAAGGGATGAAGCAAAGGGACAGGCAATCTTTATTCTCTATTTTTATTTGTCCTATTCTCAGGTGTCATTCTTTTAAGGGAGATATCAGTTTGGTAAATTGGTGATGAAATTGATTATCATTTCAATCCTGACAAGTTTCAACTGTTTGCTCAATAAAGCTGTAAAATATTCATTATATTATCATACATTCCTCCTCGTGGCTTCTCGTCATTGGCCAACTATGTGATGAGATGTTAAAGGATTATTCACAGCTCAAGAACATTAAAGATTGATGGCATTCAGTTGATTTTGCCCACCATTGTTGACAAAAAGTGAATACACTAGTTCATATTATTGTTCATAACGGAATATTTTTACTGTTGATAATATTCGGTGGTGTGTTGCAGCTGACCTGGTAAAGAGGATAGAGGAGTCCTTGTTGAGTCTGCAGAAGAAGCCTGGCTGGAAGGAGAGGCTGGAAAACTTCAGTATTACGGGTTTCCACAAGACATCTTTTGACAATTACCTTGAGGCAATAGACATTCTAGAAGCCACTCAGTCACTTAGCTTTGGGATCACTTATTACTAATACTTTCCTTCAGTAGTTCAGACCTTTGTTGAGTTTGGCCTATCAATTTGTAATGTATACCAGGAATTTGTAATGTGTATACCAATTAGCATTTCACTGACTTGAGATTCTTCACTGTGGTATTTTCACTGTAAATAAACTGCATCTGTATTATTTTTTTTTCAAGGTGGTTGCCAGGTAGATTTGTTATTGTTGTGTGATTTCTGGTGGCTTGTGACATGTATTGAATGGACAGGTAGGTAGATGATATCAATTGATTGATTTAAGACAAAGCAACAACAGAGTCCATTTGGTGTACACATGAGAAGCTGAAAACAGGGAGCACAGCAAGGGGCAGATGGGGATTTGTTTGATCTCCCTTGCATTTTGACAACATAAGGCAGAATTACCTCTCAAAAGTCTTTGCTTTTCTGAAAAACTTCATTATTTGGTCTGTAGTTTACTACAGCTTATGTCACTTCTCTACTTTCTGAAAAGAAAGTTATTTGGAGTCCTTGAGTTGGATCAGTGTTCCCCAATGTATTACTTTTATGATTAACTTCAGTGTAGTGGCATTCCAAGACTCTGTTGTTGCAATGTTAAATCCAAATCGGTTCATTGTGGTGATATATGAGCGTGGCTGGGATGGTTGGTATGTGCATGATTCCAAGAAATATGGGTAGAATTTAAGAATTGTAATGGTGAATATGACAGAAGGTAATGACTGTATTTTTGTATAAGTGGTAGCCCCCTCAGAGCCTCTAGATGAGAGTGTGTGTGTGTGCATGAGTGCACAAGAATGCATTGCCTTGGCTGTTTTTCTGTTGATATCAGTGTGGCATGTAGTAAGGTCTTTCAAGTTCGGATCAAAGCAAAAGTGGGAGAATGTTAGAGAGTGAATGTTGAGACCCAGTGAAAGTGACAGCACAAAGTCTGCCCTGTGGTAATCACCTTTAATGACTGCAATAGTAGACATAGCCAGGGGAAAATGAAAGGGTTTAAAACAATATACATCATGAGTATCCATATTTATAAAATGTTGATGGGTTGTAACAAACACAAAGGTGAACGAATCTGCCAATGTTAAACTGCTACCAAGTGTATGTAGGTTGCAGCAGGCTGATCAGAGGCTCCTTGATGGAAGAACATTGTACCTTCCGCTTATTATTTAGGAATCTTGAACATAGTGTATGAAGCATGTTTAAGGTTGCACTGAGATTTTGTACTGTATGACCATGTTAATCAATCCCACTTTCATTATTCATAATGTGAGATGCTCGTATATTGCTCTGATGCAGTGTGCAGAAGGAAAGCAGGAGTATTGTGATGCAGTGTGTGTAACAGGCAGACAATCATCAGTGATCAAGCAATTTTTGTCATACTACTTGCTGTGCACCAGTTTTCTCATCTGACACCAGAAATTGTCCTCTATTTTTGTAATATGCTTGCTTCTTACATCTCAGATTTGTCTACAATATTTACAATAATTTGTAACCAGTATACTGTTTACCATATTAGCAATTTTATTGCATGCAGTGCTATTTATGCACTTTTGTTGGTTGGCACAAAGCATAATGCATCACTACATTCATATATAGTAAACTTGCAGCTCGTATGAAGATGATTTAAGTAAAACATTATCAGTGGTGTGCAGGAAGATGTCGGTCGAAACTTAAATTAACAAAATTACATGAATGAGTTAGGGAAGCATATGTTCAAACCTCAAATTCCCCTAATATGAGCATGCCTATGTAACATCCTCAGTAACAGTCACTTACAGGCTTGGTGCTAAAAACCCTTAAAACCAAGATTAAGTTTTTCTATGAAAAAGATGTAATAAAATGCTGATTGCATTGCTTATCATTACTTAGTTAGGAATGCATTTTCAAGTAAATGTCAGTGGTGTATGAACTAACCAGCATGTCAGATTGTTTTTGTATGATTCTATGATGATTATTGCCCAAAATGTTTTTTACACAACCTGTAATTGTAAAACACTTTGTAAAACACTGTATTAATTGGAATGACATTCTTACTGCACTACACTGTGCAGGATAATTGAAATATGATGTCATTGTCTCTCACACTCAACCAAGGGCAGCTCTTTCTCAATGGAAAGTTTCTGCAAAAGATATAAATTGCTGATAACATCAAAGCTGAATGAATTTACAAGAAAACTAAAATGAACAATCACAACTATATTTATCCTGAGTGTATTGCATTAGGCATTCTTGTGACTTTAACTTATCTGTAAGGTAAGTCATGGCTGTACAATGCATCACAATATCACTGGCCTAATACTCTGAATGCATCATAGGAGGGAAGGTCTGCTTGTAAATTGACAGCCTGGACTTGTATTCTAACCCTCCAGTATGAGATATGTATATGATCCTGCAATGTGCAGCTTGTACATAACTTGGCAGTAAGTTTATGTAACTTAGAAACTTTATATGCAAATCTTTTGGATTATAATAAATTATAAACTTGCTGATTTTCATATATATTTTCCCCTGACCTAGAATCAAGTGTAAAATACTATACCTCCCCAACATCCTATCCCATCCACACTTCAAACACGAAATACTACTGTGCCATGTAAAGGATCTTTGATCCAAGGAAGAGTGTGGACCCATTAGAGGTAAAGTGAACAGCACTGTCCTTTAGAGAGAGAGTCACTTGCTCGCCCATCTCTTCCATGCCCTGGAGTACTCCTGCCAGAGTTGGTATGCTGCGAGGGCCAAGCAGAGGATCCTTGTACCTGTGAAGTGTGACCTTCATGGACGGCTTAATGGCACGCTCCCGTCGCTTGAGGCGCGTGACCAGGGCAGCCACAGTATCTCCCTCATAGACAGGCAGACAACATTGGAACAGGCCGGCATGAGCTTGAGGGTTGACCAGAGTGAGAGAGAGGTTTGGTGCTGTGGTGAAGGTGATGAAAGGTTCCCCGGGCACCACTTCTTCTTGTGTACGCTCATTGTCGCAGTCCTCAGTCCACCCCAAACTCAGTCCCTCCAGATCTAGAGTTCCACGCACATAGTCAAGGTTCTCTTCCAAGATACTTCTTTCATCAAAGTCAACAGTGTTTTTGAGGGCCTTCTCTCCAATGGTGTTCATTCTCTCTCGCACCAGTTGAGCAAATGGCATTACCTTCTTCATGTACTTCTTGAGGGCAGGGTTGGCACCCAGGGCCTTGCTGAGTGTTTTGTTATCTGGGAGGCAATTGTTGTTACCCTTGTAAAGATCTTGCATTGTTGCCAGAATGGTGCTCTGCCACTTGGGAAAGGTTTTTGCAATCCAGATAATGCCATGCGAGGGTACCTGAGGTGGTGCAGGTGCCTCTCCTTTCTTGGGCTTGCTGGGGGTCATGTGGGCCTTCAAGCGGAGACGGAAACGGTGAGAAGCTTCAGCAAGATATTCAGAAGCTTGCACCAGGGTGAGGTCAGGCTCATCAATGACTGGCCAGGTGGTGTTAAGGATGGATTCCTTATTACCCAGCACTTCCTGCCACACATAGTCACACACATGTGGACAGATTGGGGACAAAATAATTACTTGAGTGATGAAGTAGCGATGGACAAGATCCCAGTGAAGTCCCCCTTGAACCTGTGCTCTTTCCCTGTACTGGTGAAACAAGTTGCTGTACTCAAAGAAGCAGGTGCGAAGGGCTTCCTTAAACATCAAGTTCTTGTAATGTTCATCAGTCTCCTTTATCTTTAGGTTCATCTCTGCGGTGAACATCCTGTCATTAACTGTAAAGGACGAGCCAGTGCGCATTGAGGCCTTTTCTGACAGCATTTCCTTCACCAGCTCCACAAACGTCCACAGCCTGAGCACAGCAGAGTCTGCTACTTGAGTCTCAAAGTTTGCATCCTCCACCGAGTCTCCAGAGTTAGCCAGGGCCAGTCTGGTTCCATCTGCCCCAAAGTTATTAAGAGCATCCACTAATGTCAAGAAATTCCCAGTTGACTTTGACATCTTCTCTGAATTCAGAAGAAGGTGGCCATTAGCTCTGATGGTCTGGGGCCACTTGTCGGGTTGAGTTGGCCAGATTGCAGTGTGGTTGTACAAGTAGTACGTCAAATGGTTTGGCACCAAGTCTTTCCCTGATGCTCTCAAATCCACAGGGTACCAAAAGCCAAACTCATTTCTCATTTTCTCTAGCCCTTCTTTCTTGATAGGTGTCTTTGGTGGCTTGTTAGTTTGGTGGAATACATAGTCCCATACTTCAGGTGTCATTTGCTCTGGAGTGATGCCAAACTCACCCTTCTCTTGGCCATACACATCGGGATGCAGGATGTGAGCTACTGCATAGTAAGCCATGTAAATAGTGGAATCAGATAAGGACTCAATCACCCATTTCTCATCCCAAGGCAGGTAGGTGCCAAGCCCGTAAGTTCTGGAGCACGCATGACCCTTCAGCCAATCCAGCGTGGCCTCAAAGTTCCGCTTCACCTCTTCATGATAAGTTTCCAAGCTGTTCAAATTCTTCTGAGTCTCTGCCCTCCACTTGGGCTCGCCATAGTCCAGGTACCACTGATCACACAGAGCCACCACACACTCATCTCCAGACCGGGATATGATTTGCTTCTCTGGCTCCTGGTACACCATTGCTTCCTTGCTCTTGACCAGCTTCTCCTGTATTCCTTTCTTGATATCCTGAACCTTCTTCCCCTTAAACTCTCCTACAATGAGGGTTCCTTCATAAAAGCCTCGCAGGTAAACCTTCTCCTTGGCTTCTACCAGCTTGTCCTTATCATTCTGAGACTTGATGCCCATCATCTGACAGATTGTTGGAGCACTGAGAGTACCATACTCTGGGACGTCAATAATGGGCACAGGTTCCACATTAACCATCTCCTCTGTAATGCCATACTTCTCCCTCAGTGCCGGCTTGTTCTTCAGGTCCACCAGTGCTGCAAAGTCATCAGGTGCATCAGAAGGCACTGAGGTCACCACTCCAGTGCCCTTGTCCTCCTTCACAGTGAGCATAGGCAGGGTGTAGATGGTCCCATAGCTGGTGAGGGGAGCTGAAAGTTTGAGTCCCATCAGTTCCTTTCCCTTCACTTCCAGAATTGACTTCACCTCATTCTCAACACTCAGCATCTCCTGGTAGGCCATGTTCCGTGCTGCCCTGCGTGTGCACACCACTACCTCCTTTTGTTTGGTCTCCACTGCAACATAAGTCAGGTCCGGGCCTAGCCAACAGTTGGTTTGACCATACATGGTCTCAGGTCTCAGGGTGGCAGCTACGAGGAACACGGGCCTGGGAGCGAGAGCCTTCAGCTTGCCAGTCAGCTCCTGCACACGCATCTTGATGAGGGTGTATTCCTGTGGCCCAACTCCTTCCCCTGATGACCTGTCATGGTCCATGCAAGGCTGGCCATCCTTAGGGGAGTAAATAGTGTACCTGGAAGAACACCAAACATATATTTTCTCCTTAGAGCTCTCTCCTACACCTATGGTATGACATCTGAGGAAAAATTTATGAAAACCAATAAAATATAGTTTAGTCCTCATACTTGCTAATGTTACCAAGAAACTTGAAACTTTTTGCATATCACTGATAACTCTACATGCAACAAAAATTATTAATATTACAAAGAATGAATGCAGAAAAATAGAGATATATGAATTTAAGTATTTTGCTTTGATCTTAAGTAAAGAAACATGGAAGGTGAGGTAAAAGGGCATAACACTTTAAAATTCACACCTTTACCTTCTCCACCTAATCAACATTTAACCATGAAAAGTACCAGAACCAGAACAACAAGAAGCACTCACCTTTTCCCAAACTGGATCTTCTTTCTCTCCCTGAGGCGGAAGAACTGCCACCGCACAAAGGAGTCATAATAAGGGTTACGGTCGGTGGTTATGAAGGAGCGCCGCCAGTCAGTATGCAGGCCGAGGTGCTTGAGGTCTTCAATGCAGCGAGGTGGGAAATAACGCAGCCAGTGGTCCTCATCAGTAAACTGCTGAATCTCACTGTCCTGCAGCCCAAGACTCTGCATGATCTGCCACTGGTACTTCATGCCTCCTGTCTTGGCTGCAGCCTTGCTCTGGAAAAGGAATGTGACAAAATAGTTAATGCTAACTTATGTGCAAAGGATAAGAAGACACTAATGAGCAAAAGACAGGCAGTGGTTGAATTCTTTGCATCCCATGTCAATGACTTAAATCTGCTTGAGCTTTGAGATCACTACTTTTCTATGGCATGGTCAGTAACATGTTGGGCTCATATTTACCCATTGAATGATCTGCCAAGGTTCAGTACCCAGTGATGACCTCTCCTTGTTAACTTATGTGCCTTCAGATAAATGTTTCCATGGTTCTCCAAAGGGTGAGCATGACAGGACTGATTGACTGATTCATTTATATATTCTACAACAATGGAATCATATGGAAGGAAGATATAGCAATAAATTAATAATTCTCTCTCTCTCTCTCTCTCTCTCTCTCTCTCTGACTCATTAGTTGTCTCACCTTCTTGCCCTTTGATTTATCCTTGATGGTCACTTCCTGTACCTCTTGCTGCTGCTCCTCTTCCTCCTCTGGGAACTTTGGAGGACAGCCAAAGTCAGCCACTTCTCGCTTCAGCTTGTCTGCACTTGCCTTGATGGGCATTCCTGTCAGCAGAAGAGCTGTGCTGAACTGCATGCCTCTCAAGTAGGTCTTTGAATATGGGTTTTCTCTTTGGAGAATTTTGGAGAATATGTTTCAAATTTCTGTACAAGAGTTTTCTTTTTTGGAGAATGGTGGATACATATGTTTCAAAGTTCTGAGTTACTTCTAATATATGTAAAGAGAATAATAGTCATTTCCCTGCACACACATACAAACACACACACAGGGAGAAAATAATCAAGCTCTGTATCACTGTGAACAATGCCTTGACAGTCTGCATATGTCAAAGAAACATGAAGACCAACACATTCTTATTGAAGAAAATGCTTCAATAAATTTTCAGTACCTGTGCAGTGAAGACCAAAGGGGAAGAGACATTTCTTGCCCTTAAGGCGGTGATACCCAACGGCAAACTGCAACAAACAGTGGCATTAGAGCCATGACACTGCTGAGTGCTCTTGGTTATGCAACTGAAGAGAGAGAGAGAGAGAGAGAGAGAGAGAGAGAGAGAGAGAGAGAGAGAGAGAGAGAGAGAGAGGAGAGAGAGAGAGAGAGAGAGAGAGAGAGAGAGAGAGAGAGAGAGAGAGAGAGAGAGAGAGAGAGAGAGAGAGAGAGAGAGAGAGAGAGAGAGAGAGAGAGAGAGAGAGAGAGAGAATGAAATACATACTTGTGTTTAGAGAGGAAGAGACATAAAAATACATGTACAGATATACACAAACTTTCAAGCCTTTCTTCATTCACAAATTTTGTTTCAGTTTTATGTCTGGTTTCCCTTGTCTTGTATTATGCCCTCGATTAATACAAGTAGTCAAATACACACCTCACACTTGGTTAGGGTGAAGGTGTGGCCCAAGTGGAGACGGCCATTCATGTAAGGATAAGGAAAGGTGGCCAGGTACTTCTCAGCCTTTCCCTTGGCTGGTGCATCTTCCTCAAACACTTTGGTCTCCTCCCACTGCTTCTGTGTCTGCCGCTCAATGGCCAGCAGCTCCTCCAGCTTCTTGCGTGACATCTGAAAGACATCGTGCACAATTTATAATTGAGGGACATTTCTCGATATTCTCGACATTTCTTTTCCTTATTACTATCTACAAAGAATCCTCAATTTCCTAGATTGTCCAATTGTCCACAAAATCATAAAGGGTGCAAGAAATAGTATTGTAAATGGTGAAGGAACACTTAATTTCAGCACATACAGTGGTTGAAAACAAGATCTGTCTTAAATTTGTAAAGTGGATGATATCAGACCTTTTTTTTTTTTTTGTTATAGAGACAGCCTTCAAGGTTGATTGTGACAAGAGATCATATTTTTTCCCAGTCCACTATCCAGTTAGGAGTGACACTTTTTGCAGGACTGTGAATATATAAAAGGTCTGTTTATCTGTATGTGCTTATCCATGTAGAGTAGACGCTCCCGTTATCGGGAGTGAAGACCACAAACTGACAGCAGTTTGTCACGCTCTGGGGTTAAGTTAAATCAGGGTGTATTTAGTGAGACCATCAGATTTGTATGCAGCCATATGTGTTGGTGTTGCTAGTGGATCCTGCTACTGTGAATGCGTATGTTGTGGTGCAGACATGAGGCGTGAGGTGTGAGGCCAGGTGCAGCACTGCAGGTGCCTGACGCAACACATGGCAGCCACACGTCACTGCCACTCCTGGGACACCCTGGCCTTACCTTGGCACTGAGGCTCACGTCTGTCTGGGGCACACCAGCAGGGGACACCACAGAGGCGGCGCACTCCACAAGTACCTCTCCACACCCAGAAAATATTCAACACGTAACGCTCCTCCTCGCCTCACCCGGCGACTCCCGTTACACACACACACACACACACACGGTGGAGCTCCAACTTGGTCTATCTCAGCGTTGCCAGATTGTTTTGGCCATATTATCGTACTACACAGGTTGAAATTATTGTACTTCTGGTAAAATTATCGTACATATGTAATTATTCCAAATATTATGCAAAACTGCCACTTTCCAAATACAGCAGAATTTAGGCTTTATATATATATATATATATATATATATATATATATATATATATATATATATATATATATATATATATATATATATATGAGAGAGAGAGAGAGAGAGAGAGAGAGAGAGAGAGAGAGAGAGAGAGAGAGAGAGAGAGAGAGAGAGAGAGAGAGAGAGAGAGAGAGAGAGAGAGAGAGAGAGAGAGAGAGAGAGAGAGACTCCGCCAGTAATTTCTTCATTGTTACTCGTTCACAGACAGCAAGTTCTGTGACTCCCTCCCTCTCCCTCTCCCTCGCCCTCACAAGATGTCGGTGCAGATAGAAAAAAAGGCGCTATGAGTGTTCTGCCCTCCCGCGCGGCTGGAAAAGAGAGAAAGTGCTGAGGAAAACTGGGCTGACTTGCGGTAAAGTAGATGTGTATTATTACAGGTAAGTGTGTGTTTGTGTTTATGTTTCCCTCCGTCTCTCTCTCTCTCTCTCTCTGACAAATAAACCCAAAACAGCAAAAATCTACGAAATTATTAAAAAAATGACAAAACTCTCTCTCTCTCTCTCTCTCTCTCTCTCTCTCTCTCTCTCTCTCTCTCTCTCTCTCTCTCTCTCTAAGGAAACAAAAATTTTATAAACACAACAACAACAACTACTACTACTACTCATCCTGGAGTAGGCTGGGGTGTGGGGTGAGGCAGGTAGACTGAGTTGATTTAATGTTTTTTTTTTTGTCGTTTTTTTTTTATATTTCTTATTGTTTGTTATGTGCTTATGTTTAATTTATATTTTATCACCATCTGTACACTAAAAGACAGAGCAACACACACACACACACACACACTCCATCATCATATGTGTAATGAAAGAAAGGGCAACTCACACACACACACACACACACACACACACACACACACACACACACACACACACACACTCCATCATCATATGTGTAATGAAAGAAAGGGCAACTCACACACACACACACACACACACACACACACACACACACACACACACACACACACACACACACACACACACACACACACTGCATCACCATCTGTACAACGAAAGATAAGGCAACACACACACACACACACACACACACACACACACACACACACACACACACACACACACTGCATAAGCATATGTACAACGAAAGACAAGGCAACACACACACACACACACACACACACACACACACTGCATCACCATCTGTACAACGAAAGACAAGACAAGACAACACACACACACACACACACACACACACACACACACACACACACACACACACACACACACACACTGCATCACCATCTGTACAACGAAAGACAAGGCAACACACACACACACACACACACACACACACACACACACACACACACACACACACACACACTGCATCACCATCTGTACAACGAAAGACAAGACAAGACAACACACACACACACACACACACACACACACACACACACACACACACACACACACACACACTGCATAAGCATCTGTACAACGAAAGACAAGGCAACACACACACACACACACACACACACACACACACACACACACACACACACACACACACACACACACACACTGCATAAGCATCTGTACAACGTAAGACAAGGCAACACACACACACACACACACACACACACACACACACACACACACACACACACACACACTGCATAAGTATCTGTACAACGTAAGACAAGGCAACACACACACACACACACACACACACACACTGCATAAGCATCTGTACAACGTAAGACAAGGCAACACACACACACACACACACACACACACACACACACACACACACACACACACACACACACACACACACACACACACACTGCATAAGTATCTGTACAACGTAAGACAAGGCAACACACACACACACACACACACACACACACACACTGCATCACCATCTGTACAACGAAAGATAAGGCAACACACACGCACACACACACACACAGCATAACAATCTGTACAACGAAAGACAAAGCAACACACACTGCATCACCATCTGTACAACGAAAAATAAGGCAACACACACACACACACACACACACACACACACACACACACACACACACACACACACACACACACTGCATAAGCATATGTACAACGAAAGACAAGGCAACACACACACACACACACACACACACACACACACACACTGCATCACCATCTGTACAACGAAAGACAAGACAAGACAACACACACACACACACACACACACAGACACACACACACACTGCATAAGCATCTGTACAACGAAAGACAAGGCAACACACACACACACACACACACACACACACACACACTGCATAAGCATCTGTACAACGTAAGACAAGGCAACACACACACACACACACACACACACACACACACACACACACTGCATAAGTATCTGTACAACGTAAGACAAGGCAACACACACACACACACACACACTGCATCACCATCTGTACAACGAAAGATAAGGCAACACACACGCACACACACACACACAGCATAACAATCTGTACAACGAAAGACAAAGCAACACACACTGCATCACCATCTGTACAACGAAAAATAAGGCAACACACACACACACACACACACACACACACACACACACACACACACACACACACACACACACACACCTAGAAATAAATTGAAAAAAAAAAACACAATATTTACTGGGAGGGACTGGGAGTTAGGAAGGTACCACTCTGATGACGTCACGGCTTGGAGGGCTGGGAGAGCTGGGGGGTTGATGACGTCACAGCGACCGCTATTTACGTACGTACGTATTTCATTTTGAAAATGACCCCTCTAAAAAACGCAGCTAGACAGGAATGCTTTATAAATTCAGACTTGCCACACATTTTAACAAATACCACAAATAACAACACATTTCAAAACGCAGTAGTATTAAAGATATTTAAAAAGAAGTATCTGGAAACTGTTGGAACCTTCACCCCATTTAAAATCGTCCAAATGTCCACCCATTCTGGCTTAAACATAACGGAAAACACTTTAAAAAATCTGAACTATTTTCTAAAATCATTTAAAGTGAGCTACAAGCACAAATAAAAAATCTACCGAAAAAAAAATCAATATTATTGGAAGTTGAACACGAATAAAAACAAGTGTACGGTGCACGCATTTCACTGAGCGGGACGGCAACACACTTAAAAAAACACCAACTATTTTTTAAAACCAATAAGAACCTAGTACAGGCTGAAATAAAAAATTTAGTTTTGGGACCGTAAAAAAATACGCCGAAAACGGCCCTCTTATTTACACAAAAATAACGCCAAAATCACCACTTTTCACGCAACACACGCGCTCAAATAACTTAAAAAACAACGAAATATTTTTACAAACCATAAAATCTTAGCTACAAGCCGAAATAAAATACTTAGGAAATAAACAAAAATAATATTGGAACCGGAGGGGGCTGGGGAGTCTAATCCAAGATGGCGGTGAAGGGGGGCCAGTGGAGGGGACGACCAACCCTTCTCACTCATTTAAATCCTCGCCAAACTTAAACTAAGTAATGGCAGGTATATCTAACGAGCGGATATTAAAGCTTGGTCATGTGGCTCCGCTTTGCGACAGTATTGGTTTAAAACACTCACAGATAAGATAGATAATGGCTCATAAATAGAGACGACCCAGATTGTTTACATTTTCATTAAGTTAAATTTTACGGTTTTTAGCAATGAGACGAGGCTGACACAGGTATATATTGTGCTGGAGGTTAGGTGAGATGCGTTAAAATGAGTTAAAACCGTGGATTGCTGTTATTCATTAAAAAGTTACGTTAAGTTACCTAAATTTATTCTAACACTTCCTGACCTTACCTTCTCTGTGGTGGTGATGGTGGTGGTGATGTACCTTCCTGCCTCCTCGTCACTATGGCTGGCTGTCTAGCACCTTCTCACAGCCAAACGTTTCTTTATTTTGCTTGTTTTCACCCACTGCTGCCTTCGGGTGTCCACTGCTAGAGCCCACGCCTTCCTCATTACCAACTAAAGGTTTAACTCATGGGTAAGTCTTGGCAGCCACTGTGTAGGCGTGGTTACACACACACACACACAAAAAAGAAGAAAAAAACACAAATTCTGTCAGGCTGGGAGTTGAAACAGACGTGTACTAACACCACCCATAGACGCGACACACTGATTAACTTGTCAGGCAGCAGGCACGCACACCCTCCGCCTCACATGGTCACCTCAGTACTGGCTGGCGCAAGTCCTGACCTCAGTCTATCTTGAATTCTGCACTTTTCTGTTTTGTGTGTGTGTGTGTGTGTGTATATATATATATATATATATATATATATATATATATATATATATATATATATATATATATATATATATATATATATATATATATATATATATATATATATATATATATATATATATATATATATATATATATATATATATAGATATAGATATAGATAGATAGATAGATAGATAGATAGATAGAGAGAGAGAGAGAGAGAGAGAGAGTTCCTCTTCCGTAAAGGTGTAAAACAACGGGGTTTATGGCAAGGAAGCTAAAGACTTGTCTTTAGCTTCCTTCTTAGCTTTAGCTTCCTTCCAATGAAGCTAAAGACTTGTCTTTAGCTTCATTGGTGTATGATTAGTGATGGTTAATACTTGAAAACACGGTCTTCACTGAGGTGAACACTCCCAGTCGTGACATGCATCAGTGACCTGTGACGCGTCACGACTTGCGACGTGTAGATGATAGTAGGACTGCACAAAATTGTGTTTTAAATCATGCTACAGTTTTACGCTTGAGAATTTGTTACCGTAAGACTGCCTAATTCAATGAAATGTAATAATCTACTTATGAACGCAGCCAGAGACAATATTGACATATGATACACACTACCTGCGAAAGTCTATATAGACTGCCTTGTATGGTTGTACGTATGTACAAACATACATGCTCTGTATACATGTCCATATATTACTTCCCTTTACGTCCATAAATCTAATGTTTGTTTTTTTAAAGCTCCCTATTCACTGTATTAATTTATTTCAATCTCGATAACAAATATGAAAATGGAGGCAGTATAGCTTTGTAAAAGAGAAAAATAAATAATGGTGATAAATTAATAAACCTCATAGGTATCGCACTGCTTTTTTATTTCAAGTTGAGGGACATTATGCTAAATGCAGCCAAGAGATTCATTACAACTCACTACAAGTGGATAATACACAAGACTGCACTAATACACTGTTATCTGTATCAAGGTGTAAAGACTATCTACTACTTGTCTGTCTGTCATTCTTGGTTTGTATGCCTCACCACCACTCCTCTTCATACCTATTTATTATACATAAGACACAAGGGCAGATTCTCCCTCTAATGATCCTGGTAACCTCTGTTATCATTCTTTGGTGTAGGATGTTGGGATGTCACTTACACCACTAATGTCTGCCCTGCTACTTGCACACAGTGATGGCCGGTACCAGAAAGCAAGGTGTTCAGGCAGATCACTAGTGTCCTTGTCAGAAAGCACTTATTTCCATGCCACTTGTCATTACAGTATACACTCCCCAGGACACACCCAGCAGCCACCAGCAGGGCCCATTCAGTACACAGGGAGCTCATGTCATCCTTCTGGCACATAAATGGATGACATTGTTGATCGCAAATTCTCTACTCAATGAAATTCGTATTCAACAAATCACAACTTAAAATGTACTGGGCCCCTCCATTAATTACAAGCTCTGGATGTGGCTCTGGGTTTCTCTGAAGAGACAAGGGCTGGGAATCCCTGCTTTGTTTGATAAAGTCTAGTGCCACAAAACTCTTTCAGCCAAACCATAACTGGATTCCCTTTTCAGCATACAAACATGTGTTGTTACCTCTACCTTTAACTTATTCATGCAAATTACATTCACTTGGAAGACCTTGTAAGCCCTGTGACAGGCTGAGGTTTTCGGTCTACATGTCTACTGATGTCAAAGTTTCCTACGTAAGGAGACACTGATCACTGCATGATGAATACAGGCTGACACTCAATGTGCTACTGAAAGTCTTTATACTGACTCTTAAAACTGTAATATTATGTATATTACCATGAGTAGGCTGAGCTGAGTCAAGACTATACCAGTAAAATTCTGTAAATATCATTTAGAACTATTCATTAAACATAGTTTTTAACTGAGGAAAATAGCATGCCAATAACTCTGCCAGTGCTTAAACAGCTGATACAGTATATGTATGGCTGCTGATACAATCACCTGACATCCATCCTAACAATATCAAGGAATGGTATTAAGATAATCATCAGTAATGTAAAGGGTAAGTAGGAGAGTAATGAGATTTCTGAGGATATAAGGAGTATGGGACTAACTAAGGACTGACAATGACAAGAGGTATTGAGCTGGGTAAAGAAGGTGGAGGAGACAGGTGCTGCTTGAAGCTAACATTCCTGTGTCCTCAAGGGATGCCAGCTAAACACAATTTTGTTTCCATTTTGCACATAACCTCACCAAATAGACATGGGAGTCCCTTAAGGAGTCAAGTTCTCTATGTCCAAATCTAAATCCACTTGCTGGTCATGCCCTTAGAGGGTGTTGCCAGAGGGATTAGACACATTACAGAAGAAAGAAAATAAACATTGACTAAATGCTTTCCAGAAGACAATTATAGTGACTAGAAAAAAAGGTAAGTCAGCAGCCCATGTTCAATGAAAAAACAAATTCTGAAACAAAGAAATAGGATTAACAATAACATATCACTTACTTAGAAGATGGGCTGCTGTTAGTAGTTGAGACAAGTGGTACACAATCCATCACAACCACGGGCCACCAATACCCACAAGTACAGCTAACTGAGATCTGAATACATCTAGGTTCTCAGTGACCCCATACCTGAAGAGACACATAATTGTTAAATACAGCTGATGGAGTGCTTTGTTTGGAGTGCTCACATAATTCTGGGTTGTCATCTACTCACTCATACACTTCATAAATATTCAGCCAATAAGTACAATATTTACAGTCCCTGTACAGTTGCATAGCTCAGCACACAGTAAAGCTTCTCCTCTCTGTCTCTCTAACACAAACCTTAAATGTTAACAGACTCAGACAAATAACATAGAAAATGAGACCATGTTGTTGCAGATCATCACCAAGATGCAGTTAGATAATGACAGACACCTTGTGATCATAAGTCTAGGAGTAGATCATGACCAACTGGACACACACACACACACACACACACACACACACACACACACACACACACACACACACACACACACACACACACACACACAAGACAAAACACCAAAGGCCCTTATTAATAGAGATCTTGCAAACACACATCACAATGCAAACATACATCACTACACTTTACAAATCCTTTCATGCAAATCAACAAAGACAAAACAGACTGAACAGCAAATTATATACACATCAGATCACTTAATGCATTGATACAAATTGCTTGCATTAGTTGATCAAACCTCTACAAAAATAGGCACCAAAACAAGACATCAAGGTTCACACACATGTAACACCCAGGTAAAAAGAATGCACTTGGTTAGGATGTCTATAAATCCTAAGAAAAAATGAAGAGTATGTTGTTTTTTTTCTCTGCTGCTGCATGACGACCATATTCATATTCACACTCCCAAAACATCAAGACCGTTTCCTGACATATGAGGCCAAGCAGTTACTGAGGACCCAGTGGCTAACAGGAAACCCTTAGTCATATGAACGGTATAGTTTTTTCTTGACCTTATTATCAAGAGTGTCAGTAACAGACCATGCCAAAGAGGTAATGTCACTATCAGTCAAGTAACATGTTGCACTCTGTTCCTCTGTATTTAATGTTCTTTCACACTCTTAAAGCTTGATTTGCCAAGTACATTCATTTATCAGATTCTGTAAGATCATCAGCATATCAGAGGACTTCAGATTGAGAGAAAATACAAAAAAACAGTGGAAGTGAATGGAATTTCCTCAACTTCTAACTGGCAGCACAGATGAGGGAGGTTTATAATATGTGTCTACCTCAAAATCCCAAAACAGAACTAAATATAGCACTTAAAATAAATTCCATGGTGATCTGAGGGAAGAGAAACACCTTGGACATCACCTATGAGACCTGATTAGTAATGCATGTCAGCAATGCCCATGGTGTGAGATCCTTATAAATTCTGTGCCTCCCTCCCACCAACACAATAATAGCTACAGCACGCTGACCAGAGAAAGGTATGGAATTGAATTTAGTCATCACTGTTGTTATGGATGGCACAAAAACACATGTGGAACATCAAGTAAAAAATAAATAAGTAAATAAATCAATCAAATAAACTGCCAAGATCCCCCATTATGGCTGGAAACGGCCCTGGATAACTTTTTTCTTTCAAGTCCTTTTCTTTGTCTCCTCTTCATTCTTGTGTTGATTCCCACAGTACCTTCCTCTCTTCATACTTCCTCCTCTGCCACACTTCTTGTTCAGTATTCGTTGTGCTAAATTTTGTTTCCCTCCTCCTCCTCTGTCTTCCCATCACCTACAGCCTCTTTTCTATCTCATTCCTCCAATTTTCTTTCTAAATCTACCTTAACTCCTCTATTCCTTTCCAATTTATCATTCTAATAATTCTTCTTCTCTAATTACTAATTTAATTTCTGTCATTCTATCATTTCATTTTTTATCTTTTTATCTTCATGTAATAATTTCAATCTTTGTGTTTTTATTACCTTCAAATCTTCTCTCGCCTCCCTTTTCTCCTCCACAGATCAACATCGCTTCCTATTCTTCTTCACTTATTATTATTTCCTTCTTATCACAAGCACCTAATTTCTGCTACTCCTCTTTCACCACATTTCTTCACTATTCTGTCTCATCTATGTTCTTAGTTACAATTATCCTTTACTCTTCTTGAGATCCTCACTTTTTCTCACTCCCTGGACATATCCCTTTCAGAGCCTCCAGAGGACAATGGCAAGCAGTGAGAGGAAGAGTCGCAGTGGGCCGTTCAGGAGGATGGAGTCGAGGATGAGCCAGGCCAGTATCCCAGGCACCTGTCCTCCCAAGGTGACAGCCATCCCCACCGCCAGCCACTTGCCACACCGGTGCCGGGCTGACTCGTAGCTGCAGGAAAGGATGGACTAGTAAGGTGGCTTCTGTGGACCTGTTGCTATAAGTTTATCTCTTTATTGTAAGGTGGCTTTCCTGGATCTGTGCCTATAAGTCTATCTCTTTATGATTTTGTATTGAATTTTTTGCATGTGCAGGAGGATGGCCAAGAGTAATAAAAAGAAAGGTAATTTTTCTTATATGAAACAACACATGAAGTCAAGCAGGCTGGCAATCCCACACAGGTAGCCCAAACAACACACCACACACTCACATCTACATCATTCACACTCTTAGCCATGTCAGCCTCCTATAGAAAGGGACAGTCTCATGGTCCACCATACTACACCCCATTCTAAATGCCACACTATTAGGTAAGGGACGACACACATACCTCAGCATTTTTTTCAGGAAGATGATGGCAAAGACGGGAAGTTGCAATGTAAGCCACTGTGGGGGAAACATAAAATGACCTGATGTGACTGATAAAAAAAACTTATTACTAGACTTAAAATTATCTTTTCTAATACATTTCTTGTACAGTTTTAAGGCAACAACTTGGATATATTACAGTGGTTAAGGGAAAATGCTAAACACGGTGGTGATGAGTGTGGCATGTGGAATGACCATTGAACATAACAGTACCAAGAACAGAAGAAACATGCAACAAAGGCCGTCTCTCACCAGGAAGAATGCATCAGGGTACGTGAGTTGGCCAGGAAGTGTTGAGGACTCCACGAAAATTCCCCACATGAAGACTGCACCAAACTCTTCCCTGGCTAGCGGCCCGATGTACCAGGGACCTGAACACACAACCAGACATGAGTGATGGATCCCTCATCATAGTAAAGGTGATGGTTCTTTTTGTGCAAGTCAAATATTTTCTCTTTGAAGACCTGAAGAAAAACTAATGAAACACTTCAATTAACTTCAAGACACATGAATGAAAACTAAAAACTTCAGGGTAACTTGGAAATGCAATTGTAGTGAGGTGACAGTCATGAATACCCAAACCAACTTGAGCTCCAGAGGTCACTTATTGCCTGATTGGTAGCAAGTACAACTCATGTTTACCTGTGAATGTCCTATCAAGGTTTACTCTCAAGCAATAATGTCATGAACAATTTCTCTCACCTTCAGGTCAAATACTCCTAAAGGGAATATTACATCGTCAAGAAGGGAATGTGTGTTTGTGAGCAGCAAAGGAGAGAATGAAGGACATACTAACCTATGCTGGGGTAGAGGAGGAAGACCAGGAGGAGGGTGAACACAAGCTGCCTGTGGCTCAGACTGGAGGCAATGTTGATCACCTTCTTGGGCAGCATCTGAACACACCTCACTGCAACACACAGAGACACACAGCTCACCCATGTGGCTTTAAGCACAACCAGACAAACAATGGACAACACACACAAACACACGCCTCACTGGTAAACACACGGTCACACTGCTCTCTTGATAAACAATGACCACACACAAACATACACCTCTCTGGTAAACACATGGTCACATTGCTCTCTCACAGGATTCTCAATGCACTCACACAAGCACAATCTAACCAGCACAATTCTCATTCTTGACAGATTATTCAGCACAACCTTATCATATAAATACAGCCTGTAAACAAAATGGGGCTTTGGAACGAAATTAATCTGGAGTATATTTCTAAATATAACAAACTAGCAATACAATGACTAAATATCAACATCCTACCATCAAACAGTAAAAATATCAATAGTGAATAGCCTGATCTATTCTGACAGCCAATACATGAAATTTTCTCCTGGGTATTATTGCAGTGACAGAAATCTCGATATGTTCCTCTGCAAGCTCTTTAAGTTCTGCACACTTCATTGTCCTGCACCTGCAATCTTTCTTCACAAAGGAACATATGATTAAAACATGAGAGCTGCTTCCTTCCTCTGTCCCACCTTGTTTCCTCACCATCACCAGGAGGAGGCAGCAGCAGAACAGCAGCAGACAGCACGAGCCAATGCCCATCACGTACATAAACAGGAACTTGAAGGACAAAAAAATTAAGTTGATTAAAAATAACAAGTATCAACATACAAGTATCAACATACAACTCTAAGAAAAATTAATCTGCTCACCTTTAATCTAAAAAATACAAACATTATTACTATCTAAAATTCTAAAGCTAAATGCAGACAAATGAAAAACTTAGACGAGTCATAAAAGGTAAAAAGAATCAGACCTTTAATTCAAACCTTCATATAATAATCAATTACTATTATTACCAATGGAAGCAGCAAGCAGTTACCATGTCATGAAAGTTTACGGAGAGGAGGGAAGTGGCCAGGAGGGACGGCTGTGGGCGCTCAAATCCAGTGCCATCCATCCCCATCCTCAGGAGAGACTTGCTGCCAGATGTGTTACCCACCAACACCTGGAAAGCATGAGGGGAGTTAGGAAGGAAAGTCAGTCAGTCAGTCAGTCAGTCAGTCAGTCAGTCAGTCTCTCTCTCTCTCTCTCTCTCTCTCTCTCTCTCTCTCTCTCTCTCTCTCTCTCTCTCTCTCTCTCTCTCTCTCTCTCTCTCATAAATTTGTGAAAGTTGTGTTTTATCTAAAGAAAATTTAGTGGTGAGTTGATTATACTTGTTTTATCATTTTATTATATTTTTGTTTTATTATCTTATGTACTCCAAGGTTGTGAATAAGAAAATTTTGCCAATAAATTAATAAATAAATACCCTCTCCCTCTCACTTCAGTCCCTAATACACACACACACACACACACACACACACACATGTAAAAATAAAACAAGGAGAATAAAATCAACCTAACACTAATAAAACACAAAGCATACAAACACAGTTCTCCTCCAGGAAAGTGCTCCCAACCTGCAGAGTTTTGACAAAGTCCTTTTCAGAGATCTGTGGGTCCCACGCCTCCAGCTGGATGTCCACACTGGCGGTGTAGAGTGGCCCTGACCGGTGCTGACACATGATCCAGTGGCCCAGGTTGTCATCCACTCGCACCGACACAGACAGCACCTCTTCATTACTGAACACCAGCAGCCTGAAGAACAACATTTACACACATTCCTACATACATTTACCAAAGCTGTTTTCTCTATTTATATTAATACAAATTTTAAATGAGAGAAGCAATTCAAATCGTTAGCATGTTATATGTTCTGCTAAATCCTGTTATGAATAAGAGGAGCAACTCAAATCATATGGTCATATTATGCATCCTGCTAAGTCCTGTTATGAATTAGAGGAGCAATTCAAATCCCAATATCATGTTATGTGTCCTGCCAATGTCAGTACTTCCTGGGTGTTAAGAGGGTAGTGGTGGAGGTAGTGGCTGTTGTGTAATTGGTTATAACAGGAGGTTTCACAGCTCCAAATTGTTAGTGATGTTAAACACTGGTTTCATTATAAGGATGGAGGATTTGGACCAAGGTTCACAGCTCAGAATCAGAAGTGATGTTAGATAATGGGTGCACAAAATAAATAATTCCTGGTCTGACAGCCTTAGAGTGAGGCTGGCTTGTTTCCCTGCAGTGGGGCTCACCTCAACATGTATCTGAAGGCACCATGGCCCATGGTGTAGCGCTGCACCCGGGCCACCATCACCACCGGCCAGGAGGGGTGAGTCACGTCCACCCAGTTTACGCGGTCATTGTCCACAGACAAGATGCGGAACCTGTGGAGGGAGGAGACTTGTGAGGATCTGCAATTGCTAACCTCTTGGTCTGGGACATGATCTGGTAAAGCCAAATCTGGAAACTGTAATAATACTACACAAATTCAGTGTGAAATATTTAATACAGTCATTCCAATTGAAGTTATTCAATGAAGATTCAAGATAATCACAATCAATATCATCAGCTTCTATGATTCCACTGCAGCACACTGGCATCTGAATTTCTCAACTCATCTCTGCTGGCTGCCTGTCTATTCAGCCCATTCCAGCAAAGTTTTGAAGCTCATCTCTCCTTTAAGTTCTTAATACATTGGCCTCATCTACTTTCACCATCTCTAATCTGCAATTCTGTTGCCTTAATTGTCCATCCACAATCTTAACACTGCATGTCCACTTCTTTTTTACCTTTCAAGGTTTCTTTGACTGCTTGCAATTTTAAAACACTCTCATGAATACCTCAATCTTCACTGCAAATTTAAGGTGCCAGTGTAGTTCAGTGCCACCATCATCACCACCCCCTTCTTTCTGTATTTCAGGGGACAACAAATCACTGAATAAAAATTACCTGTGGTTCCGATACCAGTCTGCCAGCTCCACCTCCAGCAGGCCGGAGGAGTGCCTGGTCCACATGGGGTCCAGGAAGCCAAAGGCAGTGTGTAAGTGGCCACACAGGTAAGCCACACCAAGGGAGAGGAGCTTCTTCACATCCCGAGGTGACACAATGGTGTTACTTGGGTAGTGACCATAAAACACCACCACCTCACCCTTTGCACGTGCCTCTGTAATAGTGAAGTGGTGGGGCTGACTCCACCTTGCTTACTTAATCCCTTAATTCCTGCATCTTCTCAGCTTATAAGAACAGTCTGGTATAAGTTTTGAGTATGACTTCCAGAGATACCACAACTGACAAAAGGGTGGTGGAGTAGTGAAATAATATCTCTTCACTAGCAGTCAAAGGACTAAAAATGTACAAATATGATTACCAATGAATCTAGCTTCTACCAGCTGACAGTGCTCAAACTTATTCTTGATGGATGTAAAGAATTTTGATCTGCACGGTGGTAATGTTAGTGCTAAATTACTTTACTAAAATGAATAAATATACCATCTAAGATGTTAGGTGATCTACTATATCTTGTTATTTATGAAACAGATGGTAGAATACTATTACAAATTTCATTTACAAACATTCTGCAAACCATGATTCACCTCTTGCATGGTTCACTTCTGGTCAGACTCACTAATAGCAGCCTCCTGGATCCTGGAGTACTCCTGCTCTGAGAGGTAGCCCAGGAAGTTGAAAGCCCTGATGCCTGGCATGAGTGAGGCATCGATGGGCAGCAGGGTGACGTTGTGTCCATCGCTGCCAGGGACCGTTGTGCCAAGCCTGTGTTTGGGGTTCCCAAGGTGTGACTGTATTGCGTGGGCCTTGAAGTGGGCGTGCTGCACCTCATCAAAGTTGTCTGGTGTGAGGAACATTATTTAAAAAGGCTGAAGAGCCCACCTGTGATATCACAGAATCAAATTAAGCCTTTGCATTAAAGAAAATATATTTACAGGACTAGAAAGACCTCTCCCTAGCAGAACTCTTCCAAAGGCATTACAGAGCTTTGAAAAACAACTTAAATTTAAACAAATGAAATTTACAGCCAGGAAGAAGTTTTTAGTCTTATATCATATTTTCCCAATGCTAATGGAGGGTTGGCATACCAGAAGTACACAACCAAATAAAAACAGAAGGAAGCGGGGACCCAAACAGAGGCACATCCCACCACTGCTGCTGGACAGAGCTGCATGACAAGTGCAGCAGAGATGTGGATGACTCACCATGATTCCCTGGAAGGTCAAGCCAGTGCGTGGTGTTGTGCAGTGTCAGGCGGTCCTTCACTGAGCGCTGGTACAAATTCCATTCCTGCGGCAGCTGTGCAAGCTTTACTCCAAAGGTTTTGCTGTTGGTCAAGTCACCTGAAAAGAAATTGAATGACAGATTGGTTTAAGGTGCAATACTAATGGAGTTTTACAATGTATATCAAAAATATCATAATAGAAATATTGATTAATGACAAAATATGAAAAAAAATAACAAGAAAAACTTACATTAATAAGAAAAGAAAAATTCTGTTAAAATCATATTTGGACAACAGAAATTAAGATACAATAAAATATGATAAAATAACATAGAAGTAAATTAAAGATGAAAACAAAAATTATATACAAATTGAAGTGCAAGAGAGAGATATATATATATAGCAGCAGCACCTGTCACCAGCACAGCAGGAGGCCTCAGCAGCATAATCACATCATCCACAAACTCCTGGAAGTATTGTACCTCTTCAGCGGCACCAGTCCGGAGGTGGAGATCTGACACCTGGAACATAGAGGCATCACTAACACCTCACTGCATTTCCACAAAAACTACAAGCATTTGAGCATTTGAGGAGCCTAATGAATAAGGAGCAGAATAGATCATTTCCAAAGTTTGCCAGAAAATGCATTCAAGTTTTGTGAAACTTCAAATTACTACATCTTAACAAGTATTCAAATAATATGACTCCAGACCTCATAGACACTGTGATAGGACCAGATTATCCACACCAACTAAAAATGACAGGGTCGTGGCTAATGTTTGTGAAGAAAGACCACTCCCTGGGCAGATGGATAAACTGCCCTCCCTGCACTGATCTCTTCATTCATACCCTCCACCAAGAAACAAAAGTAGCCGTAAATCATACCTTCCCTCTCCTAGTTCATACCACAGAAATACAAAAGTTTGAAATAAACAAAATAAAGTGAGAAGGTACCATCAGCAGAGTGTGCACTAACTTAAATAAAGACTGGATATGTGTTGCTAAGACCTTGTCAATTATAAATCAGTAAATATTGAGACAGATGTGAAATTCAAGTTGGAGTTGCTGCTTATCAAAATCAATAAATATTCAATAAGGTAATAAATTTTACCTGAACTAGCCAGGTGATCTTCTTGGCACTCTCCTTCTCAATGCGCTGCTCCCACTCCTGCTTGGAGTAGCGCAGGTAACTAGACTCCAGGTAGTGGTTGTTTGCCTGGTACTGCTCCTCCGTCAAGTCCAGGATTGGGAGGGACAGGTGGGCAGCCCAGGACCGCAGCACCAGGAGTGTTGCAGAGGCCAGGCACAGGGCCGTCGCTGCTGCCAGGTACACCCTTCGCCCACGAGGTGTTATGGCTCGCATCCACAGCCTGGCCATCTGTGCTGCTGTGGCAATACAAGGGGGTGGTGGTGGTGATGGTATTCAGGGAGAGCTTTGTGGTGACTTAACTAATGGGTTTTCCTGTTTTGTAAATAAAACTGCAGGGAAAAAAAGGATTTGGGAAGTTTTAGATTAAAAAAAATCCTCATTTTAATAAATTTGTCAGCTTATTGAAACTGTGCCTTCATTTCCTATTAAGGCATGCTGCTAGGTCAGATTAGGTCAGGGGGTCCTGGAATACTTTGTCCCCTCTTGTTTACGTTAGGATAGGTTAAGTAAGATTAGGTTAGGTTAATGTTATTAACAGAGGGTTCAGTGGGGGGAAGGGAGCAAAGCCACACTATTTAGGTTGGGTTAGTATTCTTAATTGGGGGCACAGGGGGAGCTAAGTCCCCTTGGTTAGGTTAAATTAGCCTAGAAGTTTCCTCATTTCCCAAAATATGGCGTCTCATCAATAAAAGTTTTCATGAATGTCCAGATTTGGCCTCATTTGGCTTCCCCTCCCAAACCCTGCTTCCCCAAGCTTGTTTGTATTGGTGGTGGGGGAAGGATGGGGGACGGACTTATTATGAAGTATTACCGAAATGAACTAAAATGAATACTGAACAGTTACACATCACATGGCACTTTGATGTCAGTCCTTAATTACCGGCACATGACAAGGACAAGCAGTGTCATGACAGGTGGACACTTGACAGGTGACAGAAACACAACCATTACTATATATATTCCTGTCTTTCTTTAAACCCTATCCTTTTACCCTTACCTCAGATATGCGTGCTGTCTGTACGTGCATCAAACATCATGACAAGAATAATATCACAACATCCTCATCCTTCCATCCTTACATTTATCATCTCTAACAATGACAGCTGATGGAAACACAACACGGTCTCTCTCTCTCTCTCTCTTCTCGTGTCTCCTCTTATCTCGCCCCTTACCTCAGACGTGTGTGTTATATTTACGTCTATCAAACATCATGAGAAGAGTGTCAGTGGTATAGCATCCTCATCCCTCCATCCTTATCCTTAGATCTATCATCTCTCCGGCCACTCCAGCCTGTTCTTCTTCTTCTTGTGACCTGTTCTGCGTCTTGTATCTGTTTTCCTTGTCTCTGTTATATCTTGCACTGTTTCTTTTCTCTCTGTCACAACGCTTCTTCAATCTTTTTTTTTTTTTATTCTGTATTAATCTCTCTCTCTCTCTCTCTCTCTCTCTCTCTCTCTCTCTCTCTCTCTCTCTCTCTCTCTCTCTCTCTCTCTCTCTCTCTCTCTCTCTCTCAGGGCTAGCACCCAAAATGACTAATTAAGGTATTGCATGAGTGAATTGATATAACATAAATTGGCGTGTATTTGTTGGGTTTTGTGAATTTTTTATTAAAATAGGAAGAGGAAAATGTTACTCTATTCAAGTTTTTGTTTTCGCGAATAATATAAATGGTTGGCTGTTTCTTCAGGTATATTATTAATTCAACGAAGAAAGAGGAGAAAATGCTTATGTTATCTACGGTAGGTACAGTATGTGCGTGTGTGTGTGTGTGTGTGTGTGTGCAGGAGACTTCGTTATTTTTTGTATTCTTGTGATAATTAATATTTGCCTTTATTCGGTGAGCAATTTATGCATTTATTCGTTTCGAAATTCAAGATGACATAACAATCAACTTTATTCACATTGCTATTTTTAGAGAAATTTAAAAGAAAAGAAAGTTTAATTGAAAAGTCTTTATTTCTCTTTTCCTCTTCCTGATGATGATAATGATGATAGTGAGATGGTAAGGGAATGAAATAGTGACGTTTTGAAAATACAAACTACTGAAGAGAGAGAGAGAGAGAGAGAGAGAGAGAGAGAGAGAGAGAGAGAGAGAGAGAGAGAGAGAGAGAGAGAGAGAGAGAGAGAGAGAGAGAGCAGTAGCTGTCAATAGTCAACAATCTAGTTTTAGAGGCTAATGTATATATTTACTTGTTCCTGAAAAAAAAAAAATATCGCTACTATTACTATTCGTTTGCCCGTTTGTCTGTCACCATTTACTTAAGAAAACGTTAAATATTTCATAAGACATTGTGGAAGTGTGTTTGTTTTTACCTGTCTAGTAAAAGTGTATCTATCTATCTCTATACCAGGCTAGAAATCCCACACAGGGCGGTCCAGATAAGGCACCACGCACTCACACGCACAGTAATAATAATAATCGGTCTATCTGTTTCTATACCAGGCCGGGAATCTCACACGGGGCAGCCCAGACAAGGCACGACACACACACACACACACACACCATTCACACTCAAGTCAATAAATAATTATTCTCTCATTTACTGTGTGCGCGTCAAACGATCGCACAGAAACGCCTAAGTGTTAGAGTCTGAAATGTCCCAACACAAACGCGTTCCCTGCATCGTGACTCGTCCTCTTTACCACACACACAGGAACACGATATATTAAACACTCAATCCCCTATCCATTTACAAACAAACAATGCATCAGTATGCTACCATGACGCCACAATGGGAGTGTTCCCTCACTTCTGTCAAGAGTCTGTTGGGTTGAACATCAGAAATACGCTCATTGTAGCGTGACTCGTTCTTTTTACTGCACCTAGAGTGGTAATATATGAAACATTAAATTCCCCATCCATTTACACGCGAACAATATCTTAGTGTGCCGTAATAATGCCAAAATGAGCTGCCTCAGGTCGTCGCGGCATCATCTACCGCGGGCCGCAGTGTGTCCTCGCCTCAGTTTAATTTATGACGGCGGCTTGTGTACAGTTCGAATTTGTATAAATATACATATAATGGGAAATGATCAACTAAAGGACAATGTTTATTACTTTTCATTTTATTATTACAAGTAATTGTAAACACAGTGTTCATTTTTAGCAAAAGAAAAATAGACAAATAAAGCCAAAGTCAGAGCCAAAACTTGTCAAAGAACAAATTTAAATGTTCTCTCACAAAACCGTAGTAAACTTTCTTAAACCATCCAAGAACACTTAATAAAATATAAAAATAAAAAAAAAATCACTAAACAAATGACAAAAGATCCTCAAACATTCAAAATAGGAAAATAGACAAGTTGAGACAGGTAGACTCAGTCGCGCCTTGCCAAGTGTTTGAGTGATCGTGTTTGTCCTCCTTGTGTTACTTCCCTCTTCGTGTTTCCCTCTACTATCCCAGGCCAAGAAGGTAAGCAAAGAACATAATAACGAAGTAACGAAGTAGCGTGGTGAAGAAAGTCAGTCAGTTAGAGTAAAAGTGGTTATTTAAGTGGAAATCACGGGAGGGAAGATTGCGCGGGAAACCGTGACATTCAAAACAGTGGAAGGGAGTGTTGGACTCGGGAAGTGTTTTGTAAGATAATTAGTCACGCTTGCTACGTTTAACTGAATCACATCAATATTAGACACCTGAGCTATATTTGGGATATGCTAAGTTAGGTTAGGTTGGATTAGGTTATTGGATTGGGTTAGATTACGTAATATAACTAAACCTAACCTATTCTAACCTGAGCTGATCTAAGCCGTTCTTGTGAGTTGTGTGGTTAAGTTAAAGTAACGAAAGCCGGAAAAAAATAAACGGGTTAATTTGGACATAATACATTTTCAAGGACATCACTACCTTACGCTGGTGCATGAGAGCCTTAATGTATGCATGTGTGCGTGCGTGAGGGTCTCAACCATTGTACGGCCATTTAAGTTGCTGTATTGGTAGTTGTGACGTCTGCAGCCAGGAAGGGAAGGTGTGGAAAGTTGAAAGCGTGCCAGTAATAAAATTAAGATACGTGAATGAAGTTTAGAATAAATTAGTCTGTCAATTAAAGTGGTAATATCAGGAAGTGTAGTAATTGAAAGTGCGTGAAATTAAGAAAAAGAAGAAACTCAGGAGCAAAAATTCGCAGTGGAGGAAGAAGAAAGAGCACAGACAAGGGACAACACCACCAGAAGTCGTTCGTCACTTCCTTACAGTAAGTGAAAACCATAACATGTTTAATATTGTAGTCATCTTCAGGAAAGTGTAGCTTCACTCGGCTTTAGAAATACATCAGTAAAATAGAACTATTGACATGTCAGGTGATACTGTTTATAGACTCGCCATGGATAAAGGATATATTCTTCCATCAATTCAAACTATCAAAGTACGTAATTAACACTTTTTCCTGCGATTTGGTTTGGTCTTTACTAATTCGCGTTGCTCCACAGCCATCTCTAGCTAAAAACTGCGAAATCTTTTCTTTTTAATTCCCTTTTTGAATCTTTCTTGTCGATGTTTATCAAAATATAGTTGTTTCTAGTGCTATGAAGTGTTGCATACGGCAGTGAAAAAAAAAAGAATAAGTAGAGAATGCTGTCTATCGAAGTCTACCATGCAAAGGTTTCGTTTTTTCTAATTGCTTTTCGGTCTCATTCTTATTATCCACAGACAGAGAGACAATTTGGGGTTCCGTTTTAACACTAATGGCGAGCAGCTGTCAGTGGGAATTTGACAGGAGAAATTAGCACCGATTTGTGTTATTGGTTTAAAATTTATAACCCGTTGCGAGAAAGGAAACATTTATGACAGTGTTGCCAATTTAGTGAGGCATCCCTTAGCTCGGTTCCTTAATTTATTTTTCTTATATTGTCTCATTTATCGAGGATTAAAATGAAAGCATTGGTCTTCTTACGGTTTTGACGAATAAAATACACGTAATAATCACCGTTAAATTTTAAATCTTACAACTACAAGTATTTCTCACCCCAATTTATCGGGCGGTAATGAAGGAACCCTGACTTCACAACACTGGCGGTGAGCAGAGACATGTCAACAAAGATGGAAGCAAGGAGCAACTGGGTGGTGGAGAGTGTGGTGGAGCTTCGTGACGCCATACAGGAGTCCACCACGCTCCCTTCAGAGGACCTGGCTGAGCTGCTGGACGAGGAGAAGTGCTTTAGCCTGACGAGACCTGAAGATTGTGATGACTGGTGCTACATCAAACTGGGCGGGAACACGAGCACAGTATCCCCTTGGCCCAAACCAGGCAGTAACAAGCTTATTAAAGGGATTCTCCTGCATTCAGAGGCCCGGGTGGTGGAGGTCTGCGTGGGGGCACATGATGAGTACCTGAGGACAGTACACGGGAGGAGATTAGGCCAGTATGAGGACACGGAGATGTGTGCGTGTGAGGTACAAGTCGATCCGCCGAGACAGGAGGTACTGCTGACTCTCAAACACACTTATAACGTTGACTGCGTGTGGGTGTTTGGCCTACACGTCATGACCATAGAGGAGCAGGTCAAGTATCCGGAAGGCAGGTTCAGCGGCGGTCACCTCTCGTCTGTACTGAAGGAGAAGGATGTGAACGTGTCCAAGGATGCTGCCAAGTTCCTGTCAATGCTGGAGTCTTATAATGGCGGTCAGTTCAATGAGAATAACCAGTTAGCGCTCATGTCCATGTTTCTGGGGCCTAAGATGGTGAATAATGCCTCGTTTAACCCTGGAATGTTTGGTAAAGGTGTTGGTGTGGAAGGAAGGGGTGGTGCGGGGAAGCAGAGTAATGTGTGTGTGGAGAGAAATGACTCCTCTAGTTGTGACGTCAGAAAGGATGCTGGGATTACTGCAGTGGACGAGGCAAACAGTAACAGTGTCGAGAGTAAGATGAAGGAGCTGGTTATAACTAGCAAGGAGAGTGAAATAAATAACAAATCAACCAGTGAAGGAAATAACAACACCACTGGTAATTTATACAAAGAAGCGATAAAACCCAAGCCACAAACTATACCATCTGCCGAAAATAACAATGGATTGGTCGAGAAACTGTTCACTCTCATGGGGAACTTGACCCATACTTACCCTGAGCAGCAGAACACACAAGAGCAGCACAGCGTTACAAAGACAGAAGCATCCCCACCTCCAACCTCAACATACGACTGCCTGAAGCCACCAGGTCCTTCCTCACAGAGCCACCTGGTGCACACACTCGTTCAGTCACTCGGCAGAATACCACCTCCCATCAATAACTTCCACCCCTCCCACTCTGCTGCTTCTGGCCCTGCTCACTCCACACCCAGGGCCAGAGGAGTGGGTAATGAGAATGTGTGGCCAGCTGATGGTGGTTGTGATGGGCTGTCTCTGGAAGGAAGTGGACTGTTGTTCAAGGAAATAGAAAATATGATTGACCAAAAGTTTGCCCAGATGGAGGAAAGACTTGTAAGGAGACTAGAAGAAAAGATTGCAGAAAAAGCTGAGAGTGACAGTAAGAGGTTGGAAAAAATTGAGGAGCATTTATCTAAACTCTGTGAGCACTTGCAAAGATGACGTAACTGATTGAAATGTATTGTTCTGTCCATGTTCTTTTGTTATGTTCATGTATGATATAAGTTGACACTTTAAATGTCATATACCTAAAAGAGCATCGTACCTTTATCATAGGAGTTAGCAAAGATTGGTGGAATTCTCTTCTATCAATTTATCTGGATTCATTTATTCTTATTGTAATCTCTAATCCTTGCATTCTTCTGGCATTCTTCCATCTTCCCTTTCACTCACATAAGAAAGCACTCTGCCCTACATTCTCTTTATAGGATGTCTTCCACCCACTACGCATACTATCTTTGTCATATCACGCCATTCTTCCCATGCTACCAAACCCCGTAAGAGTGCTGACTAACCATCTATCAATAAGTGTCTGTTCCTAAAACTCCCCCAAGATGAAAGGGTCTCCACTTGTTGTGTTTATATTAAGTGACGAACTTGAATAGAAAGTTGGAAAGTTGGGGCCTGAGCATGATGGGGTGGTTAATAATCTCCCCTGATAGTACCAGCTCCATATGACCTCAGTGTTGTGCCATAGTAACATCAGCAGCATCATAGTTGCCCTCCATGATAACCTTCCACATCAGAGCAGGTCCCCTTAGTAGCATTAGTGTCATCATATAGACTGTTCAGGTGATCACATGTGTCAAAGAGGCTGCTGCTAGTGTATTTCAGTCAGCAGTAGGTGTTAGAGAAAGTTGCACACTGTGAGTCATTGGTTTATTGCTTAATTCAGTGGGACTATAGATAATGATCTTGTGTATTGCAAGTTGTTTGATGCAGCAGCTAGACAAGGCAGTTTTTATTTCCTCATGACATTTGGCAGACAGAGAACTTATATTTTCACTTGGGCTTTCTCCAGAGTGCTGATTATTATTATTATTATTATTATTATTATTATTATTATTATTATTATTATTATTATTATTATTTTATTATTATTGTTAATTTCAAAGTTCTCCAGTCACTGTGGGCACAAGTCAGTTTAACTCAATGCCGGTCTCAAGCTTGGATAGAATAGGGAGAGTTGCATCAGGAAGGCACCTGGCAGGAAACCTTTGCCAAAGTACCTTGCAATTTGATCCACAGTAAAACAGTAATCACTTGTAAAGATGGGCTACTAAAGCTGTCAAAGATGGGTATTATTTTTATTATTATTATTATTATTATTATTATTATTATTATTATTATTATTATTATTATTATTATTAGCATTAGTATTGTTATTGTTATTATTGCTGTTATTATTTTATTATTATTATTATTTTATGCTGATTTATTTGATTTGGTTTTGTTTATATTGTTGGATGTTAGGATAAATTCAAATTTAGTAAAGATAAAAACAAAATTTCTCTCTCTCTCTCTCTCTCTCTCTCTCTCTCTCTCTCTCTCTCTCTCTCTCTCTCTCTCTCTCTCTCTCTCTCTCTCTCTCTCTCTCTCTCTCTCTCTCTCTCTCTCTCTCTCTCTCAGCAACAGGGTATCTAGTATCTTAGGCCATACTTGTAACTTACCATAGCTTACCTAACCAAGTGACGTCAGCCAGCCGGTGTGTCATTCGTTCCTGTCGTGAACCACCATCACGTGATGAGCCGCTCTTTAACTTTCTCCAAGGTCAAGTGAGCCTCTGTCCTTCACCCCCATGACTGCTCGGGACTTGTAATGAAGGAGTTGCGTGCAGCAGTATAATTTTGAGAGATGTGATTTGCATTTAATGTACTGGATGCCTTGAGTTTCTCCATCTCATCAACTATTTTTTGAGATAGTAGATGGTCTGATGCAAGTTTGCTATATAATTTTGAAAGACACTATTTTTTCTTGGATTGGATGCCTCCGGAGTCTCGTCTCTTGTGTCTTGTCATCTCTCACTACTTTTGAGATTGTAGGTGATCTAATGCAAGTCTGCTATATAATTTTGAAAGATACTGTTCTCCATTACTGGGCTGGATGGTTCTTGAGTCTCTCCATCTCCCACTTTTGTTGATATGGTAGGCAATCTCTTCATTGTTGTCTCATCCTGAATCTTAATGTTTGAGTAAGGCTGGTGACAGGACGGCAAGGTTGTCAGGGATGAGGGAAGGCCAGATGGCATAGTAAGGTGGAGATGGGACAAAGATTGCTGATCTGTACCTGGAGTGAAGTGAAATGTGTTACCTAACAGTAAGTAAATTCATTGAGAAAGTTATTATAATTTTTGCTGGTATTTAGTAAATGATCAGTACCATATATGCCAGTGGTGATGATGGTTGTGTTCTTGTTGTTATTTATATTATTGCTACTGATATTTCTGTGTATGTATATCTGAGTAGACAAATAGTATACTTTGCTGTTGATAATTGAATTATTAACTAAATTAAATAGTTGGTGACATTATTATACTATTTGTATTTTACGTTGGGAAAGCAAACATTATTGGGAGATGTTGAAAATAGGATTATGAATTAAACAAAATTGTTATTCATAAATATATAAATTTTTTATTTTATGTAAATGATATACTCAGATAAGTATTGAAAATTATATCAGTTATATTAAGTTAATATTGACATTAGATCTATATTTGAGTAGGTATAACAGTATAGTTTAGTGTTGACAGTTTAATTAACTCTGATACCTGAAAATTCTGAACAGTTTAATACAATTCTTAATTTTAAAACCAAGTTAACAATATCATACCTCACTCATGCAGCCTTCCCTTGCACTTCCATACAAAGGCAGGAATGTGAAGGGTAATTTCCTGTGACTGTCATTTTACTACAATTTGAGAAATACATAGAGGAGGATTATATTTATATGCATTTATTGTATGTATGTATTTGCTTGCAAGTCTTGGTGTTTGAGGCATTAATTCTTTCACTGCTAGATCATTTTCCAATTTTTTTCTCATAATTTCAACTTCAAACTTAGGTATGTTATAGAATCTGTTGAAGTCCTGTAGCTGGGAAAAGACAAAATTAACTATCTCTTTTTTCTGTGTCTGGAAAAAATAACTATTTTATATTTTTTATTTATTTATTTATTTATTTATTTATTTATTTATTTTTTTGTAGCCTGGAAAAGAAAATTCACTACTTCTCTGGTAAAGATGACTGCTCTGGAAAACAAAATTAACCACTTATTTTCTCTTTTCTGCATCTCCATGTGAAGGATGATGACCCTATCAGTGAAAGGATTAAACTATGTCATGACCACTGTCTGAATATTTGAACTGATACACATGTTCAGCAAGACCTGCTCGTCAATGCGATGGTCATACAGATAGCATGAATATCAACATTAGGATCATGAATATTGTATACCATGGTGACAACACACTAGCTTTAATATGCCTAGAGTAAGGAACCTAAGAGTCAATTGTGCCGAATTATGTCATTTTTTTATACTAATGTACTGCATGTTGAAGCCGAAGTAAAATATTTTCATAGTATCTTTGCATTTCTGTTTACAATATTTCCTAGAAGTATTGTCACAAGAGGAGGGGTGTGTGAAGGGCATAGCAGTGCAGGGTGTTGCTGACTGCTGCCACTCAAGGTCCGTGGGTAGCCTTGTCTATGTTTGGTGTAAGTTGTCCTGTATAATGAACAGAACGTGATTTGGCAGAAACATTTGTGTTAATGAAGGGTGTTGAAACAGGGAGAGCTTGAGGAGTATGTAAATCAAGTGTGTCTGTCGTTTTGTTATTTTTTTTTCTTTTTTATCACTCTTAAGGCAAAATAGGTACTAGACGGCAGACTGAAGGAGAGAGAGAGAGAGAGAGAGAGAGAGAGAGAGAGAGAGAGAGAGATCTACCTATTGTTCTGTTAGCATAAACACTTTTTCTTCCCTTTTTTTTTTTCCTCGGCAAAAATACTTGAGGCCAAACTGAAGGCAATCACTAATCAGGCTGAATACCTCCCCTGGTGATGCTATATACAGAATTATATAAGCCGTGCCGTTACGTATGCCTTAGGTAACACTCCCAACCAGTACTGGGCAGCGGTGTAGTGGACCAGTCGTAGGTGGGTGTGAGGGATGCTCGTGGGGAACCCGTGCCAGGAGTGCAGGGGGCGCTGTCTGCCGCCTCAGGGTCACAAAGCCTCTCAGCCAATCACATACATGCCCTGAGTCCCCGCCTATGAACATGAGAACCTGATTGGGTGCTCAGGATCGGCCCACATTTGCAGCGAATAAGAGAACGGCATAGCTAGGGTGTGTGTGTGTGTGTGTGTGTGTGTGTGTGTGTGCGCCTTGACGACTATGTGTATCTGTGTAATTGCACGCGTTCCATGTAAAAACTTGTACAGACATGTGGGGCTGCAAATAGTTATCCTGGCAGAGGCAGTAATGACGCAGCTAGGAGTGAAGTTGGCCAGCCGCCCGTGTGTTGCCTTGACTGCAGCGTGACTGTTGGCCAAGGAACCTCTGCAGTATGTGAGGGAGACGTTATAATTGATTCTTTACTAAGTGTCTATTGCAGGCAAGGATGATGAACGATAAGGTACTTAGCATTGATTCACTGCTTTTTATAACTTAATTTCTCTATACTACCACACATCTCGTAGTTTAGATAGTATAGGAATTGGTAACACAAGGATCAATAGGTGTGTTGCTAAACGGAAAAAAAAAAAGGTATTGATTCACTGCTTGCGTCTTCAGTATCTTCGTTTATATCTTCATTTCTCTTTAATATCATATATCTCTTAGTTTAGATTGTACAAGAATTAATAATCTCAAGGACCAATAGGTATGATGCTGCACGAAACGACCGTATTGATTCACTGCTTACGTCATCAATATCTTTCACATTCCCATTTCTCTATCAAGCATCTCAGTTAAAATCTCATAGGGCCAATAGATATGCTGCTGCTTGTTCTACCATTATGTTAGTAATGTAGACTTGCAAGATATTTTATTGGATTTCTAATGTAAAGATGGATGATACTGTAAGGTGGTCTAAAGAGGTATTTGTGGGCTGTCCCTGTCTCCAAACACAATATTTAAACCCGTGTTCTGCTTCCAAGAGTAATAAATAATGCCAGTGTCCTTGTTACTACAACCTCTTTGTCTATCACCACCAGCTTATAATCGCTATCACCACCACCTTAATTTGTCCTCATTACTATCATTTCCTAATCCATCCCTACCACCGCCACCTCATATTCTCCATCCCCATCATTACCACTTCAACCTTCGTCACTCTCCCGCCTCATACTTTTGCCCTTATAACCACAGCCTCATGTTTTTTGTCCCTATCACCCTCATCTCATATTTTTGTCCTTATCACCATTAACTCAGTCTATCACTACCACTCCACATGTTTGCCCCTATTTACCCCTACCTTTCCTGTTCGTTATATTCCCTGCACTACTTATTGTCTTTATCTTCGTCTCCTCCAACCATTTATTCCGTTCCTTCAAGCACCATCACACCACCTCAAGGTTTTGTCTCTGCATCACAAACTTCTGTTATTTTAAGCATGACAGTATTCTCACTCTATAAAAGGAAGTTTAAAACAAGACACGTGTAAGGGAGAGGAACTTCACTTAGGGCCCAAACAAACTCACTTGGGATTTTTTTTTTTTTTCCTTCTTTCTCTTTATTCTGCCTCGTTTCCTAGACACGTCCTTGCCACCACCTCATGTGTTTGTTTACGTTCTCACCTCCATCACATTCACTTATATAGGCTTCCTCACATTCCTTGTCTGACACACACACACACACACACACACACACACACACACAGACCTGAAACCAAGGATCTTTTATACCAGTGATTTGCAAACTGTACACTGCTTTTTTTTTTTACTTTTATTTTCTGTATAGGTATGTGTTCCTAAATTTGTCTCTTATGGTAGATCTGCACAGGATTGGTAACTTGGTACGCCGTTCAAGATGTACGATAAATGCGCCACTAGGCAACAGTTTCAGGACATAAACACTTCTGCGCTGCACCCCGACTACTATCAAAAGGCTCTAGTTGAAGTTGCACGGGTTTATAAGTGTGTTTATGTTCCTAGTGACAAATTGACAAGATTTCTACATTACTGGACGAAAAATCAGTCTTGAGAACCCAGCTAATCATCTTTCTGGCCTTTTGGAAACCTTGTCGTGGTGAGAACAAACCGTTTCAGAATGCGTACGGAGTCGAGAACAGCTGGCGTTTACGTTCCTTGTTCGAATATGCAGGAAGAAGGGTGGGGGAGGTAGTGACGTCATACAATTACACCACGTTATACAAGGAAGTAGTTACACCATGTTGTATCTTATGTTAAGTTAGTAATATAATACTTCCTGCGTTATGGACGCCGTGGTGCAATGCTAAACAGGAGGCATGACATATAAGCTCTTATTCAGAAATGCTTTGCTCTCTCCCCACGATCATTTTCAAAAACAACATAGATGGTTAGCCGGGTTCTCAAGAGTGTTCCTTTCTCTTGTTAATAACGTAGAATTATTGTTAATCTTTCACTAGAACTGTACAAACATCCTTAAAAAAAAAACTTAACCTGCCACTAGAACCGTACAAACATCCTTGAAACCTCGTCTTAATGTCATTAGAACCGTACATACTTAAAAACTCGTGTTAATCTGTCACTAGAACCGTACAAACATCCTTGAAACCTCGTCTTAATGTCATTAGAACCGTACATACTTAAAAACTCGTGTTAATCTGTCACTAGAACCGTACAAACATCCTTGAAACCTCGTGTCACTTCAACTAAGTCCTGTTGAAAGTGTAGGTGTAGCACATAAGTGTTTCAGAATTCAAAATATGATCCATGGATTTGCATATGTTTCCGTTGTTGTTGTTGTTGTTGTTGTTGTTTGTTTGTTTACCATTTATATCACGTAATTATAAGTGGACTGTGGATAAATAAATAGAGGTGACTTTGTTGTTTATAAGTCACGTGTTGTATACCGATGATAAGTGAGTGACAAGTGGATCGATAAATGTATATAGGTGATTCTGTCGTTTATTCATCATTTATGCTACGTCCTGAGTCATAATTGAAAAGTACTCTCAGACAGAAAATGCAACTGAGTTTATATCTAGTCTATTTTATTATTATTATTATTATTTTTTTTTTTTACAGCGTCACGGACTGAAGTAATGAAAAGTAATTGTCATAGAGTGGTGTGATTATTTTTTTAATGAGCTGCATAATTACACGCCATTATCAGAGAGAGAGAGAGAGAGAGAGAGAGAGAGAGAGAGAGAGAGAGAGATGGTACTGTACCCACTTTTTTCTTTTTTTTTACTTTCAGGGAACACTTGGATATACTAAAGTAAATGTTACATAAGAGTTTTAATGACTTGCATGCTATACTCTCTAACAGTGTGGTCGACGATTGCCTTGTACACGAAGCACGTAGGTGTACTAATGATAGGAAGTTGTAAAGTTGTATTAGGGCTAGTGTGTGTATCGTCACTCCGCGGCCGTCCTGTGTTTTCATGCTAGTGCTCCAATACGTAGCTGTTAGTAGGTAGAAAAATTTTCCTCTAATCTCTGCTTCGTTGGCTACATCCTTAACTCTCAAAATGAAAGCAAAGAAAACGAGATATTGAAAATTTTTCCTTTAATCTGTTTCGTTGGCCAGACTCCTTAACTCCCAAGATGAAAGAAAGCAAAGAAAACGAGACATGTTGAACACTTTTCCTCTCATCTCTGCTTCGTTAGCCAGACTCCCTAACACAAAAGAAAAGCCAAGACGAGGCATTACAACATTATCACCGTCACTATCGCAGGCTCACACACCATCTGATGCCTTAAATAACCCCGGCAACAGAGGGGAGGGAGGAGGGTCAAAGAGGGACAAAAAAAAAAAAAAAAAAATGACAGTCGTGGTGTGACGTCATTGCCGCTCCCTCCCTTGCCTTGCCGCCTTGCCGCACCTTCCCCTCAATCACTCGCCAGCACCAGGTGTAGAGCTATTTTTCACCTGCACAGGGTCTTACGTCGTTTAAGGGGTATATATACGAGAGCGGGTTGAAAGTTCTCGAGCTGTGTCACTTGTGGTTGGTCCTCACGATGCGCAATGGGTACAGTACTAGTGATGTAGGGGAGGTGTCATGAATCCTCTGTTTGGTGGGAGACTGGTTAATATTGTTGTGTTGTGTTGAACTTGCTTACTTACTTACTGACTTGATTTGTTTGATTTTTGATGATTTTAAGTAGATAATTTATTAATTCATGCATTCATTGTTTCATTTCCTTTCTTTTTCTTTCTTTCTTTCGTGTATCTATTTATTTATTTGCCTTTTCACTTATCAATTCCATTCATTCATTCTTTTATTTATTTATTTATTTATTTATTTATTTATTTATTTATTCATTCCTTCATTCTTTCATACTTATTTACTTCATTATTTTCCGCCAGTTATAGTCAACTCAATTATTTTTCGACTACAGTATTTTCGCCATGATTTAATCCATTACCTCATTATTCTAAATACAAAAAAAAAAAGCAATTAATTAACTTGAATGAAACACAAATCAACTGAATTTATACCAGTCTGCAGTGAAATATACCAGTAAATCCGAAAATTATCTAGCGCTATCTGAAAACTCTACTCTGCGTACGATAGTTGCCGATAGAGGGACTGAAGGTTGCATTATCGTACCTTGGCAATCTTCCCGCGCGAAACCATGCATGCAGTACGTGTGTTAGAAGTAGAGATCATGTCCTTTGTCTCAGTTATCAAATCGCCTCTGATCCTCTTACCTACCAAGTCTTGCAGGGAGGTTTCGATGGGGAATAGAGGAGTTAAGATTGGGGAGTAGGAGTAGTGGAGATGAGTACCGTGCATTGCTCAACTGTTGGCGATGGTTGTAGTGTTCATTGGTGTGCCAAGATGAGGAAATCGTCGTGTTGTTGTTGTTGTTGTTGTTGTTGTGCGTAAGTAAGAGTTGTTGTGCGTCATAAGTGTTTAAATATTGTTCGTTTGTTTGTTTGTTTGTTTCCTTTCCTTCCTACCTTCCTTCATTTCTTTCTTTTTCTTTCTTACGTTCTTTTTTCTTTCTTTTCTTCCTTTTTTCCGTCTTTTTTTCTTTCTTTCTTATTCACTCACTTATTCTTTTATTTATCTATTTATCCATGTATGCATCTAACTGTCTATCTGTCCATCTATTTATTCGTTCGTTCGTTCGTTTGTTTATTTTCTATTATCAGACTTGGAGGCAGGTTTAAGGCTACCAAAATATCTTGAAAAAAACAAACAAACACACACTTAAGGAAGGAGAACACTGAGGTGAACAAAACGTATATTTCATGTTTCCTTTTATTATTTATTGCACTGATACAAGGATAAATTAATATATCCTGTAGATATATTGTAACCTCATTCCACTGTGTACTGACTGGGATAATTTTAGCTGACTTTATCCCTTCACCACCACCACCACCACCACCACCACCACCACCACCACCACCACCACCTACGTGCGGAACCCAACAAGGAAGTAAGGCAGAAAAAATATTATATAATCCACGCCCATCATGTAACTATTAGCAGGATGTATCATGACCTGTACCACCACCACCACCACCACCACCACTACTACCACTACTACTACTACCACTACTACTACTACTACTACTACTACTACTACTACTACTACTACTATTACTACTACTACTACTACTACTACTACTACTACTACTACTACTACTACTACTACTACTACCACCACTACTACTACCACCACAAGCACCACCACTACCACTATTACCACTACTACTAAAAAAACAACAAAACCACTACCACTACTACTACTACTACTACTACTATTACTACTACTTACTACTACTACGCATACTGCACCTCAGACACCACACCCTCACCCACATCTACCCATCGACCCATCCATCAACACCCACACCCGCCTACCTACTCACCCACACCCCACCACCTTCCTCTGGCGTAACTAAACCCCAGAACTCAAGGCTTCCCAGGTAAAGAGACAGGAACATGCGAAAATTTCCCTTATTCCTTCGTATCATAAAGGTCAGAATACGGTGGTGGTGGTGGTGGTGGTGGTGGCGGTGGTGGCGGTGACGGGGATAGAATAATACAACTACGCAATTTAATGGTCTAGTTTTTTTTTTTTTTTTGCATTTCCTTAAAGGTATTACTCTCAGGTGTGTGTGTGTGTGTGTGTGTGTGTGTGTGTGTGTGTGTGTGTGTGTGTGTGTGTGTGTGTGTGTGCGAAAATTAATTATGTTTGTTAATGCATATTGCGCTCTCATTCATAAGAGTATACACGAAAGAGAGAGAGAGAGAGAGAGAGAGAGAGAGAGAGAGAGAGAGAGAGAGAGAGAGAGAGAGAGAGAGAGATCCAACAAACAATAAACAACTACATCAGGTACTACTACTACTACTACTACTACTACTACTACTACTACTACTACTACTACTACTACAATAATAACAATAATAATGATAATAGCACATTTTAGATGTGCTATTATCATTATTATTGTTATTCTCATAAAATCGAGCATTCGTGACACAGACTTTATTATTATTATTATTATTATTATTATTATTATTATTATTATTATTATTATTATTATTATTACTATTTGTCGGAAGCTGTTCATTAAAAGGGAATTGTTTTGAGGGAAACAGCTCGGTGGGAGTAATTTTCGACAGCAATTCTCTATTTTTTATCTTTTTTTCCCTCTTTTTTTTTTTTTTTTATAGCGAAGTTCCTCCATCAGCTAATGAACACACACACACACACACACACACACACACACACACACACACACACACACACACACACACACACACACACACACACACACACACACACACACACACACACGCTCTCTCTTTTTTCCTCCACCTTTCGTTGACTCGCATTCACGCCCTGGTCACGTCACAACTCTCTCTCTCTCTCTCTCTCTCTCTCTCTCTCTCTCTCTCTCTCTCTCTCTCTCTCTCTCTCTCTCTCTCTTTAATGCACACTTCAGTCACGTTTTGCAATAATGTACAGGAAATAAACATTTTTTTTTTCTTTTTCTTCCTTTTTATTTAATTTTCTCTCCTCTTCTTACTTTTATCTTTTATTCTTATTTCTCTTCCTTTCTTCTGTTTGCATCTCCTTTCTCTCTCTCTCTCTCTCTCTCTCTCTCTCTCTCTCTCTCTCTCTCTCTCTCTCTCTCTCTCTCTCTCTCTCTCTCTCTCTCTCTCTCAAATCGATGGAAAAGACACATGACAAATTACTCTCTCTCTCTCTCTCTCTCTCTCTCTCTCTCTCTCTCTCTCTCTCTCTCTCTCTCTCTCTCTCTCTCTCTCTCTCTCTCTTTCTCTCCCTTTTCCAATATTTTTCTTGTTTTGTCCATTACCTTTCCTTTTTATCTCTTTACTGTTATCTTTGCTTTGTCTTCTTTCTCGTAATTTTCCTCTTCTTCCTCTCCTTGTTCTTTCTCTTGGTGGTCCTTCTCCTCCTCCTCCTCCTCCTCCTCCTCCTCCTCCTCCTCCTCCTCCTCCTCCTCCTCCTCCTCCTCTTCCTCCTTCCTCCTTTTCCTCCTCTTCCTTTGTCGTCTAATGCACTTTTCTTTCCTTGTCTCGTTTCTCCTCCTCCTCCTCCTCCTCCTCCTCCTCCTCCTCCTCCTCCTCCTCCTCCTCCTCCACCTCGTTGTCGTCTGTCTGCCATGCTTCCTGTTTCACATTCTCTTTTTATAAAGCTGCCAAGAGAGAGAGAGAGAGAGAGAGAGAGAGAGAGAGAGAGAGAGAGAGAGAGAGAGAGAGAGAGAGAGAGAGAGAGAGAGAGAGAGAGAGGGGTAAGAAATGTGAAGGATAGAATGATAAAAGAAGAAAGTGACAATGTTTAATAAGACGTGGAAGAAAGAGGAAGAGATAGATAGAGAGAGAGGGAGAGGAAGAGAAAGAGAAAGAGAGAGATGATAGAAAAATAGTAAAAAAAAAAAGAAAGAAAGAAAGAAAGAAGCTCACCCACAAACACCTTTACAAAATTACCTCTCTCATTCACCTGCCAGTAATCTAATTAAACTTTAACCAGGTTTTTTCAGAGCCACATTTCCCTGGCGATGGATGAAAACAAGGCGCGGATTCTGAAACACTCCTGCGCCGCGCATCCACAACATTTAAAAGGCTCTAGTTGAAGCTGCATTGGTTGTTAAAGGTGTTTTCATGGTAATATTGACAGATTAACACGATTTCTACATTAATAACACGAGAAACAGTATTGAGAACCCTGCTAACTATCTCTGTGGCCTTTGAAAATAGTGGTGATGAGAGCAAAATTGAATACACTGGTTTTTAAGAGTGTTTTCATGCTTATAGTGACAGATGAACACGATTTCTACATTAATAACACCTGAAACAGTATTGAGAACCCTGCTAGTCATCTCTGTGGCCTTTGAAAATAGTGGTGATGAGAGCAAAATTGAATACACTGGTTTTTAGGAGTGTTTTCATGCTTATAGTGACAGATGAACACGATTTCTACATTAATAACACGAGAAACAGTATTGGGAACCCTGCTAGTCATCTCTGTGGCCTTTGAAAATAGTGGTGATGAGAGCAAAACCGAATACACTGGTTTTTAAGAGTGTTTTCATGCTTATAGTGACAAATTAATCGATTTCTACATTAATAACACGTGAAACAGCATTGAAAACCCGGCTAACTATCTCTGTGGCCTTTGGAAATAGTGGTGATGAGAGCAAAATTGAATACACTGGTTTTTAAGGGTGTTTTCATGCTTATAGTGACAGATGAACACGATTTCTACATTAATAACACGAGAAACAGTATTGAGAACCCTGCTAGTCATCTCTGTGGCCTTTGAAAGCAGTCGTGGAGAGAAAGCAAAGCATTTCTGGATACACGGGCGATGGATGTTAGACGAGATGCAGGCGAATGGGCAAAGTAATGGGTGAAAACAAATATGGGTGCCTTGAGGGAGAACGTGGCGGTGATGTGTGTGACAGGAGGTGCAGGAATGAGGTAAGTGACGGGGTGAGTGACTGCGGCGACGGCGACCCTTAGCGGTAACAGCTGGGAGGAGGAGGAAGAGGAAGAAGGAGGAGGAGGAGGAAGAGGAAATACGGAAATATATAAAAAGAAAAGAAAAAAGACGCATAACGAAGGAGAGTGGAGAACAGATAGATATGCAGACAGATAGACATAGATAGATAGATAGATAGATAGATAGATAGATAGATAGATAGATGGATGGATAAATAGATAGATAGATAGATAGATAGATAGATAGATAAATAAATAGATAAATAGATAGAGAGAGAGAGAGAGAGAGAGAGAGAGAGAGAGAGAGAGAGAGGAGAGAGAGAGAGAGAGGAGAGAGAGAGAGAGAGAGAGAGAAGAGAGAGAGAGAGAGAGAGAGGACGAGGAAAGAAAAATAAGAAAAGATGAAAAAATAGGCTAATTAAGAATACAGAAGAAGAAAAAGGAGGAGGAGGAGGTGGAGGTGGAAAGAAAATACGAAAATCTGACAAGAGGAGGATAATTAAGAAGGAGAAGAAGAAAAAGAAGAAGAAGAAGAAGAAGCAGCAGAAGATTAGTCTTTTAATCACAACACGTCTGGCACAAACACCTTTACAAAATAAATTCCTGCGTGTTGTATTTGTTATTAGTCCTTTCAATGCCAGACTTTTTTTTTCTCTCTTTTTTCCATAATTTATTAGCATTTTTCAGATTTTTTTTTTTACTGATGTTATTTGGTTTTGTAGTGCTTCGGAAACATAATTAACCCCTTCTTCTCTTTTTTTCTCTATATGTACAGTCGCGGTCTTAAGTTTTTGCTATAATGAACCGTAACTAGCTTAGGTCATTGCGTGTCGTAGGGAAAGGGTTAAGATAGCCTTTCCTTTCGGTCTTATCACAATACTTTCTTTCTTATTCTCCTTTTCCACTTTTCTTTTAACTTTTTCCCTTTTTTCATCCTTTATTTTTTACCTTCTTTCCAGCTTTCTTTGTTATCCTTCCTTTTACCCTTCTTTTCATCTCCCTCCTTTACAGTTCACCTTTCTTTTCACCCTTATTCTGTTTCTCATCTTTCTTTTCGCCTTCCTCATTGTTCTTTTCATCCTTTTCAATCTTCTCACCGTTCTTGTCTCCTTTCATTTCACCTTTCCTTCAATCTCTACCTTCCTTTTCATTCTTCCACTCCTTTTTTCCGCCTTTCATTTCACCTTCCTCACCCTTCCTTCATTTCCACCTTAACCTTTGCCATATCCTTGTCACCTGTATAAGACCACCACACCCATTATCACCACCACCGCCACCACTCTCTTCTCTGCCACGTGTCACTGCAAGCTAATCCCAACGTGACTCTCAGTGAAGCGGGGTGCCTTAGGGTAGGGATCTCACTTTGTCATCATGCATTCACTCCCTCACAAAGCCTGTATCGGACCGCGGTGCTTTGGTGCTTATGTGTAATCTTAGAACGTTCTGGATTGAAGGTTAGTGTACACGTGAATACTCAGAGATAAGCAGTGTGATGAAGCTGAGGAATGGAGGTTTAACTGGCTGACTGACTGACTGACTGACTGACTGACTGACTGACTGTGCTACTGGCTGACTGATTTATTAACTGAATGGCTAACAAACTGTCTAACTAACTGGCTGAGTGAGTGAGTGATCGACTGACTGACTGGCTGACTAACTCGATAACTAACTAAATAAATAAATAAAAGGTAGAAATTGTTTACTTGTGAGGAGATGAATAGGTTTATAGAGGGAAAAACACACAGATAAACAAATAGATAGGTTGACAAATAGACTAAATTAAGTAAGATAAGTAGATAGACAGTAGACAGACAGAGGGAGATTGAAGCCTTTTTTGTTATTGTTTATGTTTTATGGAGACGTAAAGGGAACACATTTCTCAGCCTATTTCCGGACGTAGGCCTAAAAGTGAGGGGCGCATCTGGGCTCTTTTTTTTTTTTTTTTTTTTTCCTTCATATGTATTTTTTTTTTTTTTCCAGAGTAGGCCTAACTTGATTTGTATAGGGATCGGAAAAGACGTAAAGAAAAGGTAAAGAACGCACCAAGAGGTTTTTATATTATTTATTTTATTTATTTTTTTCATGTTATAACTATTTTGGATTTTTCTTGTTGAATTGTTGTTTTTGTTATTTTTTGTTGTTGAGGGAGAAAGAGAGACACCACCACCACTACCACTACTACTACTACTACTACTACTACTACTACTACTACTACTACTACTACTACTACTACTACTACTACTACTACTACTACTACTACTACAACTACTACTACTTCCACTGCCATTACCACTACCACTACCGCTATTATAACTACTACCAACAATAACAATAATGATACCGGCATTACTTCCTTGAATGCGCCCCAGTGACCTAGTCTGTCACTTGTTTGTTTACTTGAATGTGTGTCACCTTGATGCTTGGAGTGGTGATTAGTGACAACAAATACCACGTGACTAATCCTTGACACTCACACACACACATACACACACACACACACACACACACACACACACACACACACATACACACAAAGTAGGTGAACAAAGAAATAGGTTAAATAAGAGGCAAAGAAGATAATAAACATACAAATAAAGATATCTGGGCTAATGATAATGAGTGTAAACAAAGAGATAGACAGGTTGAATAATATCTTGCCTGCCAAAACAAAGATAGACAAATAATGTACAAGTGTTCAAATAAATCCTCCTCCTCCTCCTCCTCCTCCTCCTCCTCCTCCTCCTCCTCCTCCTCCTCCTCCTAATAAGGCTGCTAGAAGGATGCAGCTAAAATAAACAGATAGATAAATAGATAAAACAATGTAAAGCTAACGGAATATTTCTTTCTTGACTGAAGTTAGAATGCCTTATGTTAGGTAGTGCTTTGTATTGTACTCATCATCATCGTCATCATCACCATCATTATCATCATCATCATTATTATTATTATTGTACTTGCTTCTGTCTTTACTTATTTTGCTTCAACTTTTATTTTTCTTTCTTTCATTCTGTTTTCTGTAGGAGGGGCACCGGTCAAGGGCAACAAAATTCAATGTAAGAAAAAAAAAAAAAAAAAAGGAGAGTCGGAAACGATCGTAAAAAAAAAAAAAAAAAAAAGAAAAAGAAAAAAAATTAGAGTATAAGCGTCTTGAAATCTCCCTCCTGAAAGAGCTTAAGTCATAGGAAGGAGGAAATACAGAAGCAGGCAGGGAATTCCAGAGTTTACCAGAAAAAAGGGAATGAATAATTGAGAACACTGCTTCTGGTTTGATGTATTGTCATGTTTCACGCGATAAATTAATCAAATCACCACCATCACCACCATCACCACCACCACCACCATCACCACCACCACCACCACCACCACCCTAATCCTAACGTCCCCACTCATTATGTAAGACTATTAGATTATAAGCACCGTGATGTAAAAAATGTGCTAGTAAGTCACGATGTACAAGGGAACAATGCTTTTAGAGGTTAGCAGCGCCATTAGAGCTTAACAAGGTGATTAGAGGTGGGACAAGGCTATTACTGCGGGTGCTTATGCTAGGGGGAGTTTTTATGTTAAGTAGATCAGGAGTGTTTAGGATTTGTTGTAGGAAAGATCTTGGTTAAGTAGATAATGGTGGTGGTGGTGGTGGTAGTTATGGTGGTTGTGGTGGTGGTGGTGGTGATGATAATAATGATGATGATGATGGTGATGATGATGATGATGATGATGATGATGATGATGATGATGATGATGATGATGATGATAATAATAATAATAATAATAATAATAATAATAATAATAATAATAATAATAATAAGAAGAAGAAGAAGAAGAAGAAGAAGAAGAAGAAGAAGAAGAAGAAGAAGAAGAAGAAGAAGAAGAAGAAGAAGAAGAAGAAGAAGAAGAAGAAGAAGAAGAAGAAGAAGAAGAAGAATACAAATGATAATATAAATGGTCATAAGGAAAATGATGATAATAATAATCATTAGAAAAAATCAATGTAATATCAACAATAATGATCATATGACTACTACTACTACTACTACTACTACTACTACTACTACTACTACTACTGATACAAACGACAATAATGAAAACTAATATCAACACCACCACCACCACCACCAACAACAACAACAACAACAAAAACTAATTAAACCATACCAGAAACAAGTACTACACCTTGAAACAAACAAACAAACAAACAAACAAACAATAAAGTATCCTCATTTAAACATTTATTTACACTACTTAAAAGGAAAACATGAGAACGCCAACTGCGCCACGTGTGTGTGTGTGTGTGTGTGTGTGTGTGTGTGTGTACCGTGTCTAATTAACTGAAGGTAAAGGTAAAGGTGAAGGGACAAAAGGTCAGATTGTCATATAGAAGGAACATATATAGAAGGAACACTATATAGAAGGAACACTCGTCCTTATGTGTCTGAGAATAAGGGCTAGAGTTTCTTGCACGAGGTTTCTTCAGTGTGTTTAGTAAGGTGATGAGGAGGAAGAAGAGGAGGAGGAGGAGGAGGAGGAGGAGGAGGAAGAGGAGGAGGAGGAGGAAGAGGGCAGGTTTGAAGAGTCATATCTGATTATTTCCTTGCTCTTTTTCCTCCTCTTCCTCTTTTCCTACCTTTTCTCTTTTTTTCTCTTTTTGTCTCTCTACTTCCTCATTTGTTACATCACCGCGGGGAAGTACCAGATATCCCAGGCTTCTGCTAGCTGACCTTTCTCTCTCTCTCTCTCTCTCTCTCTCTCTCTCTCTCTCTCTCTCTCTCTCTCTCTCTCTCTCTCTCTCTCTCTCTCTCTCTCTCTCTCTCTCTCTCTCTCTCTCTCTCTCTCTCTCTCTCTCTCTCTCTCTCTCTCATCGTTGAAATTGCTCGTTGAACTGAATAAAAACTGAATATAAACTTCTATTTTTTCATACTTGTACTCATATTTTGTCACACTGAAGTTTTAAGCTAAAGGAAGGAGGAGGTGGATGGGGAGGTGGAGAGAGGAAGGTGGAAGGAGAGTGGGAGAGGAGTGCATTACCAGTGGATTTTCACATTTTCACTTCAAACTCACTACCGGGGCATTTCAACACACGTACAGTCGCGGGCAGAAGTCTTGTAACCTGCCACCCCTCACTGCCACTGTGGTTAATGGCTTCCCTGAGTGTTACGCCCCCCCTTAGAGTTAGCATCCATCAGTTGTCAGGTTCTGTAACACGCACCAGAGGACTCTTAGTGAAGGCAAACCGGTGAAATGAATGGAAAGAATATGACACGTGAACAGACTTATGGCCACGAATGTACATGGAATTCTCTTGTTTAAAATAAAAGTAAAAAATAGACATGATAAAACAAGACTAAGATGGGGATGTTAAGATCAATAAATTTAAGGAAGGTAAGATAAATGAATACATAAGTAAATAAATACAGATAATCGCTTTTATATCTCAGTTTTTATTTATTTTTTTCATTAATCTGTGTCATCTTGTTCCTTGTTAATATCAGTGTTGTATTTGTGTTGCGTTATTTTTGTATCGTACTGTTATTACTGGTGGAGAGGTAATGCAAGTCCTCTCTTTATTTATTTACCTATATTTTCCTCGTAAAGCTCAGATTAATAGGTGTAATTAGTGTCCTCTTCATCGAAAAATGCATGAAGGTGGTTATTATTATTATTATTATTATTATTATTGTTATTATTATTATTATTATTATTATTATTATTATTATTATTATTATTATTATTATGCTGTTATTTATTGGACTGACATTAATCTCTCTTTCTCTGTCTCTCTCCCTTTTCCTCTCCCTCCACATCTCCCTCTCCCTCTCCTGCTTCCCTCACTCCCTCCCTTCCTATTTCATCTATACCCAATAAAAAAAAGAAAAAAAAAGCAATAAGAAAAACGAATAAGAGTAAATGAATGAGTAACAAGAGCATCATTTGTGTCTTTACAGGTGAGGTGAGTGTCCCGCGAGTTTCCTTCCCTTGACTTCTTCTTCTCCTGCATTGGACGGTGAGTGTTAGTGACAGAGAGGGACTGCCACGTGTAGGCCTGATGGCTTCTTGCAGCTTCCTTTATTTTCTTATATTCTTGACTCCTGTGTTCGTTGCCTCAAGCTGAACTGTAACCCTTTGACTGCCACGCCTGCTTCTTCTCGAGGTTTCGTATAAAGTGGTGAAGGTTTGGAGTGTAGGAGTGTAAATAGGGAAAAAGATTAGTGTTCCTTTTTTTTTTTTTTTTTCTTTTCTTTTTTGTTGTCCTACGTCAGTGCTCTTCTTACATAAAAAAAAAAAAAAAGAATTCCAGAGATTTAACAGTAAGAGTCCCAGGGTATGGAAGTTTAGTGTGTGCAGTTCATCCATTTATTTATTTATTTATTTATTTATATATGTAAGAAGTGCTCTGGCTAAGTACAACAAAAGAGACCCCCCCAAAAAAAATATATAAACAAATAAATAAACAAGTAAATATATAAACGAATAAATAAAAAAAAAATATAGAATAAATGAAAGTCAATAAGCTCCACTGAAGAAGACAGTTACAATTTTAGTGCAGTTAAATAAAGAACACGAAGCAAGATGCAAGAAGCCACCAGGCCTACACGTGGCAGTCCTTGTCTAAATGAAGCGTGGATGTCATGGCAGCAGCTGTCAAAGGGTTGAGTTGCGTTTGAGCGTACCACACACGCGTATATTGATGGAGTTATGCATCTATATTTTTCACGTCACTGTTCGATGTACCGGTGGATTTATACGTACAATTTTCGTTACCATTCGTTGTACCAGTGGAGTTAATTTCGCGTTACTATTTGTTGTACCACTGGAGACCTTGTACAATTTTCGTTACCATTCGTTGTACCAGTGAAGTTCAACATTTCTCCTTCCTCTTCGTTATACCGGTGGAGTTCATTTATCGTTACATCTATTTTTGTCCACTGCGGATGAATACAGGGATGAGTTTTGAGTGAATTCCCGAAGAACACGTCTCTTATTCACGTCTTGGTACAGTGTTGGTCAGTAATCGAGTCCCCTCACACTGCCACACTTACTTGTACTGTGTTGAGTGTTTGCCCTCAGTTACAGTTTCCTGCTCTCCTTAATTTCCTTCAGTTGATGTGGACGCCTTTCCTTTGTCACCTCTTCTGTCTATACTTATTCAGTCCTTCTTTGAGTTGATGCACACTAATTTCCTGTCTTATATCTTCTGTCTCCTTATCTAGTTCCTCCTTCAGTTAATGTACCCACCTTGCTTAAACCACCTCTTCTATCTATACCCAGTTCTTCCTTCAGCTGATGCACGACACTCCTTCCTTAAACCACCTCTTTTATCTATATTCAGTTCTTCCTTCAGTTGATTTACGCACATTCCTTCCTTATGTCACGAATCCGGTTACTGACATGGAAATAGAACACCGTAACGTAACTCCGTCGCACAACAAACCCGCCATTGTGTTCAGGCTCTTGTAACGAAACAGCGTAATATTCCAAAGAACACAGATGCTGTTACTTGTCTGGGTTCGTTCCGCTGCTGGTGGTGGTGGTGGTGGTGGTGGGTTTTACAAGCAGCGCGTTACATCAAAGGTGCATGTGAGTGTGTGAGTACATTTGTTGCCGGGAGGGTTAGGTTATGTACACTCGATACCTCCACATCTTGACTGCCATGACACCTCCACTACACCTTAAGAGACGTGACACCTACACCTTCACATTTGCAAGACATCACACTTTCACAGCACCACGCCTTGAAGACATGACACTTGCACACCCTGAAATGAATAGCCCTCGTCACGCAGCCCAGCCTTGTCACGTTATGGTGTTCTGTTCATGCTTACAATCTAGTCAAATTAAAGAGACCAGCAGGAGATTAAACTGAGGGAGAACATTGAACTCAGTAGTAATAAGTAGGGCACGTCACTCGATACTATGACTACACTATAAAGACCATGAAAGGCACATTTAAAGATCCTAATGTGCTTATGACCATCGGGGAGAGAAATAAAAGACTGCCAATATGTGCGAGAGAGAGACGTGCAGTGTTGCCAATATTAGTATGCTGCTTGAAACTCACACGTGGAGGAGAAATACCTGTGCATCTCCGTGACGTCAGAAGCGCCTCGCCACGTGTCCAGAAGAGAGACTGCTACGTAGTTGGACACAGAAGAGGAAGTGTAAGATGACATGTATGGTAAGAGGAGTCAAGAGTCACCATCAGATATGTAGGTATGTATGTACGAGTATTGTGTATGTTTTTTTTTTTTTTTTTTTATCTATTTACGTGTTTAGCAGACTGCAATTAACTGATATTGAGAGTAATTATGTGTTCGTGTAAGTGAGGAGTTATTTTGCTGGCTAGAGTTGATGAATTCCACGTGGTCTTATTTTACAGATAATAGTAAAAGTCTCGTCATGGAAAATTTTGCTGTGTAGGATTTTGTTTTCATTAATGGTGCGGGTGATTCATCGATGAGTTAGGTATTTCACTCACTTAACCGTTCATTCACTCGCTTACAAATAACTAAATCACTCATTCACTTAATCATTGACTCACGCACTTGCTCGTTCACTCTTTTATTCAGTAAGTCATTCACCCAGTCACTCATTCACTTAGTCACTCATTCACTCATTCACTCACTCACTCACTCACACCAAAAGCCAATAAACCCAACAAAAACCTTACATTTTACCCAGAATTCCCTTATGCAGCACGAGAATCTAAGCCAAGGGTCGTGGGGAGCGTGAGGGAAAGCCTTGATGGGAGCTATGAGTGGGAGGGACGTGGCGGGGACGTGGGAGGAAGGGGAGGCGGAAGGGTGAGGTCGTGTGTGGGTGTGTGGGAGAAAACATGAGGGGATTTGATGTTTGTGTGTCAGGGAATGAGGGGAAGTGAGGGAGGGGAGATGAAAGGGTGAATGTGATGATTTCCAAGGCTGTAGTGGGGTGGGGAAGGACACACACACACACACACACACACACACACACACACACACACACACACACACACACACACACACATACATGCATACATACACGCGTTCAAGGTTTATTTCGTTCTTAGTAGGTCGATGCCAACTGTGTTAATGAGTGTAAACAATGTGTGTGTGTGTGTGTGTGTGTGTGTGTGTGTGTGTGTCTTTATATAATCTCCTCGTCTCTTTGACAATGCAAATTAGCACAAGGTTTTCTGGTAGCAATAATAATAATACCAATAATAATAATAATAATAATAATAATAATAATAATAATAATAATAATAGTAATAGTAGTCATTCTTATTGTTATGTTTTAGTCTCTCTCTCTCTCTCTCTCTCTCTCTCTCTCTCTCTCTCTCTCTCTCTCTCTCTCTCTCTCTCTCTCTCTCTCTCTCAAGCAAATTAATTACCCTCTCAGGTGTCAGCGTTACCTTAATGGGCCAACAGCAGGATAGATTACACCTACTCAAGTGTGTAATTCATCTTCCGCCTCCACCACAACAATATACAACAGTGGGGGAAGGGGGGACTTGTTGTTGTTGTTGTTGTTGTTGTTGTCGTTGTTGTTGTGGTTGTGATGGTGGTGGTGGTGGTCGTGGTATTTTGGGATGTATGTAAGTCACGGCCAGAGAGAGAGAGAAAGAGAGAGAGAGAGAGAGATACACACATTCAGACAGACAGACAGACAGACAGATAGACAGAGAGGGGATAATGCATCATACCTTTATCACTTAAGAACTCAGGTTAATTAATTCGACTCATAACATTAACGTAATTATGACAGCTGAAATACTTGTAAATATAAATAATCTTCCTATGTTCGTGTAAATTTAAACTACATCGCCTTCCTTACGTTTATACCTTTTCACTTTCTGACTTGTAACCTAAAAGAAAGAAAAAAAAAATTACTCATTTCTAAGTTCTTATTGGTTTACTTTATTCATTGGTTTATCTATTCACTATTTATCTATTTATTCATTTGTCTGTTAATTTGTTCATTGCGTCGCTTGGAATGAAGGTCAAAGGAGGAATGATAAAAAAAAAATATATACACCTATTCTTCTTTTCTTTATAAATTTATCTGTTCATTTTTTTTAGTTTATTTATTGGTCCACCTATTCATCTATTTATCTATCCATCTATTAATTTCTCCATTGCACCACCAAGAAGGAAAAGGTCACAAGGAGAAACTCATTAACTTGTTTTCTTTATCTATTCATCTGTTCATTTCTTTAGTTTATTTATTGGTCCACCTATTCATCTATTTATCTAACAATCTATTAATTTCTCCATTGCATCACCAAGAAGGAAAAGGTCACAAGGAGAAACACATTAACTTGTTTTCTTTATCTATTCATCTGTTCATTTCCTTAGTTTATTTAATGGTCCACCTATTCATCTATTCATCTAACAATCTATTAATTTCTCCATTGCACTACAAGAAGGGAAAAGGTCACGGAGGGAAACACTTTAAATCTCATACCAATGGAATTTATTTTACCACGTGTGTACATAAATATATTAGTCTGCCACTCTGCTCTCTCTCTCCTCTCGCACAGTGGTGAAGGAGACGTAAGGGGAGAACCAATGATAATAGTAGTAGTAGTAGTAGTAATAGTAGTAGTAGTAGTAGTAGTAGTAACAATGATAATAATACTTGTAATAATAAATGCAGGAAAAGTCAGGTAGCTTTACGTTTCTCAGTGGAAAGTATTAAGGCAAGAAGTGTTGACTAGCATAGTTGTATTACCTGTATTGATTAGGAAGGCTCTTATGGGGTCTCTATTTTTTGTTCTTTTTTATCATTTTTGTTTGTCCAGGGGAAAGGAAGGGAAGAAGTGCTGTCCTTATCAACCATTTCGTATACGCTTGTTTTATCTGTGTCAGTAAAGGGTGGTTCGGTGAAGACTCAGTGGCTTTTGTCGTTTTCATCATTATTTTTGTTTATTCAGGAAAGGGAAGGTAAGAAGTGTTGTTTTAAGTCATCTTGTATACACTTATTTTATCGTTTTATTTTGTGAGGGCTCTGTATTTTTTTCTATCACTATTTTTATGAAGACTCTTATCACTGTTTTTGTTTGTCCAGGAAAGGGAAGATAAGAAGAGTTGTCCTTTTAAATCAACATGCATGCCCTTGTTTTATCTAGTTGTGTGAGGGCTCTGCATTTTTTTTCTATCACTATTTTTATTCGTCCAGGAAGGGAAGATAAGAAGTGCTGTCTTTTAAACCACCTTGCATACACTTGTTTTGATTTCCAGTTCCAGTTTTCCAGCCTCACCTTTGCCGTGGAGGTGATGGCGGAGCAGTCAAGGTCAGGAGTGTGTTTACCTGCCGCGCCCCACCTCCTCTGTGTTGCTGCCTCAGTCCCCCGCCCTCTGATCCACCGACACTCTTACAAAACGCGCCGCGGAGTTGTCAGTTTATCAGAGGACTTGGGATTGAAAATGCTTAACACGGTGAGGTTGAGTTTGGCAGGCTAAGTGACTTGGGATGGTGAATGTACATGTTATAGAAAGCTCTTATTGATTTATTTTCTACTGTAATGCAATGTAATGATGGAAATGTTACGTAATTTGAACTTAAGCTCTTTTTCTGTGTGTGTGTGAATTCGCGCATGTGGATGTCTGTTTTCCTTTACGTCTGTCTGTCTGTCTGTCTGTCTGTTTGTATGTATGTATGTATGTATGGCGTAAAAGTTACACTGAATATATAAAAGAACCCCAAAGAACTCATAGATCCATAAATTACGAAATCATACCACATCTCACTTTACATATGAACTAAAAAGATAACAACATGCAAACACTAGGAATTAATCAAGGAACCTTCTTTTTTACATTTAAGTTCTAACTGAGCAACACCGTGACACTGTGAGCACGCAGACTCACGTAGACTCAAGGCCTCTTGCCACACCTTAGTCCATCTCTCACTAGTCTATCCCCAATGTTACGGGACACGCTCTTACGGTAGGTCACGGTTGTGGTAAGCCTAAGCCTCTGCCAAGAAAAAAAAAAAAAAAAATAGAGAATCACGTACATCAGGCCAAGTAAAGTCTTAAAATAGATCAGGGTCAGGAGCCAAATAACGCTACATGGCGATTAATTCCAGTGTTCACCAAGAAGAGGTGAAACATGGGAGGAGGAGGAATATTAAGAGGAAATATGAAAGAATGAAGAAATGAAGGATGGAACATGAAAGAAGAATGAAGAATATGAGAAAATATGAAGGCTGGAAGAAATGATGACACATGAAAGAGGAAGGAAGAATATGAGAAAAAACAAAACAAAACAAGAGATAAAGAATAATAAAAAAAACAAAGAAAGAAAGAAGGAAAAAAAACATGAAAGAAGAACCAAGAATAATTAAAAATAAAAAGAGAAACAAGGATGAAAGGTGGAAGGCAGAAGAAAATAAACATGGAAGCAGGTACCAAGATTAGAAGCAATTACAACCTGATAGATGAAAAACAAGAAGTGAACACCGAAGAGAAAGCAAAGTTTATAGGATCACATTCCCTCCAACCCACAAGTGACTTAGATAGCTAGAGACGCAAACAGATCATGCAGCATAGAGACACGACACACGATCTCCTTACAATCTCTTTACAAAACTTTACATTATAATAAATTCTAACACCACTGAGCCCGAGGGAAGGCAAACCACAGTGAGGATAGTGTAAGTTATGACTCGTGACCGTGACTGTACTAAAGGGTATAACAAAAGTGTAAGTACAAATTATTCGAAGTCCAAAATGCATGTGTATAGAACGATTTTATACTTTCACCTCTTGCAGTATTCACAGAAACTCGTGTCGTACCCTTTATAGATAAGCCTGCAAAGCCACACCATCCAGGCCTGATAACAATAAGCCACGTAACATAAGATAGAGGTGGAAGCCTAAACACATTGAAAGTAATAGTAATAGGCTGTGACTTGTGACTAAACAAAAGCCTATAGAACCAAATCACACTGTAGAACCACGAGGCAATTAGTGGATTATATCACTGGTGTCTACGTGGTTCATGAAAGTTTTAACACAGTGGAAGTTAGTATAGCAGTTCGTGAATTGTGACTAGCATTAACAAAAACATACAGCCGCACCATTCAGACAGACTACATGGCCACGAGCCACATAATACTGCAACACGTTATGTCACTTGTTCCTTTGATTTTTGCTTAGGTAGGTTAAGAATATTGTGGCTAAGGCTTCTGTTCTTTATCTCTTTGTTCTCTTATCATGACTATCGTACTTCTAAAGATTTGTTCGTCCTCTCTTTTACACGTAACAGGCTCTCATAGAAGTCACTGGGAGTTTGAAGCGCATTTTTATGACTACAGTGACAGTCAACAAGAACTCATCAATAGTCATAGAAAAAAAAAAAAAAAAGCACACGAGAACATGACTAATTATCTCTGGCCTTGAAAATAATCATGATGGGAGAACAAAGCGTTTAAGAATGCAGACCACTTTTCAAAGGCCTAGTCGCGTTTCAGTGAGTGTTTTCCCTATGGATAGTGGATAATTCACGGCAGACTTTCAGCAGAATCATGAAAACACTCTTGAAAATGGCAACACTTTCTATATAACACGTCCACACTTTCTATATAACACGTCCAAACCATTTAAATCTCTTTTCTTGTATTTTTTATTTTTTTTATTTTCTGGCCATTAAAGCAGTTTTTCTTTGTGGTAGACTACAAGAGCCTGTTAAAAGCAATGCTAATACTGATAATACTGACTGGAGTAGAAAGGGGAATACAGACACCTCCAAATCTATATAGATAGGCAATACAGACTGGAGTTTATTAATATTAACCCTTTCACTGCTAGACAAAATTATGACCAACAGATTTATAAGCACCTTTTGTATCAGTCCCTTGAATGTTATGTAACTTAAAAGGCAAACTTAACGTATTCTCCCTTTTTTCTCTGTCCATGTTCACGTTCTTTCATTTATTTATTTTTTCAGCGCTCTAAATGACAGCCCCCCACAAAAAAAAAAAAAAAAAAAAACTGAGTGTAGGAGCAATAGTGTTAAGTTATTTAGAGACGTGCAATTCAATAGGCTTTTCATTTTGTTGTTCTTGGCGAGTGTTCCTTGTGTGTAAGTAATACAAATTTAAGTCACACATTTGTCTGGTGTCATATCACAAATCAATTATACCATTGGAGAAAGAGAGAGAGAGAGAGAGAGAGAGAGAGAGAGAGAGAGAGAGAGAGAGAGAGAGAGAGAGAGAGAGAGAGAGAGAGAGAGAGAGAGAGAGAGAGAGAGAGAGAGAGAGAGAGGTGACAATGTGCTAATATCATGTAATAACAAGTAAATCTATACGGTGAAATAGGTGAAGATATATACAGTGAGAGATATATATACAATTATCACATTAGTATCAGTATTTATAGAATCACGCTTGGGTGGACCGCATCTCTAGACTCTGATAAGGAATACAGGATGAGGATGAGAAGCAAGGAGAAAAGAAGAGCATTGGTAGTGAAATGATTAATAGATAGTAGATTTAGATGAAACAAAGCATCTTGCACAATCTCATAGCACCAGTTTCTATAAATAAGAGTTAAATAAGAGTTACGTTTATATGCAAAGATAGTTGACTAGAAGTTGAACTGCATAAAAAAATGGTTAAATGAAGAGATACGTAAACATGGGAGAGGAACGAGAGGACTAGAGTGACTGAAGTGGATAAGTAATACAAGGAAGGGAGGAAAAGTAAGTGAACTGTACTACTGCAAGTGCATTACACTCAACACTACTACAGCCTGGAAAAGTGTAGGTGGAAAAACTTACAAAAGTCCCTGATTAGCCTAGGCCTATTCCTGCCGCCACTACTACTACTACTACTACAAATATTGCCAAAACACACACACACACACACACACACACACTCTCTCTCTCTCTCTCTCTCTCTCTCATTATCACAGCCAATTTTACGCCCTTTTATTAGTATTAAAGGCTTATTATTATTATTATTATTATTATTATTATTATTATTATTATTATTATTATTACCATCATCATCATCATCACTTTTTTGTTGTTGTTGTTTGCAGTCCATTTATAATTCAGTGTCTTTCTGGGTGAGGTGTAAGGTGAAGGTCAAAGTAATCAAGTCACCTTCGCTGATTAATTACCTGTCTTATAATTAGCTTTGGTCGCGGGATAGTAAAGTTTTGCATGTTGTGCCGTGGAGGTCACGTGACGCTAAGTTTGCAATAGTAAGTTAGATAATTGTTGTGTGTCAGCGTGATATAGTATAGAGAGAGAGAGAGAGAGAGAGAGAGAGAGAGAGAGAGAGAGAGAGAGAGAGAGAGAGAGAGAGAGAGAGAGAGAGAGAGAGAGAGAGAGAATCAGACTGTTCCATATAATAACTGAAGTAAATAAAACTTTTGTGGATATTTTTAAAGAAGAATAAGGAAGAAAAATAATTTTGTATTAATGCTTAAAAGAAACATTTTTAGAGAAAGGAAAAGAAAATCATTACAACTTTCCTTTTATCAATATTCATAGAGAGAGAGAGAGAGAGAGAGAGAGAGAGAGAGAGAGAGAGAGAGAGAGAGAGAGAGAGATGGTGTGTAACCGTCAATGAAGCAGTTAAGAGCCATCAGACCCACGCTATCACAAAGATTATTGATTTGAACCGGTCAAGAGCTGGAGACGCAACACAAGGCTCATTCATCACCACTTAGTACTGTGAGTATCTGCATTCACTTAAGCCACAATTGCGTACTGGAAGAGTCACTAGGTCACACATCAATGGCACATACATGAAGATAACAAAACTCTAACTCTAACTCATACTTACGTTACACATTATGGAACACTATGAAACACTATTAATGAGCGTTTATACCTCATCTAAGGGTCATGTTCTAGGACTTACAAGTAACTGATACGTCTCTACAAGTACACAGGGGGGGGTGGGTACCGGCCTCTCACACGTCAATTCCTATAGGGTTACTGACTGCCCATGAGAGTGTCTTGAGTGCGTCTCCACAGTCGTGTTGTTCATTAAGGCAAGTGATGAAATGATGTTCAGGGTCACTTACTAATCATGAACAGCATCGTCACAGGCTTCATTTGCTGGATTGGCTTTCTTTCTCACTTTCTCGTAATCACTATGGCCTGAACCTGCTGACTCTCTCTCTCTCTCTCTCTCTCTAATACTGTGCTTCAAATTAATAATAGAATAAACGGTCAGATAGATAGACAGATAGATAGATAGATAGATAGACAAGTACTGTAAATATATGTACTGTAAATAGATAAATAAATAGAGGTAGATAGATAGGTAGACAGGTAGATAGGTAAACAGGTAGACACATAAACAAGTGACTAAATAAATGAATAAATAAAGTCATCCAGCCATTCCAGCTTAATTAATCAGTCAGCCAGTCAAACTCATCATAAGGCGGAGAAGAAAAAAAACAAGTAAGTATTTGGGTGTTTTCTTTATGTATTTCTCATCAACATATCCAAAAAGGTGTAGTAGTAGTAGTAGTAGTAATAGTAGTAGTAGTAGGAGTAGGAGTAGTATATCTTTTGTGATTATTACCCCCGCGGGAGCTTAACCTTATCAGTGGGATTTGGTAATAAAAAATAGAAGTGTATATTCCTGATTGAGCCTGTTGCTTCATTCAGTCCCATTGTCACCCTCCTTCTTCCCAATTAGCCTATTAGTTCATATCTACAGAGTTTATAGTCTTCCACACACACACACACACACACACACACACACACAGGTCTTTGGTTCCTACACGCCAGGTCTTCCTCTCTTCCTTCTTCAGTTGACTCAAATCTTTTTTTCTTATACTTTTTTCTCTAATATTCAAATTTTTCTTTCTACATTGATATTTTTCTCTTTCGCTTTGAACCTTTTTTTTTTTTCACTAACACTCCTTAACCACACACACACACACACACAGTCCCATTACCCACTCCTCTTTCCCTAGTTTTTTCTTTTACTCTTCCTTTCTTCCTCACCATACACACACACACACACACACACACACACACAAGGCAGCGAAGTGCACACTAAACACATGGTCTACCTTTACGTACATACATTCTGTGTGTGAATACCCAGAAAGTGGCGTTATTTTTAGGCTACAAAGCATCACAGTTACTTTTCACTATATTGTGCATCATAATATACGTATAATTAAAGAATACTTACAAGGGAAATGATAAAAGGGGAGGTAAGTGTATGCAGTAGATAAGTGTGGTAGTAATGGTGGGGAATCAGATTTTTTTTTGTTTTTTTTTGTTTTTGTTTTTACAGCTTTTATCCTTTCCTTTTGTTTCTGTCCTATCACTGCCACCATTGTTAGCATCATCATCATCATCATCATCATCATCATCATCATCATCATGTCACTGTGAACATCTTTATCTATCATTCTTCGCATGAAATGAACAAGAAACGAAACGAAATTATATAATACAAGAGTGTGTATGTTTGGAATAAGAGCGAAATATGCCAAGGAAAAAACAAAAAAACAAGAGGTGCACGTGTATGTATATGTACGCATGTATGTATACCATAACATACATACACAGAAGCTCATATACAGAAGCAGACATGCCGAAAAATGAAAAGGTTTGCGCGAGATTGCTTGCTTGGTTCGGCTCTCCGGGAGGCGGTGGTGGGGGTGATGGGGTGATGGGAGGTGATGGGGGGGTGGTGATGGTCTGCCCCTTCTACCCATTATAGTGAAGGATGTGAGGCAGATATCCCTGGCAGGATCACAGAAAGATCCCACATTCCCTCCTCACTGAAGCATCTCGTGTAGTAGTGAGTAACCCGTCTGAACGCTGCTCGAAGCTTCATAATCCATGCTTCGAGGCTTCACTGCTTCACTCACCGCTCTCACTCACACGACACTTGCAGAGCGGTCATGAGGTGTTTGTTTCATAACGGTGAGGTGAACACTAGTAACAGAGCGACTTCAAATTTTCTATACTGGTGAGATTACTTGTTTTGGTGCCCTGTGAGTCACCATGGTACGAGTCACGCCTTCCTGCAGCGTGACCAGCGTGACCCTTAACTTACACCGTGCAAGGGCATCACACGGAAACAAGTGAGCATCGTCATAAGAGTACAAGCTAAAAGAAGCAGAGCCGTTGTATGATATTTTGGCTCGGTTTTTTTTCTGTATATAGATGCTCTTGTGTACAGTTCCCGCCAAAAGTTATGTCATGGATCTCAAAAGCTTTCAATGTCTTTTTTTTTCATTTGATTCACTAAGTATCGGTGTTTTTTTCTTCTGTTTTGAGGAACTTTTTTTTCTTTTGCTATCCTACATCTCTTGTTTCATATTAGATAGTGTACAGCACACAGTATCAAAAGTAATAACTGGTTTGCTGCTTTTTTCTTAATTTTTGTTTCTTTTGTGTTCCTTCAAGAGATCCGTGACCTCACTTCTGACCGTCGCTGTACAGTACGTAGCGTGTATACGAGTAGCTTCCATGCATTTGATTATTCTCGAGACACTGAAAGACGATAAACACTTCCCCTTCAAGCAATGTTCCGCACCGGCGTTCCTCAGGGGGGTGTGTCATCACCCACACCTCGCCGCTCACTGGCCTCCTCCTAGCCTTCATCTTTGGTTTCATACACTGCTACCACTGCTGCTGCTGCTGCTGCTACTCTCGGCCTCCTCTCAGATGCCGTATAAACTGTCCTCCTCAATCTTGTGCCTGGAGCATGGCTTACACTTGCAGCACAGTAAGCAGGGCCCCACGAACAAGAGGAGAGGGGAGGCCACCACCAGCAGGAGACCGAATCCAGCGAAGATGCCGATGACCTGTGCGCGGTGCCACAGGACGGACGCTCGACTATGACCCAGCTTGTTCTTGCAGGGCCCCTTGTCGTAGTGGCGCAGCAGAAAGTCGTCCTAGTGGGGAGTAAAGGAGAACATGTAGTCGTGGATTGGGTGAATGAGGAACAGGTGTAAATTAAGTAAAACTATAAAAGTACAAAGCTCATCGTGTTCCTCTCAGATAATTAGGAATGCAAAAAGATGTGTAAATAGAGGCACGACAGGTGAGTGCAGTGAGTGTATAGGAGCAAAGAAGCACAGGGAAAGAGTGTTCCTGAGTTGCCGTTAGTAAAATGAGATACGTATTTGTTTTCGTTGGTGTATGAGTAGATTATCAATAATACTTGAATGTAGGATTACAAGAAAATGATAACCTAACAAATTGGTGAAGATAATGTGCATTAGTAGTTTATATTGCTTCGTGAAGATTATCGAGGAGGGAAGTTAAGTGGAGTGGAACGTAAAATAAAGAGGAAACAATGACAGGTAAAATTAAACTCGTACTAGTTTTTAAAAAGGGGCAGATTATTGATAGAGACAGAGTAAATAAAGTCTGGAACAAACACAGCTCCGTCACATGAGGAGGAGAAGTTTGTTGAGAGTGACTGAGTGCAAATAATGACGCGAGCAAACACAGTAGTCACGTGTCACGAGGCAGCCCTCACATGGCCAGAGTGTGGAGTGAAGCGACACAGAGGCGAGGCATTGTGAGGACGATTCAGTTACAAGTAAACATTAAGCTTCACTCAAGGATAACATGTAGGCTGGTCGTCAATTGAGGCCAAGATGAAGGTTAAGGAAGTAGAGGAGAGACAGTTAGTTATCTTGAGTACCTTTTGACTGGTGTGGCTTCTCAAGTTTAATAAAAGGAGTGGGACAAGATGAGTTAAATTCCAAAATTCACTGATAGCATGAGTGACTGAGTAGTGGAAGCCTGTCAGTGTCTCTAGCTTTATTTCTGCTCAATGAAGACGTCTGAGGTGACTCACATGAAGTATCGAATGTCATATTGTCAGTAGCAACAAGGGTCAGGGCGTCAGTGTGGGTGTGTCAGTACTCACATCGAGGGAGGTTAAGCAGTACCAGCAGAACACGTGCTTGCACCGCTTGCACAACATCTGGGCACAGCCTGCGTCACGCTCAATGAGGACCTTACACGACGGGCACCGCTTTATGGTGTCGTCAATGGGCACTGCCTGCAACACGGAGGGAGAAAGGTCTTTAGTATTTTAGTATTTTTTGTATTGAGGTGTGTTCTTCATATGAGACCAAGGTGTTTTGTTGCTGTGAGCATAACTAGCACATCAGTCGGCAGTTCTTTGCACGTGTGACTGGTGTGAAGTATTTTTATTTTTTTTCTTTTTTTAGCCTGAGTGTTGATATAATGTGTGGTTGAATTTTCCGGCATGGCGGCGTCCCCGTGACCCACTTGCAACCCCGCACTGAGAGGGCCACTCCAAGCCACTTGACTCTAGTAACAAGCTCACTCAGACTGATGTCAAGAGATAAAATTGATCACGGTCACAGTGGAGTAGACCTTTCATGCCTGAAAACCCCCATCAGCAGCCGTCACTCACCGCACTCACCAGGGCTTCCGCAGTGTCCGCGTGGCAGGCCTGGCTGGGGTGCCACGGCTCGCAGCAGGCGGCGCAGAACACTGTGGTGCAGGTGGGGCAGGTGGTGCACTGGGGGCCCTCCAGCTTGGACATGGGCAGGTTGACCACTGTCTCACAGCCAGCCAAGGGGCACCACACCCTCACGGGGTCCAGGACCACCTCTGATGGAACGAGACACAGTCAGTGGTCGCTACCCTCGCCACGGGTCACCAAGCAGTGTGGGGCACGCACTCACTCAACAGGCACCGCCTCTCCAGGTCATGACACAGACAAGTGCACTGCCATCAAGAACACCCACCTGTGTTTTTGCGGAACTTGAGGTGTAGCTGGTACAGTTTGCTGGCCACCAGAGTCTCCATCTCCTCCAGGGTCAGTTCGCCGCTACAGTCACAGTTGGCGTCCGGGCACTCGATCGTGTAGTCTCCCTCACGGATCTTGAGCGCCGCGTACACGGCCATGCACTGCGGGGGACAACACAGCGTACTGCATCTCACCGCCACATAAAACATTCTTAATATTACATTTCCCTACTGAGGCTATATAATTACATATATATGTATGTGCAGGTATATAGCTGCTTAGTGAACGTTAGCAGTGTAACTAGAGTAGAGTGCGGGATGTGAGGCAGAAAGGCAAGGCAGTACTTACATATTTGCAGAATCGGCACATGCACTGCTGTAGCTGGTACATTTCCCCAATGGGCACGTCAGAGAGGCACAGCTTGCAGAACACCGTGTCCTGCGCCATGCCCGCCGCGTAGCTCTTGGAGGCGAAGGAGGCCGTGGAGGTGCAGCGAGAACACACGCCGCCCTCGCCGTCGTGGTCCGCCTGCGTGAACTGCATGCTGGAGTCCTTTCGAATCCGCCGCAGGTCAGGCATGGCGGAGGGCGACTTAGGGATGGTGAGCTTGGTGGTGTTGAACACCGCAGATTTGGAGGACGTCATGCGCCTCAGGATGTTGAATTTGCTGCTCTTGGGCTCCTTGACCAGCTTGGTTTGGGCCGTGGTCCCCGTGGTAGAGGACAGTGCCAGCACCGTGTTGGACTTGCGGATGAGAGGCTCGGGGGAGGTGGCCTCGTCATAGTTGGCAAGGCTCCGCAGCGACCCTTCGCGGGAGACTTTCTTCTCCTTGCGGGAGCCTTGGCCCGCCCTGATGAGTGACTTCATACGCGGCATGATGAGCTGCGACTGGGTCTTGTTGAGGCGGCGAGACGGATTGAAGAGTTTGATGGCTGTGGGGGATGTGAGCGCCCTGTTGAAGGACACAGTGGGTACCAGGGGGCGAGAGGAGAAGGGGCGGGACTGCTGGGTGGTGGAAGGGGGCTGGGTGCCGGTGGGGGAGGGCCTCGGGGCTGAGGTGGTCTGGTGGGTGGGGGCGGGCGCCACCTGCTGGCCGAAGAGGGACTGGGTCTTGGTTGGGGCGGGGGCGGGGGCAGTGGCAGGAACGGCGTCAGGCGCGGGTGCCGGGTTACAGGCGCCGTACGGACGAGCCGGGGTGGCCCTGGTGAGGAGGGTGGCCCAGCGGGACTCTTGACTCTGGTCCGGCGGGAAGGAGTTGCGGTTGTTGAGTCTGGAGGGGTGTGAGGGGCGGCGCGACAGGGGTGGGTGGATGGGCGACTGGGACGTTGGGGTCTGAGGACACTGTAGCAGCAGCGGGATGGCACTCATGATGCCTGGCACACGGTGGTCCTCGCGGGCCCCTGAAAAACACACAAGGACGCACATCAGCACCATCGTACACACGTACACACACACACACACACACACACCCGGATGTAAACAAAACACAGCTTGGGGCGGCAAGTTGGATCCTGTTTATTTCCCTTGAGCCCTGAGTATTCACGATGGCTTCCACGACGCACTAACAACAAATTAGTTTGAACTAAACCCCTTAATGTATCGAACCTTTGCACACCCAGACAAACCCACACCCTCCCACACAAACCCACACCCTCCCACACACAGCACAGCACAGCACAGTACGCCTACCATCACGGGGGCTACACACACGCGCAGCACGACCAACAGCGGGCACGAGGCGAGAACCAGACGCTTCTTTGTGTTGGCGGGAAGCAGATCACAGAATCACTAAGCACAACTGTGAGCGTGTGAGGGTTTTAATGACTGAGGTGGTGACGTGGTAACCAACCCTCCCGCCTCCCCCTTCCCCACAACACTCACCCCCCACCAAACACGCCGAGACAGCATTGCGGAGAGGAGCTGAGAACTGCCCCCTTTACCCCCCTCCCTCCAGATGCCCCCCACCCCGCCACCTCGCCTTGTTTGACCATGCAGTTCACGTGTTCTTGCTCTTCCCAGCGACCTTCAGTATCCACGGGGCTTGCTTGTTCGTCATTATTATTATTATTATTATTGTTGTTGTTGCTGTTCTTGTTACTACCACCACCATCATCATCACCACTACTACTACCACTACTGCTACTGTGGGGAGGATGCTGACATAGAAGAGGTGAGAGGTCAAAGCGCAGGGCAAACAAGGTCATGAGAAGACGTCTTGGAAGAGGAGGAGGAGGAAAATGTTGATAGACACAAGGATATTGCAACAACCGGGTCATATGTTGCTGGAGGAAGAGGAGGAGGAGGAGGAGGAGGAGGAGGAGGAGGAGGGCCCAAGAAGACTATAATCAGGAGGAGGTGACAGCAATCCAGAAGTAACTTTAGCGGTAGTTTGCAGAAGTTAACACTGTCCTCCTCCTCCTCCTCCTCCTCCTCCTCCTCCTCCTCCTCCTCCTCCTCCTCCTCCTCCTCCTCCTCCTCCTCCTCCTCCGCCTCCTCCTCCTCTACAACAAAAAAGCCAGTTCGACCAGAAACCCTGAAAAAGAAACTCCCATTTTTTTTTAATCATTCTCTTTCTTTTTCTTATCTTTTTTTTGCGTGGTTGAGTTGAGTTGAGTGACCTCTAATGGACTCCGGCGGGTTCCTGAGTGGCTCCGGGAGGATCTGGTTCTCTGCTGGAAGGGTGTGGGTGTCCGCCAGTCCAGCCAGTCCAGTCCTGAATCCCTCACTAGACACTCTCTGGTGGATTTGTTTTGGATCTTTCACAGGATTGACTCAAGCTCGCGCGGTGTTCTGGCTTTCAGTACTATGCGGTTATTTTTCTTTTAAGCTTGTTTCCTCTCTCTCTCTCTCTCTCTCTCTCTCTCTCTCTCTCTCTCTCTCTCTCTCTCTCTCTCTCTCTCTCTCTCCCAGCAGCCACGTGCCGCGGGCCTGATGGCTTCTAGGTCACAGCTGAGGACATCAAACTAAGAATGTCGTGTTCTATATTGCCTAGATTCATATAAAAAATGTTGGTGACTAAATGTGTTTATTTTCATTACTTATATGCACAGTGAAGAGTTATAAGTTATTACATGGGACTCTATACTACTACTACTACTACTACTACTACATACTACTACTACTACTACTACTACTACTACTACAAAACTTGAGGAAAGGCCCAGTAAAGGTGACAGTTCCTTAAGAAAATCAGAAGGCAAATCCTAAACAACATTATGAAGTGTCTTGAAGCTTCTCCTCCTCCTCCTCCTCCTCCTCCTCCTCCTCCTCCTCCTCCTCGTCACCTGTGTACTGTGTGACTAGTATATTCACATTTCCACTCCACTCTAGATTCTCACTTCCCGGTTCTCAGTCCTCAAACGTAGTCAGCAAGTCCACAACATACTGCTAACACTGCCCACACCTGCGTTCTGAGGTGAATGCTAATTTTAGGATGGCGATCAATTAATGCAGGTAACTTGAGGTCGAGGCGTAGTAGTCATAGCGGTAGTAGTGGTGGTAGTAGTAGTAGTAGTAGTAGTGGTTGTGGTAGTTGGTTATTGACTTAGTAGATAGTAAAGAATGAACGGATAGTAATGTAATGAATAAAGCATTGTAACTGGTTCTATTTGAGAGAGAGAGAGAGAGAGAGAGAGAGAGAGAGAGAGAGAGAGAGAGAGAGAGAGAGAGAGAGAGAGAGAGAGAGAGAGACATTCCCACACATCACATCCACCCAAACACGATATCTAATCCACAATATCAAACAACGTAACGCAAGAATCCACTGTTGTTTCCAGCACGCCCACCCGCCCACCTTGCTACCCCTTCACCCTTCCCTCTCCACGTGCACACCCACCACAAGACAACACCCCTTAACACACCCATCACACTATCTTTCCCTCCCCACGTGTACACCCACTGCCATCTATCCTTCCCTTCCCCTGTCCCCACGTGAACACCCACCACCAGTCACCCTCATCCCTACACACGTCCCCCAGGTCAGCAAACTGGGGCGTGGAGGGGCGAAAGGGTTGAGAGGTGAATGGTAAACAGGTTCCTCTGACGCTATAAGGAAGCAGTGACGTCACGGCCTTCCACAGAGCAGCGCAGTAGCCTGACGAAGGACACTGCCACCATCACCACCACCGCCACCACCACCTTCACTCTGCTATGCTCCATGTTCCTCTTGCAGGTCTCCCACTACTACGGTTACTTTCTCCTCTTCTTTTCCTCTTCTTATCCTTTCCACTTCTATTCCTTTTTATTACTGCTTATACTCTTATTGCTCCTAATATAGTACGTCTCGATTACTACTGTTATTCTCTATGCTCTTCTCCCTTCTTTATTATCTGTACCTCTCTTTCATGTTACTGTTTACCTCTGCTCTCAGTATTACAAATGCGCTCTTAATGTATTTCTCATTTGTACGATTACTTCTCCTGTTGCATTTATCCTTTACCCCCTCTATCATTCTCCTCTTCCTTCTCCTTCCCTTTTATCACGATTACAACTTCTTACTACCACCACCAAAATAAACAACTTCCACTCTACTTCCCTTACCACACCACACGCCACCACTATCAAAACAAACAGCTCCCACCACTACACACACACACACACACACACACACACACACACACACAGAAACACCAGAGGGAGTCACAACACGCTCCAACATGCAGAATCATATCACTGCATCAAGGGGATCATATTCTCTGCAGCAGGATAGGCTAGGAAGGGAAGAAAGGTGGTTTTGTTTTTGTTACGTCATCTTTTTCCTCTCTTCCTTCCTTCCTTCCTTTCTTTTCATACGCATTATATGATTACTGGTTCTCTCTCTCTCTCTCTCTCTCCTCTCTCTCTCTCTCTCTCTCTCTCTCTCTCTCTCTCTCTCTCTCCTCTCTCTCTCTCTCTCTCTCTCTCTCTCGCCACCCTCGCACGCGTAACACGAGTCAGCTTCTCCGTTTTCTTTCATTTATCCTTGTGTTTTTGTTCGCACACGTGGGGACAGGTTTGGGAGACAGACAGAGAGAGAAACCACGATTGTTGTAAATTTTGATGGGAAAGAAAAAAAAGTACAAAATTTTGATGAAAAGAAAACGATTACACTGAAAACTGTAACGAAAACGAAATACTTAAATAACATGCATAAATTTTGACAAGGAACAGAAAACAACAAGTTAAATAGAATCTTTCCCTCCTCCCCCCAAAAAAAAAAATATAAATTCAGATGTAGGTATTTCAGTATTATGAGATATTTTAGTTAGCATAGAATATAGATACGAGTAAATATCACGCGCCGCCACTAGGGGGATTACGACGCAGAAGAAGAAGAAGTTAGCGGAGATTTGTTATAGTTCTTCCTTCACAGATCTTTCCATGGTGGTGGTGGTGGTGGTGGTGATGGTGATGAGGCTGGAAAAGATCAACATCGAAGCATCTCGTAAGAGCGTAGGAGTTTATGAGAGCTTCGTCCCAAGAGACTGAGAGACAAGCTTCTTCGTGGCCTTGGTGGTGGTGGTGGTGGTAGTGGGGGTGGTGGTGGTGGTGTGGGGGAGGTGGTGGTGTGGG
>NC_087182.1:2576254-2626254 GCF_035594125.1 Scylla paramamosain
TGTGTGTGTGTGTGTGTGTGTGTGTGTGTGTGTGTGTGTGTGTGTGTGTGTGTGTTTATGACATTTTCAGTTGAGGTAAAAATAACACTCGTATCTCGTCACATCGCCATTCATTCTGCCTTTGAAATGTATCAATATACTACACGTAATATTCATTGTATACAGCGCGGGTTACAGCCACATAATCCATTGTGTAATAGAATGGAATCAGGACTTTGTGGTTATAATTACGGATACGCTATTGTAATTGTATGTAATTTCTTTCTATCTTGTTGTAACCGGTAAATTAGAGTACCAACTAATTACCTGCCTATCTATCTATCTATCTATCAATCTATCAATGTGTATCTATTTATCTATCTGTCAGTGTGGACGTGATGGGAAGGGTAAATGTGTGTGTGTGTGTGTGTGTGTGTGTGTGTGCTAAGCTGTCACTTTAAGGGGGTGAGGGGGTAAGGGGCAGGGAAAGGGGTGCCCACTCTCCATACTCAGCTTCAATCCATCCCACTCACACCTAATATAAGCTGTCACAACTACTGCTACTGCTGATGCCTACCTCCCTCCCTTCCTCCTCCCCTCCTCTCCCCTCCATTCCTCTCTCCTACCTCATCTCATCACCTTCCCTCCGTCCCCTGCCCCTCCTCACTCCTCCCCTCTTGTCTCTTCTGTCTCTTTCTCTCTCTCTCTCTCTGCTCAATTCATTTATCGTTTTCTCCTTTTCGGTTTCCTTCCCCTTTTCTATTTTTACTATTTTCTTTTTTCACCTTATTATCTCTTTATCCTATTCTCCTTCTTCTGTTCCTCCCCTCTTTTATTTCCCTTACATATTCCCTGTTTTCTTTCTTTTTTTTTTATATGCTTCCTTTTGTACCTTTTATCATTTACTCTCATCAATTCCTATATTTACTTCTATTTCTTCAACCCTTGTACCTATTTCCCTTTGCCCTTCCCTACCCCTACCCTTCTCTCTCTCTCTTGTAAACTCTATCCCCATTCCCCCTTCCCTACCCTCCCCCATCACTATGTCTCCCGCCCCAATATTTTCTAATCTCTTTCTCTCCATTTCTCTGACCCATTTATTCCCTCCTCCCTTCACCCATATCTTTACCCCCGCTCCATTATATCCTTACCCTGTCATTCCTTTCCACCTTTTCATCTTCCTGTCCCTATTTATGGCCCTCCTTCTCCCCCTCCTCCCCTCCTTGTCCTGATACCACGTGACACTGTATCGAGTCAGGATCCTTCTGATTAAGGCCACGAAAATTAATATTATGACCGTAGCAACATACACAAGGACAAGTGACTCGTATAGACAGACAGACACATACACACACACACACACACACACACACGCACGTGCACTAGACACCTGCCGAAACGATAATTACTCCCAGTGAGGTCTAAAGCACTGTTCAGGGGGTGCTGTGAACTTATCATTAAACCCAGCTGTGACCTCACTGAACGTTTCCCTTTGTGTCTCACAACACAAGGGGGTAGTCACAGCCTGCCCTCTAAAGACAACTCTCTTCCTCCACACAAAACTACAAGCACCTAATAACACACACACCCTTCACTCCAAAAATTTTAAAATCATGGCGACTCCTACACCAGCCTCGGAGTCCCCATCTGGGGAGGGGACCATAAATGTCCCCAGGTCGGACTGCCTTTCCGTCGACGACCCTAAGTGTCTTGACACCCCCCTCAACTTTTTCTTCATTAACTTCTGCAACATTCGCGGTCTAAGATCTAATTTTCAATCTGTAGAACACCACCTCTCCTCTTCTAAACCTCATCTTCTTTTCCTCACTGAAACTCAGGTGTCTGAGGCAACTGACAGTAGCCCCTTTTCTGTTCCCTCCTACTTTCTCTATCCTCATTTTCGATCCAAAGCTGGATGCTGCGTTTATGTGCGCAATGACTTAACCTGCTCTCGTGCCCACGCTCTTGAATCTTCCGAGTTTTCCACCATCTGGCTACGACTACAGAGTCATTCTCATACTAAATTTATCTGTGCTGTATACCTCTCTCCTAACTCCTCTGACTATAAGAAATTCTTTGACTACTTAACTTCCAAAGTGGAGCACATTCTGACCCTCTTCCCTTTTGCAGAGATCTCCATTCTTGGAGACTTCAATGTTCACCACCAGCTTTGGCTTTCCTCTCCCTTCACTGACCATCCTGGTGAACTAGCCTACAACTTTGCTATCCTCCATGACCTAGAGCAATTGGTGCAACACCCTACTCGTATTCCTGACCGTCTTGGAGATACGCCCAACATTCTTGACCTTTTCCTGACCTCTAATCCTTCTGCTTATGCTGTCACCCTTTCTTCTCCGTTGGGCTCCTCCGATCACAATCTCATATCTTTATCTTGTCCTATCACTCCAATCCCTCCTCAGGATCCCCCTAAGCGAAGGTGCCTCTGGCGTTTTGCCTCTGCTAGTTGGGGGGACCTGAGGCGGTATTTTGCTGATTTTCCTTGGAATGACTACTGCTTTCGTGTCAGAGACCCGTCTTTGTGTGCTGAGCGCATAACAGAGGTGATAGTGTCTGGCATGGAGGCGTACATTCCTCACTCTTTTTCTCGTCCTAAACCTTCTAAACCTTGGTTTAACACAGCTTGTTCTCGTGCTATACATGATAGAGAGGTGGCCCACAAAAGGTACTTAAGCCTTCCTTCACCAGAATCTCATGCACTTTATATTTCTGCCCGGAACCATGCCAAGTCTGTTCTCCAACTAGCCAAAAACTCCTTCATTAACAGAAAATGTCAAAACCTTTCAAGATCTAACTCCCCTCGTGATTTCTGGCATCTAGCCAAAAATATCTCCAATAACTTTGCTTCTTCTTCTTTCCCTCCTCTACTTCAACCAGATGGCACCACTGCTATCACATCTATTTCTAAAGCTGAACTCTTTGCTCAAACCTTTGCTAAAAACTCTACCTTGGACGATTCTGGGCTTGTTCCTCCCTCTCCTCCACCCTCTGACTACTTCATGCCTCGTATTAAAATTCTTCGTAATGATGTTTTCCATGCCCTCGCTGGCCTAAACCCTCAGAAGGCTTATGGACCTGATGGGGTCCCTCCTATTGTTCTCCGAAACTGTGCCTCCGTGCTTGCACCTTGCCTAGTCAAACTCTTTCAGCTCTGTCTGTCAACATCTACCTTTCCTTCTTGCTGGAAGTTTGCCTACATTCAACCTGTTCCTAAAAAGGGTGACCGCTCTAATCCCTCAAACTACCGTCCTATTGCTTTAATTTCCTGCTTATCTAAAGTTTTTGAATCTATCCTCAACAGGAAGATTCTTAAACATCTATCACTTCACAACCTTCTATCTGATCGCCAGTATGGGTTCCGTCAAGGCCGCTCGACTGGTGATCTTCTGGCTTTCCTTACTGAGTCTTGGTCATCCTCTTTTAGAGACTTTGGTGAAACTTTTGCTGTTGCCTTGGACATATCAAAAGCCTTTGATAGAGTCTGGCACAAAGCTTTGATTTCCAAACTACCCTCCTACGGTTTCTATCCTTCTCTCTGTAACTTCATCTCAAGTTTCCTTTCTGACCGTTCTATTGCTGCTGTGGTAGACGGTCACTGTTCTTCTCCTAAATCTATTAACAGTGGTGTTCCTCAGGGTTCTGTCCTGTCACCCACTCTCTTCTTATTATTCATTAATGATCTTCTAAAACAAACTTCTTGTCCTATCCACTCCTATGCTGATGATACCACCCTGCACTTTTCCACGTCTTTTCATAGACGTCCAACCCTTCAGGAGGTAAACATATCACGCAGGGAAGCCACAGAACGCCTGACTTCTGATCTTTCTAAAATTTCTGATTGGGGCAGAGCAAACTTGGTATTGTTCAATGCCTCAAAAACTCAATTCCTCCATCTATCAACTCGACACAATCTTCCAGACAACTATCCCCTCTTCTTCAATGACACTCAACTATCCCCCTCTTCTACACTGAACATCCTCGGTCTGTCCTTTACTTATAATCTGAACTGGAAACTTCACATCTCATCTCTAGCTAAAACAGCTTCCATGAAGTTAGGTGTTCTGAGACGTCTCCGCCAGTTTTTCTCACCCCCGCAGCTGCTAACTCTGTACAAGGGCCTTATCCGTCCATGTATGGAGTATGCTTCACATGTCTGGGGGGGGTTCCACTCATACTGCTGTTCTAGACAGGGTGGAATCAAAAGCTTTTCGTCTCATCAACTCCTCTCCTCTAACTGACTGTCTTCAGCCTCTCTCTCACCGCCGCAATGTTGCATCTCTAGCTGTCTTCTACCGCTATTTTCATGCTAACTGCTCTTCTGATCTTGCTAACTGCATGCCTCCCCTCCTTCCGCGGCCTCGCTGCACAAGACTTTCTTCTTTCTCTCACTCCTATTCTGTCCACCTCTCTAACGCAAGAGTTAACCAGTATTCTCAATCATTCATCCCTTTCTCTGGTAAACTCTGGAACTCCTTGCCTGCTTCTGTATTTCCACCTTCCTATGACTTGAATTCCTTCAAGAGGGAGGTTTCAAGACACTTATCCACCAATTTTTGACCACTGCTTTGACCCTTTTAGGGACTGGCATTTCAGTGGGCATTTTTTTTATTAGATTTTTGTTGCCCTTGGCCAGTATCCTTCCTACATAAAAAAAAAAAAAAAAAAAAAAAAAACGTCAACAAACCTCATAGACTGGTGACGTTAAGAGATTAAATAAGAAATTAATGGTAAATAAATATAAGATAAGTGAATGTATATAATGACGAAATTAATTAAGTGTACGTTTGAAGTTACGTAGATAGATAGAATGTTAGAGGGAGAGATAGATAAGTAGATAGATAGATAGATTGGTAGACATCAATACATCCATCCATCCATACATACATACATACTGTGCATAACTATAAAACTAACATTTATTTTTTTTTACATGTTATGGAGACTAAAGAAGGAAAAAAAAAACGAAAAAAAAGATAAATAAAGAAAAAAACATACAGTATACACAATGACCATAAAAAAAGTGAAACACCATAAAAAAGAAAAGAAAAACCGAAACAAAACAAAACATACACCATACACAACAAACTAACAAACACACACACAAACACACACAAACACACACAGTAACAAATTAATTCCTTGCATCCTCCCAAACATACACAAACACACCAGGTTACTGACACCTCTCTATCTTGGCGCATCAGTGACACCAGTGACATTAGAAACTCTCGTGTTATCATCCAGCGTCAGTTGAGTCATTAGCAACACGCGGCTTCCTCTTATCTCTTTGCATCTTGGTTTACTGGACACGTGTGGGGGGTTACTGAGGTGGTGGTGGTGGTGGTGGTGGTGGTGTTGTTGATGTTATTGTTTGTATCTCCTTATCTTCTTTCTTTCATCTTCAGAATTCAATTAGTAGTTTGTATCTATGCTAATTTGTTTGTCTATCTCTCTATCTTTCAGTCTGTCTATCTATTTATCTGTCTATCTATCTACCTATCTATCTATGTATCCAGCTATCTCTCTCTCTCTCTCTCTCTCTCTCTCTCTCTCTCTCTCTCTCTCTCTCTCTCTCTCTAGCCAGTTCTGCTTTCTCTCTCTCCAGCCAGTTCTGCTTTCCTTTCTTTCTCCATCTTCCTCTGTTCCTTCCGTTCCCCTACATCTAGACCACCCGCCAGCCGCCGCGCCGCCAGCAGACCACCCCGGCGACGCTCAGTAAAATTATAGTTGACTTTCCGTGGCAAGTTGAGTCATTTCTCATTAGCGTTGCCTTACCACCGCCACCGCCGCCGCCGCCACCGCCACCACCGCCGCAAACTTGACCCCATATTTCACGCACCGCTTTTTCTCACACATGAATCTAACTGCAATTATCATTAAGTCTCGGTTTTTCTTTCTCTTTCGTCTTCTTTCTTCCCTTTGTCTCTTGACTTTGTTGTGGTGGTGGTGGTGGTGGTGTTATTGTTGTTATACTACTTATTCTTGTTCTTTTCCCTTTTTCTGTTCTTGTTCTTTTACTTATTCCTGTTCTTGCTTTTTGTTTTATTATTCTTGTTCTTCTTGTTCTTCTTCTTATTCTTGTTATTCTTGTTATTCTTCTTGTTACCCTTGTTCTTGGTTCTTTAAGTGATTTCATGACCTCCCTTCTTCATCTCTTCCTCCTCTTCCTCCTCCTTTTCTGTACTATCCTATCTCTCCCACTAAAAGCTGGTATAGAATAGTTGCCCAAACAGTCTAGTAAGAACCTCAAGGTATGCTGCTGTTTGGGCTTCTTATTCCAGTTTATTACCGTACTTATCCTGTCCTTCCTTTGAGTACGAGGGACTGTGTAAAGTATGGGGGTAGTTGAACATGTGAGGAAATGTACGCGGAGGTGAGAAAACTTGAGATATGAAAGAGGAGGAGGAGGAGGAGGAGGAATACAAAAAGAATACAAAGGAAAGCCAAACAGCAACAGACCTTTTTTGTCCTTGCAAGGCTGTCTGGTAACTACTTCTAACTAGCTACAGGGAAGAGAGACAGGGCAGCATAGCAAGGAGGAGGAGGAGGAATGGTAGAATCAATGACACAAGCATGAACGATTGATTCCTGTCTCGTCAAATGATCGATCTATTTTCATGCAGTTTATTCATTATTCGTCCTTCATGCAGCAGTGGTAGGGTTAGGTTTGATGCAGAGTGGCTGGTGCAGGTAAAGGCCGTGTGGTGATGGTGTTTCCTGCCTTGTAAGACTGCAGTGTTATAATGGTGTTACTGTGTTACCTGAAAGATTCGCTTTACCTTGTTACCTGTAGTCTCGTGTTACCTGATGTTGATTTGTGTTACCTGTGAAATTGGTGTTACCTTTACTTTGTTATTTCTATGTGGAACTGGCTAGAGAGAGAGAGAGAGAGAGAGAGAGAGAGAGAGAGAGAGAGAGAGAGAGAGAGAGAGAGAGAGAGGGTGTTTACGGTTACTTGGTGTTCCCTTCGTCCTCTCCCCAACACTCCACTCCTTCCTCCCTCTCCTCTCCCTCCTTCCTCCTTTCCCTCTCCCTCCTTCCTACTTTCCCTCTCCTTCACTTCCTCTCTTTCCCTCTCTCACGCTCTATACCAGTGTACCTTACTCTCCCTGTCCCCCCCCTCACTCTCACTCTCTCTCTCCCTCTGTCTGTCTGTGTGTGTGTGTGTGTGTGTATGTGTGCGTGTGTGTGTAGACAATACCATCATCTCTCCTAATAACAAAACTTTACTAATTATCTTCACATACTTAACGAGAGAGAGAGAGAGAGAGAGAGAGAGAGAGAGAGAGAGAGAGAGAGAGAGAGAGAGAGAGAGAGAGAGAGAGAGAGAGAGAGAGAGAGAGAGAGAAACTATTAGATTACTCACCCAGCTCTCTAATCCGCCAGTTAATCCAGTGTTTCAGTCGGATCAACAGACCTACAACACTACAACACTATTTCTCACTGTGTATTAATTTAGATAATGGGTTCCCTTTAATCCCCTCTCACTGCTGTTACTGCTCTTTGTTAATATCAAGGGTTTTTTTTTTTTTTTCATGTAAGAGGTGTTCTGGCCTAGGGCAACACAAAGGGCGTAAAGAAAGGTCCGCTCAAGGTGCTAGCTCCTTTAAAGTATGGTCAAAAAAGGAGTGTCTAAAAGAGGAGTGTCTAATATTTAAGTCTATCTTAGTCTACTTTTTTCAGAATAGTCATTTGTTTCTGGGGATAAAAATATGATGCTTTATTCAACTCGTGATATGTATAGTAAAGGGAAATCACTGAAATAAATTAATCTAAACCTAATCAAACTTAACCTAATCTTACTCAACCTAACTTAAGCTAACCTACCTTACCCAGCCTAACCTAACCTAACGTGACCTAATTTTACCTAACTTAAGCTAACTAGACGTCGGGTGAAAACCTAACCTTACCTAACCTAACCTTACCTTACCTAACCATATCTAACCTAACCTAACCTTACCTAACCTAACCTACCCCCTCTCGTGAAGACTTATAGTAAGATCATTTGGGTGGCCACAAAGATGTAGAATATTTCAATGAAGTAGTAGGATAATAAAAAAGATGAGAATAAGATAGTGAAACATGACAAAAGCTGAACAAGGAGCAAGGCAGTAGACAGTACAATAACTAATGAAGAAAATAATAAAAAAAAAGCACCTGTTTGGTAAGTCAGGCGTAAATATAGCATGCTGAATCCTTAGTAATGCGCTAAATAGGTTCGTGTTTTGTGACGGTATTAATAGCGACGTGTGGGTGAGGGTGACGGGCAGGTGACGGGCGGGTGACGGGCGGGTGGGTGACGCGAGGGATTCGAGGTACCAGCTGCCATCCATCATCGACAGTACTGCGGCTCACGGCTCTCCATCATCATCATCATCATCTTTTGCTTTTTTATGTATTAGATCGAGCGGCAAAAGGAGAGAGAGAGAGAGAGAGAGAGAGAGAGAGAGAGAGAGAGAGAGAGAGAGAGAGAGAGAGAGAGAGAGAGAGAGAGAGAGAGAGAGATACATAACGACTATTACTAATATTGAGTAGTTGAGGTGAGCCATCGAAACCATTAAAGAACATGGGAGTGGAAGAAAACACGATGAACAGTTGAAATATATATATATAAAAAAAAAAGAAAAGAAAATGACAACTATTACTGAAGGTACAAAAGAGGGAAAACTATTGGAAAATTAAAAGTAACCGAGGTCATGCACCGAAGCCAGTTAGAGAACACTGCACTGAAAGAAAACACGATACAGGGGAAATTGAAAAAAACAAGGCTTATGACGATGATTGAACGTATACAAAAAGGAAAAGCTAATAAAAGTTGATGAAATGTTACACCCAAGCTCTCAAAGAACACTGGATTGAAAAAAAAAAGACGCAAAACAGAAAATAAAATAAAAAGAATTATCCTCATGACTATACGCACATGAAAGAAAGAAAGAAGAAGAAAAAGAAGAAGACACCCATGCCCCTGACAACGCAAGCACAAGGAAACACAAGAGAAAACGATATTAAGACAAAGGCACTTCCCGCACCGCCAGTCCTCACGAGTGTGGCTGGGCGGCGCTGAGCTGAGCCTGCCACAAAGACAAGGCGAGGCGAGGCGAGGCTGGGCGACCTATGCTGTGACCACCGAGGATCACGAGGGAGGAACAAAGCTAACTACTACAGACAGAGAGAGAGAGAGAGAGAGAGAGAGAGAGAGAGAGAGAGAGAGAGAGAGAGAGAGATGGGGGGGAGCATAAAAAAAGGCTGAAATCGACAGTGGCAGTAATAGTGTAGTAGTAGTAGTAGTAGCAGCAGCTACTTTTCTTACCAAACAATCTCTCTCTCTCTCTCTCTCTCTCTCTCTCTCTCTCTCTCTCTCTCTCTCTCACCGTAATCCTCACCCTTCCCCTCCCTTCCCCCTTTTTGCGTCTTACTAAGGGTGCTCCTGATCCCCTTGCCTGTTCCCTGCTCACGCTACTGCCCCGAAGACCTCCGTGGCCGGGGAGGGGCGCAGAATAAACGTGCTGTTACGAGTATTACGTCAAGGAAGAGTGTTCATCTGGTGGGGTATTGGAGACTCCGCTCTTTGTCACCTGCTCTCGGTTCCCCTCCTCCCTCTGAGAATAAAAAGTTGTGGTCTTTCTTGTTCTTTTCTCTTAAGGTTGGTTTTTTTTTCTTGTCTCTGTGTGTGTGTGTGTGTGTGTGTGTGTGTGTGTGTGTGTGTCAGGTGAGAAAGTCCGGTTCTTATCTTCCTCGATGTTTTCTTTCTTTTTCCTTCTGTTCTTCCTCCTCATTCTTCTTTGTGTTAGTTAATATATATATTTTTGTCCGGTTTATTTACCTCACGTGAGAATGATGCACTTCCTCACAAAAGATGAAGAAGAACAGTAACAACAGCATCATTAACAGTTACAACTCGTACTACCCTTCCTCCTCCTCCTATTCCTCCTCTTTTTTTACTATATACTACCACCACCATTACTACCACTACTATCACTAAGCTACTACTACTACTACTACTACTACTTCGGGAAACTGGTTTGAACTGTCGATGAATTCCCATGTAAGCCTCGTCACGTACTACTTCGGGCCATGGGTGTGTTTAGTATGCAGTTCATCACCCCAGTAGCTCGGCGCTGACACGTACACAGCCACCCCTTCCACGCCGTGAGTATGGAAGGGTGGTGGAACGCTGGAACACTGGATGGAGTACCTTACCATGTCCCTTTCCTTCATTCCCTTCCAGCTTTGCGATCCGTAATGCCATGAGCGTATCCTCACTACATGGAATGGTACTGTAGGGATACTGAAAGACTGGATTTCAATGGTATACTGTGTCCTTTCCTTCCTTCCTTCCTTCCTTCTTTCGTTCATATATTGCCACAAACTTCTCCACATCTTCCTTCTTCTCGTTTCCTTCTTTCGTTCGTAAAGCGCCACAAACATTCCTTCGTCTTCCTCCCTCTTCCTTCCTTCGTCTCTACAGTGCCACACACGTCTCCTTACCACATCTCTGGTTAATAATTTTCTTTCCCTAGTCATCTGCTACAAATACATCTTTATTTACTTTACCCTGACTGACAAAAAATTATTTCATGACATATACAAATTGCCCGTGGGACTGAATGGAATGCCAGCACTACGACACAAAGAAATTATTAACTACCTAACTAATTACTAACTGATTAAACTAATGTAGCACGTGTAATTCCTATCCCATGTATTCATCAGGTCGGAAATACTACAGGAATTCCCTTCTGAATGGTCCCTTGTCCGATCAGTGAGGTTAAGCAACGGTGGGTCTGGTTAGTGTTTGGATGGGTGACCGCCTGAGCCTGCCTAGCCTAACCTACTCTAACCTAACCCTTTTCTTTAACCCAGGTGGACAAGCGAGTCCGATTCTGCCAAATAGGATTGGGAGAAGGTGGGTAGGAAATAAATAAGAAGAATTAATAAAGGCACAGGAACGAGGAAGAGGAGGATATAAAAAAATAATAATAAATAACTAGTGACGTCAGGAGAGGGTGCTTGAGGGTAGTATTAAAGCGAGACTCGGTGTTTACATAAGGCTGGGTCGGCGCCGTGCCAGAGGGAACTTCACCTCTCTGCCTCTCCACCTCGCTGCCCTGTATACTGAAACGCTCTGGCCTCTCACTACGATTACTTTCAAAGGCCAAATAAATTATTAACCGGGTTCTCAAGAGTGTTTCTCCTGTTAATAATGTAGAAATCTTGTTAATCTGTCACTGGCATCGTAAAAACACCCTTAAAAACATGTGTCACTTCAACTAGAGCATTTTGAAAGTAGTGAAGATGCGGGACAGAAGAGTTTCAGAATATGGTTCTCTATCTCTCCCCGAGCCTCACTGCTGCTATCGGGCCGCCTTCACCTACGGAGTCTTGGTGTGATGTTTGTGGCTGTGCGTTGTGTGGTGGCGCATGGAGGTGTGTGTGTGGTTGGGTGTGTTCACGTAGCGGTGGATGAACTGTGAAGCATCTCCTATTTTTTGTGTTCAATTTGTTGTATTATTTCTTTACCTGTGACGGAGATCGACCTAGGGTGAAAAGTAAGACACAATAAAATAAAAACAAAACAAAAATAAAATAAATGAATAAATAAACAAATAAATATATCAAACAAGAACAAAATAATAACAGATAAAATTATAAAAAATCAATACAATGCCATTTCTTAAAAAAAAATGTAAATAAATAAATAAATAAACAGAAAAATCCTCTTTCTTTTGCTGTACAAGATTCCTTCACATATCCCATTCACTGTTCCAGGTCGAGGGAATTCCTACGTATCATTGAGAGATTTAAATACCAAGCAGGCAAGAGCAGTTTAAAACCTTGTAACCTTAAAATGGTGCAACATCCGCTTGAACTTAGCAACTGAGGCGAACATTCATGCAGTTGTTGTTGTTGTCAGTGGTGGTGGTGGTAAACGTTCATTCATGTAGCGGTAGTGAATGTGTTGAAAGATCAGAGGAAAACGTTGGTGCTTGTGTTCTTGTTATTGTTGATGTTCGTGGTGGTGATGGGAGTGGTGGTGGTGGTGGTCATACACGTTTTTATTGCATCGTGGTGTTGGATGTATGGAAATGTTAGGAAGGGAAGAAGAAATAGTACAAGAAGAGATAGAAGAAAAAAGAAAAAAAGATAAATATGAAAAGTAGTAGTAGTAGTAGTAGTAGAGGAAGAAAAAGAATGAAACACACGGAGGTGATGCAAGGCAAGGCAACATTTCATTCATAAGGAGAGAAGATGAGATGAACAAACAAAGGGGAGGAAGTTTTACAGACACTCCCCCTTGTTATTAGTGCACCAAATCCTTCCCCTTCACCCACGACGGATAAACAACGCGGGGGGGGGAAGAAGAACGGGAAGAAAACCAGAGCAACAAGAATAAGAAGGGAAACAAGAACAAGAATGAGAAATGAACCTAAACCATTTTGTTCCCTCTAAAAAGGCAAACAAGATAGAAGAAAAAGAAAAACAAGACGAGATAAAAATAAGAATAGAAAGAAAAAGACAACCAGGACAGAACAAAAGAACGAGAACATGAAGAACAAGAACAAAGAAACAATAAGAACGAGAATCAGAAACAAGCCCATCTGTCTTGTCACGCTAAAAAAGAAAAAAAGAAAAAAGAACAAAACAACAACAAGAACACTAACCCATCTTACGACCCCCATTAAAGAGAGGAAGAGAGACAGAGAGAGTTAAAAAAGAGAAAAAAAAGTGCTCTCTCTCCCTCTCTCTGCCTCACTTGCCCAAAACTTCAGAGCACATTGGGGCTGAAAAACAAAGTCTGCAGGAGCCACTCAAGCCACTCACTAATTATATCCCAGACACTTCACGGGGAAAGACGAGCGAGAACCAAGAGGGTACTGTTATTCTTAGCTCCTTCACGACGCTCCCTACGGGCATGACGGAGGCGCTGAGGGCACGTGTTATCCCCTCCTGTAGAGACGCTCAAGGAGAAGGACGAGGAGGAGGAGGAGGAGGAGGAGGGGTAGTACAGGAAGATGCGAGATGGAAAGAGAGAACGAGTGAGATAAAAGTACTACCTGAAGGAGGAGGAAGAAGAGTACTACCTGAAGGAGGAGGAGGAAGATGAAGAAGAAGAAGACACGTAAAGGATGAGAGAAGCAGGGTATAAATGAGATAAAAGACTTGTGCTACTTGAAGAAGAAAAGAGAAAAAAGGAGAGGACAAAAAGGAAGACTAAAAGAGTAGAGAGAGAGAGAGAGAGAGAGAGAGAGAGAGAGAGAGAGAGAGAGAGAGAGAGAGAGAGAGAGAGAGTAAAAACAACACCCTCACGCGACTGTCCGTGTTGTCTGTGATACGCCTCACTGCTGTAAATATGAAGCAAGAAAATGGGACAAGTCAAAACTAGCGCCTTTATTCAGACACCCTTTCCTCTCTCACCACGACAATTTTCAGATGTCACAGAAATGCTTAGCCTGGTTCTTAAGACAGTTTCTCCTGTTAATGGTCTAGAATCCTTGTTAATCTGCCACTAGAACCATCAAAACACCCTTGAAAACCCGTGTCACTTCAACTAAAGACAGTTTCTCCTGTTAATGGTCGAGAATCCTTGTTAATCTGTCACTAGAACCATCAAAACACCCTTGAAAAACCCTGTGTTACTTCAACTAGAGCCTTTTGAAAGTAATCATTAAAATAATAATGGGTGTATGAGTGTTTCAGTGTTTCTCCTGTTGATAATCTATATAATCCTTATTAATCTGCCCACTAGAACCATCAAAACACCCTTAAAAACACCGTGTCACTCATACTAGAGCCTTTTGAGAGCAATTATGAAGGTAATAAGGCGTGTACAAGTGTTTCAGAATAAGATACTACTACAAGACAGAGGGTAAGAAAAGTAACAGTGAAAAGTGGCGTGAACTGGGAATGAAACGAGGGTGAACTGAGGGTGAAGTGAAATATTCTTGTTTCTCTCTCCTTCGCTCCCCCCGTGCCTGACATGAAGCCAGGGGATAGGGACATGATAGGAAGGGAGCTGTCGATCAGAGCCTTCCCCTCTCCCCTGAACCGTGATGGGAGGGCAAAGAAGAGAGAGAGAGAGAGAGAGAGAGAGAGAGAGAGAGAGAGAGAGAGAGAGAGAGAGAGAGAGAGAGAGAGAGAGAGGTTATACAGTCACCTATGAACTTCGTGACTTCTTCTTCTTCTTCTTCATCTTCTTCTTTTTCTTCTTCCTCCTCCTCCTCCTCCTCCTCTCTTCCCTCGTCTTATGGTTGATATGATTTTGCTTTTCTTTCTTCGTGTGCCTATTATTTTCTCTTCCTCCTTCTCTGTTAATTTGCTCCTTTTCCTCCTCCTCCTCCTCCGTCTTTCATATGATTTCGATTTTCCTCCTTCCAGTGTATCAATTATTTTTCTTTATCCTTCCTTTCTGTTCTTTTCCTCCTCCTCCTCTTCCTCTTCCTCTTCCTCTTCCTCCTCGTACTCCAGTTTCGTTTTGTAGGTTGACATAATTTTACTTTTCCTTCTCTTTGTGTATCTATTAATATCTTTTCTTCCTTCTTCTCCTCTTCGTCTTCCTCTTCCTCCTCGTCCTCATTTTCTTTCAAAAGGCATACAAAGGACATAAATCAGTTGTATGTATTTATGATTCCTTTTTCTTCTTTTCCCTAGTAAATTCTTCTCCCCTCCTCCTCCTCCTCATCCTCCTCCGCCTCTGATCTCTGTCTTTTGTTCTATTTTTGTTTTCAATCTTTTCCTCATTCTTGTTCTATTATCTCTTCTCCATCTGCTCTCCTCCTCCTGCTCCTCCTCTTCTTCTCATTCAGATGTGTTAAGGAAAGGAGGAGGGAAAGGAAAATTATTCATCTCTATGTCCGATACTGAGAGAGAGAGAGAGAGAGAGAGAGAGAGAGAGAGAGAGAGAGAGAGAGAGAGAGAGAGAGAGAGAGAGAGAGAGAGAGAGAGAGAGAGAAGATACGTGTTGTTTATGTGTGTGTGTGTGTGTGTGTGTGTGTGTGTGTGTGTGTGTGTGTGTGTGTGTGTGTGTGTGTGTGTGTGTGTGTGTGTGTGTGTGTGTGTGTGTGTGTGTGTGTGTGTGTGTGTGTGCGCCTGCCTGTCAAATACGCCAGACACACACACACACACACACACAAGCACTTACGAGTATATTCCTTCTGACCTTTATGAATTTAAGTCGTTTTTTTCCCTTTACACTCATTGGTAGCTGTGTGTGTGTGTGTGTGTGTGTCGTGTGTGTGTGTGTGTGTGTGTGTGTGTGTGTGACATGACAACGACACCGTGCATACTGAAACACGAGAAGGGTGCGAGGGAAGGCCGCCTCTCACCCACACCAAGGTCAGCACCAACCGTGGGACGCGGAAGGATGTGGAGGAATAATAATAATGATGGTAGTGGTGGTTGTGGTGGTGGTGGTGGTGATAATGTTACCACTCCTCCTCTTCTCCTCCTCCTCCTCTCCTCATCCTCCCACTTACTAATCTTCATCTTCCTCTTAACTCAATTACTACTTATATGGTACTGTTTTTTTCAGTTATTGTTGTTGTGGTGGTGGTGGTGGGAGTTTGTTGTTATTGTTGTTGTTGTTGTTGTTGCTGCTGCTGTTATATGGTATTTTTTTTCAGTTGTTGTTGTGGTGATGGTGGGAGTTTGTTGTTGTTGTTGTTGCTGCTGCTGCTCTTGCCGCTGCTGCTGCTGTTGTTGCTGCTGCTGCTGCTATTATTATTATTATTATTATTATTATTACTACCACTTACTAATGCTGTTATTACTACTATTGCTGTTGCTTCTACTACTACTACTACTACTACTACTATGTACTTCTATACCATTACCACCCACCATCACTACTAAACCACCATTAATACAAAAGGATAACATCAACTTTACCCTCAAACTAATCTTATCCACAACACAACGACCACTTTTCCATCACACACACACACACACACACACACACACAAATGAAGATGATGATGATGATGGTGATGACAGCAGAAAAAAAAGACGTGAAAGCTCCAAATTATTATATCTAACGAGACACAAATAAAACATGAGGTCATTCCACGTGTGTGTGTGTGTGTGTGTGTGTGTGTGTGTGTGTGTGTGTGTGTGTGTGTGTGTGTGTGTGTGTGTGTGTCCTCAAAAGCCTAGGGATGATAATGAAAATTTACATATGTTTACTCAAGTATTTTGCGCATCGTCACACTACTGTCGAATACGTGATAGTGGACAAGGAAGTAATGGCGCCTCTCTCTCTCTCTCTCTCTCTCTCTCTCTCTCTCTCTCTCTCTCTCTCTCTCTCTCTCTCTCTCTCTCTCTCTCTCTCTCTCTCTAAATGAATAAATGCATAGATAAAATTTAAGAACTGAATACCATCGTGTGAATGGAGAGAGAGAGAGAGAGAGAGAGAGAGAGAGAGAGAGAGAGAGAGAGAGAGAGAGAGAGAGAGAGAGAGAGAGAGAGAGAGAGAGAGATTAGACACTAAAAACAATAAAACCGTAGTAGTAGTAGTAGTAGTAGCAGTAGTAGTCGAACACAGCCACCACAATCGCAACTCCTTTCCTTGACACCAGTGAACAACATATCAAGGAACATTTTTTTCCCCCTCAATATAAACAAGACAAGCCAAGGACAACAAAACAGAGTAAACAAACCGTCTCGTCAAGTCCTCAAAGGTAACAGTAACATATGAAGCTAATACGCATATCCCTTAAAATCTTAGTGTCTGGATGAGAAGGTCAGTGTTTGTGTGTGCATGCAGTGTGTTATGTACTGGGAAGGTTAACTAAGAGGAGGAAACAGGAAGGCATAGGTGAGAACTGAGTAAAGGTTAAGAAGCCCAAGGTGTCGCCATGCTTATAAAGGTGTGTGTCTGGTGTGTTTATGAGTATACTAAGGTGTGTGTGTGTGTGTGTGTGTATACTGTGGTGTTGTATAAAGTTTTTTTTTTTTCTTGTAAAGGTGTGTGTTGATATGTATACACTCCTTGTCTTGTTAGGTAAATTGTAACAGAAATATCCATGTTTAATCGACATTTTTGTACACCCACGTAAATATAAGAAAGTGTGTGTGTGTGTGTGTATTACATGATAAAGGAGTATTATGAAGAAAGATACATTTTAGTAACTTATGATGCAAAGAACAGATAAATGCCTGTCTGTGTGAGGAGAGAGAGAGAGAGAGAGAGAGAGAGAGAGAGAGAGAGAGAGAGAGAGAGAGAGAGAGAGAGAGAGAGAGAGAAAGCCAGACCAGACAGCCAGCCAGCCAGTCACCCAGACAGACAGCCAGGCAACCATCCAGACAAACAACCAACGACCCAAACACAAGAAATGACTAAGTAGATGTTGTAACTTCAAAAACCTTCAGTGCAGACAAACAAACAAACAAACAAACAAAGGAAAGAACGAACGAAAGAAAGGATACAGAAAGTGAAACAAAAAGAATGTAGACTTTGTAGGACTAAATAGAGCAACACACACTCCCAAGAGGCCTAACACACCCTATATCATTTCAAGGCCGCCAAGAAGTGACCCAGTTCCCGGCTTTTTATAGTGTAGCATGGGAGATTAGTGTGTGTGGGAGAAGGGAGTGTGTGGGATGTGTTGTGTAGGGTACAAGGTTGGTTTGTTTGTGTCTGTGAGTGGATGGGGTGGCTGGGTACGACAGAGAGAGAGAGAGAGAGAGAGAGAGAGAGAGAGAGAGAGAGAGAGAGAGAGAGAGAGAGAGAGAGAGAGAGAGAGAGAGAGAGAGAGAGAGAGAGAGAGAGAATTATGTAAAGTTACTCTTCCTACTATTACTACTACAACTATTACTACTACTACTACTAATTATCTAAGACTGACGTTAACAACAACTCTGTACTACTACCACGACTACTACTACTACTACTACACCAGGAAGGAAAGCTGCATGAGTAACACACACACACACACACACACACACACACACACGTACGTTAAAAACACAAACACGGTATACAATTAGAGACAGAATATTCACTACACGTTCAGTTAACATAGAAAAAAAAAAAAAGGGGGAAAAAATGAACTAAATTTCCCTTCCCTTCCTTTTTTTTTTTTCATCATGCAGTATAATTTTCCTTCCCTTTAATATTATGCAGTATCATTCACTTCTTTTTTTTTTCTGTTGTTATTATTCCTTTTTGTTTCCATCTCGTATCGTATTCCTTGTTTTTTTTTTCATATAATGCGGTATAATCTATTTTTTTTTTTTATCTATTTTTATCATGCAGTGTAATTCATTCCTTCTTTTTTTTTTAATATCATGGAGTATCTGTCGCCTTGTTGCTGTTGTTATAGTTATCCTTTGCATTTTGTCTCTTTATGAACGATTTAACGAAGGGGAAGCGTAATTATCTTTTTTTATTTATCTTTTCATACACTATTTTGAACTACTATATTTATGAAACGTCCCCTTTGTACAATTTAACTATAGGAAAATGCAATGAGGTTTATCTTTTTTTATAAACAATTTAACTGAATAAAAACATTTTCATCTCTTCTATTTACCTTTTTTTTACATGAACAATTTAACTAAAAGAAAACGTACGGCATTCTTTTCGTTATTTTTTTTTATTTGCAATTAAAAAGAAAAATTACGGTTTATTTATTTATTTTTGCCCCCAGCCATTAAACTTTCATTCTCTCACGTGCAATTTAAATCAAGAAAGAAATTAAAAAGAACGTAACTTAAAACGATCATCCTTTCTTTCCTATTAAACTTTCATTTCTCCATGTGTACCTAATTTAGTTAAGGAATGAACTACGCCACTATTTTTTTTTTTATCCTCACCAGTAACTTTAATAATTCTCGTGTGTAATTCAAGGAAGAATCAACCGCTTCATAATTCTCTCTCTCTCTCTCTCTCTCTCTCTCTCTCTCTCTCTCTCTCTCTCTCTCTCTCTCTCTCTCTCTCTCTCTCTCTCTCCTGAGCGATATCTTTTATAATTGTCGTAAATGATTAACCGACCAGGCGATGGCCATTAAGTGACTGGTTTGTGATGACGTGAGGCGAGCATTTCACTGCCGGGCCAACACACGGAGGAGGAGGAGGAGGAGGAAAGAGATGTTGAAGAAGAAAAAAAAAAATATGAAGAAGAAGGGAAAGGAAATAAATATGAAGAACAACAAAAGAAGAGAGAAATATGAAGAGGAGGAGAATGAAGATAAATAAGATGGATTAGAATAAGAAAAGACGGAGAAGAAAAAAAAACTAAGAAGACGGAGAAGATGAAGTAAAAGAAGAAAAAGGGCGAGATAATGAAGATGATAACGATGATGACGACAATGGTAATGATAAACAAGAAAACAACAACAACCACCATCACCACCCACCACCACCACCACCACCACCAGAGCCAACCACTCAGCAAAATAAGTAAAGCGAAAAAGGCGACGCTCATTCATTTGCCTTAACGTTTAGAAGCAAGCTCCCGCCGGACACTGATGGCAATAGCGCGTGACGGCTGGGCGCTGCGAGCATTTCAGAGGCCACGTTAAACTTTTGCTGCTGCAGGAGGCCCAGTGCAGGAGGCATGCGGTCCCCCAGTGCTGCTGTCCCTCCCCTCACCCTGGCCCGTCTTCTGAAGCTGCTCTCTCACCACTCTCATTTTCCAAGGCTACAGAGATGATTAGCCGGGTTCTCAAGAGTGTTTCTGCTATTAATCATGTAGAAATATAGTTAATCTGTCACTAGAAGTATAAAAACATCCTTAAGAATCAGTGTACCTTCAAGTAGAGCCTTTTGAAAATAGAGAAGGTGCGGCGCAGAAGTGTTTCAAAATATGGCCCATTCTCTTATATCCAGGTCACATTGTATTTCTCTCAGGGCTTAAGAACTTTCCTTCCGGCCCGCTCTCGGTATGCAGGAGTCTTTTAAGATTGTCACGAGGGGGAACTTAGCACCGTCTGGTTTGGTATTTATCGTGTCTCTGCCTGCTGGGTTGTATTGTGTTTGTGTTTATGGGCGAAGTGTTGTGACTGTTTTCTTTGTTTTTCTTGTATGTCTCGTTCTTATTATTGTTCTTCTTTCTTCTTTTTCTTAGTAGTAGTAGTAGTAGTGGTATGATGTTTTCTTTGTTTTTCTTGTATGTCTCGTTCTTATTATTGTTCTTTCTTCTTCTTAGTAGTAGTAATAGTAGTAGTAGTAGTGGTATGACTAAGACTAAGATGTAAGAGGATGAAGATTAACACGATATTAGCTCATTATTGCTCTCAAGCTACTCTCGTAAAAGCAAAGCGCTGCTCATTTCAAGAACACGTGATTCATTCATTCATAATTTAGTAGATTCCTCTTTCTTTTATTCAATGTCGAAATGTGAACTGCTCAAAGTGATTCGTATTCCTTTTTAATTTTCAGTTTCTTTCATATTTATAATCTGCCGACTAGGAGACTGTGCTTGGCTCCATAATCACCATATTAATGCTGCAATTATCTCTGTCCTTTAATGGATGTTCACAATATTAATAATTCAGACGATGCTCGAGTAGCGCTCTGTAACACACCTCATGCAAGGCTACACAGGACAGAAGAGTGATACATCTTGGTAACTCGCCCAGCTCAACACTTGCGGAGAGTCAGATGTGAAGTTGTCGACACGTGGTAATGTTATATAAATGATTAATACATCGTTTAGAACAGGTACTTCCCTAAATAACCGTCAAATCAACATTAATGACAGTTCAGACAGCGTAACGATACCGGGCGGATGGTAATTAGATGCAAGAGTAACGTATCTTTAAAGCTTGTACTTCCTTTATTCTCTCCAACTCAAGATTACGAGGCCAAGCAGTCTAAGCTAAAAGTAACGGCCGCGTGATCATCAGGCGTAACACGTAAGAATAATATATCTATATCACAAGTATATTTCACTTATAACTCCCATCAACTCAATATTTACGAGATTTCAGACCGACTATCGCTATGAGAGAGATAGTCGGGTGTAGCATCGGACTGACTAACGCTATGAGAGAGAGGTAGTCGGGTGCAGCATGTCCTAATGTCTCTATAGAACAAATATATTTCATCTATAACTCCCACAACTCAGCATTTGGAGTTCAGACAGGCGACAGGGACAGGCCGGGTGGTAATGAGGGTGTAAGATGAGCGATATATCTACACAACAGGTACTTCATTTACAACCCTGCTGGAAGGTAATCAGGGCTATGTATCCTACTGGCAGGTATAGTGGTATAGTAACCGTGGCTATACTTCTGACAGGTGTAGTAATTAGGGTTATACTGTTGACAGGTATAATAGGTTAGTGTCACGGTGGAACACACACACACACACACACATCTCCAACCCTCCCCCTCCCTTCACGCGCCGCCACACCTCCACACGCCGCACCTGCACAACACAACAAGTTCAAGGTCTGCGGTGGTGATCGGGGCGTCCTCAGGGGATGCAGCCTTGCGTGCCGCGCCTCCACCAAGCAGCGCCGCCCTCCGCCTCCCCCGCCCACTCGCATGCACCTGGTCAGTTCGGCCCGTAATTGCACGTTCACGCTGGTTGCCACGGTAACAGGCGCCCTCGATCTGCCAGCATTGCGTTCTTACGAGTCATTCATTCACAGCTTAAAGTCCAGAGGTTAAACACGACTTTTTTTTTTTAGTATAGGATTTTTAAGGGTTTGGTTTTGAAAGGTGTTTGTGAGTTGCCTTTTATTCATTTTTTTCTTCGGTTTTTTTTTTTCTTTATTTTTTATTTGATTTTTTGTTGTTGTTGTTGTGGTGAAGAATATTGGGATGTTATTTTTGGCTAGCTTGGCCTATCACGGAATGACCTGCAAGATTTACTACTACCTATCTCTCTCTCTCTCTCTCTCTCTCTCTCTCTCTCTCTCTCTCTCTCTCTCTCTCTCTCTCTCTCTCTCTCTCTGTGTGTGTGTGTGTGTGTGTGTGTGTGTGTGTGTGTGTGTGTGTGTCTCTCTCTCTATCTCTGTGTGTGTGTGTGTGTGTGTGTGTGTGTGTGTGTGTGTGTGTGTGTGTGTGTGTGTGTGTGTGTGTGTGTTTGCCATGCTATTCCACCACCCAAGGCCTCACTCTGTTTTTGTTTGTCCTCGTCTCTACTACAACCTTGCTCCATTTTCCCTTTTTCTTACGTTTGTTCGTGCATTCGTTCGTTCTCTGTGCTTGCCATCATCAACAAACATCAGACATACGTACGAGTGTGTGTGGTGTGTATGTGGCCTTGCCCTGCTACACACACACACACACACACACACACACACACACACACACACACACACACACACACACACATCCTCAAACAAAACCCAGCCTCATAAAACCCACCTGAACCACACCCAGTTATTCCCAAACCCAGACACATCCGGGGGCGTAGGACCGGGAGGCGTGAAGCACTCCCCTAACCCCCCAAACTACGCCATCACACCACCACCTACCTACTTTCAAAACACCATGGGAGACTCTGGAATCCTCAGACCATGACTCGGCGGCCGCCTTGCCTTCCTGAACCTGCCAGACGGTCACTGTCCATCACAGACTCACGGGGAACACAAGACACCACAATGCAAGGCGGTCAGAGCCTCTAAGGGCGTTGAGGCGAGGCACTACGGGTAGCGGCGGTCGCGTTCCTCTCACTCCAACGGATCAGACTACACTGGGGACTGGACTCGCTGGCTGGGAGGTAGCTGGGCTGGGGCGCCTGGGGTTGGGTTCCCTCTCTACCACCACCACCACCACCAGCCGGGCCTCGCTAAATATTGATCCAACCAAAGAACTCCACCGCTGTGTGTCTCGTCTCCTCCTCCTCTTCCTCCTCCTCTCCTTCCTCGTCTTCCTCCTCCTCTTCCTCCTTCGTCGTCGCCTCCCCGCAAGGTACACTCAAGTAATTTTCCCGAGTCCTGAGTCAGAAAGAAGCGCTGGGGTGGGTTGAGACTCCCATGTTTGCCTCCCGCTTCCTCACTCTCTCTTCATGGAAAGCTGCTAACAATTCCAAGCAGTGAAATCTACGGGAAAGCGACGCGTTTTTTTTTTTCCCCAGGGTAGCGCTTGTTCTGTCGTGCACGTGTGTGTGTGTGTGTGTGTGTGTGTGTGTGTGTGTGTGTGTGTGTGTGTGTGGTAGGGAAGGGTCGTACAGGAAGGTGCAGCAAAAAATGGAGCCAGGAAACGTATGTTCTTCCCATCATTCTTCTTTACCTCCTTACTGCATAGTGCGACTTTCACTTTCGTTGCGTTTATTGACCCACAAGAAGAAAGCCGGTAATTTGTTCCCTGAATTGAATTACCGAGGAACACACACGACTGTCTCAAGGCTGAATTAGTGTGTGAGGGTTCATTATGCTAAGTTAGGTTAGACTAAGTTAAGTTAGGATGGATTAGGGGCCACTTGTCTTATTCTGTGAGGTTTAGTTATGCTAGATCAGGTTAGGTTACGTTAAGTTTGGTTAGGTTAGGTTAGGTTAAGTCAAGTTTGGTTAGGTTAGGTTAAGTCAGGTTAGGTTGAGTTAGGTTAGATTAAGTCAAGTTTGGTTAGGTTAAGTCAGGTTAGGTTTGATAGGTTAATTCAAGTTTGGTTAGGTTAGGTTACGTTAAGTCAGGTTAGGTTTGATAGGTTAAGTCAAGTTTGGTTAGGTTAGGTTACGTTACGTTAAGTCAGGTTAGGTTTGGTAGGTTAAGTCAAGTTAGGTTAGGTTAGGTTACGTTAAGTCAGGTTCGGTTTGGTAGGTTGTCAAGTTGGGTTAGGATAGATTACGTTAAGTTAAATAGCAGTGTCACAAGATAAACACTGCGACATGAGGCTGGGTTAAGTCAGAAAACTGCGAAGATTAGGCCAGGTTAGCCAACACTGCATCACGCTCCACTACCACTGACGTAAGGCTTAGGGACACTCACAAGATTAACCCATACACAGAACCGTAACAACAAACCATACGAGAAATCACACGGCCCGGAAACAGTAATAAAACAAGACTAGGGAACACAGCCATCCATAAAACCCTGGAAATGTACTAGGGTCTGAAAAATGAATGTGCAATAGAGAGCCGTCCATCCTTCCGTCTATCAGTCTGTCTGTCAGGCGCACCCAGTGACAGAGTGAATGGCACCATGAAGAACGGGGGAAGTTATGGATACAAGGGGAAACTACGGAGGCCAAAGTAAGATTGGTAGTAGATGCCGGAGGAATATGACAACAAGATACATTTCAGGGTACGTTTCAGCTGGGGGAAGAGAAGGGTAAGGGTATGAAAAGATGAGGAAGGTGAGGAGGAAGAGGAGGAATAGGGTATATCTAGGTAGGGGGGATAAACAGGTATCGAAGACACAAGAATTATGTAAATAGTTATGGCTTTGTAATTTTGAGGCCGAGAGGATAAGGGTATGCAGAGTGTGAAGGTATGGGGGAGAAGAGGAAGAATAAGGCATCTCTGGGTCGGGAAAAATGCGGAGGTGAAGACACATCAAGTCAGAAGCGGGAAGGACACAGGAGAGTAATGGCTGTGTGATTTTGAGACCGAGAAGAGGAAGGTAAGTGGATGTGACTGCACGGGAAGAATAAGGGAAGAAAGAAAATGACAGAATCGGATGAAAAGAAACACGAAAAGATTTAGAAGGAAAGGGCAGAAAAAAAAGAGTATATTTTGACGAGAAGACTATAGAGTACGGAACGGGAAGAAACAGGAAAAGAGTAAATTTGAACGAGAAGAGAAGGAAGAAAAGGATATTTTAGACCATAAAGAAAGGAAAAGAGATATATATTGTAAGGCAACAAGACGGGAAGAGAAAGGGAAAAAGTGCATTTATAGACGGGAAGACGACGGGAGGAAGGGATTTTACAGTCAAACAAGTAAAGAGAGTATGAAAGGAAGGCGGTTCAGGCGGGAAGAGGATGGAGGCTTCGCGTGCTGGGACGGGAGGAGGGAGGGAGGCGGGAAAGGAACGGGAAGAGGGAGGCAAGGCGGGAAGGGAGAGGGGGACATGCTAATATTAGGAATGGGACAGGTACGGAAGCCAAAGGGAATGTGAATGTAAAATAGATGTGTTTTTGCCCCTCACCTCCCCTCCCCCCGCCCCCGCCATTTTTTTCTTTATTTATGAAGAGGAGAAAGAGATGGAGATATGAATGAGAATTATGGAAAAAAAAAAAAAAGGAAAATCATGTTAAGAACGTGAGAAGGATAGTTAAGATTGAGAGAGAGAGAGAGAGAGAGAGAGAGAGAGAGAGAGAGAGAGAGAGAGAGAGAGAGAGAGAGAGAGAGAGAGAGAGAATGAATGAGAATTATGGAAAAAAAAAAAAAAAGGAAAATCATGTTAAGTACGTGAGAAGGATAGTTAAGATTGAGAGAGAGAGAGAGAGAGAGAGAGAGAGAGAGAGAGAGAGAGAGAGAGAAAATACTACACATACAGAAATGACAAATTTTCAGAGCCCCACCCATCGATCCACACACACACACACACACACACACACACACACACACACAATCAGCTGAGCCGCTCTTATCAGTGTAATATCACTCAGTAAGGCCTCCACAAAATTGGTATAAACTTGGCTGTGGATTAATTGATGGTTTCAGATAAAAGATGAGGTTATTGTACTTCATGGTGTTGTTCAGACTGATCCTGTGTGTGTGTGTGTGTGTGTGTGTGTCAGCATCAGTGTCATCAGCATTCTCACCATATTCTCCTCCTCCTCCTCCTCCTCCTCCTCCTCCTCCTCCTCCTCCTCCATCACAATCTTCATCATCGTCTCTTTATTCGTATCTTTCACCGTTCTTGTAATAGTAGTAGTAGTAGTTATAGTAGTAGTAACAGCTGTGCCTATGACTGATTTATTTAGTAATTTATGTATATATGTATGTATGTATGTATTGAGGTATATAAACATGTATCTGCCTATCACCACCATCACCACCATCACCCCTTCTATTTTTACACAGTTTCATATCATCATCCTCCACCACTCAGGTAACGAGGCCAGGTAATCTTTTGGCCACGTGACCCACCACCACCACCACCACCACCAACACTAATCTAAACACCACACTTACATCTTACCGGGGCCGCGCACATAGAGTAAACGGCACGGAGATAACGCAAATCCCTAAACTGCAATAACTACACCCAGCACGAGGCACCTCCCTCTGACTCACACCCGGGAAGTCCACACACACACACACACACACACACGTGCCGTCCTCTTTCTGCGCATGTTTACTTCTGCGTATGGCGTCTCTCTCTCTCTCTCTCTCTCTCTCTCTCTCTCTCTCTCTCTCTCTCTCTCTCTCTCTCTCTCTCACCAAGGATCATTAAAGTACAGGTGTGAGGATGAGTAATGCTAAGTTACGAAAAGGTTCACAAGTGTTTCAGAGAGAGAGAGAGAGAGAGAGAGAGAGAGAGAGAGAGAGAGAGAGAGAGAGAGAGAGAGAGATGGGGGATGGGAGGGGGGCCGCGAAATATAGACACTTCTCGTAACTCTACCCCTAAATCATTAATTGGAAGGAAAAAAATGCCCCTGCTTCTTTTTATTTTCCAGGAACACAAGACTCGCCTCGTGTCTTGTGTCCTTTTGGGGAGGAAGGAGAGAGAGAGAGACAAAGGAAATGTATGCTGGATGGAAGGAAGGATCATAAAGCGAAGGAAGAAATGGGATGGGAAAATGAAAAAGGAAAGGGAAGGAAAGGAAAAGGAAGGAAGGAAAAGGAAGGAAGGAAAAGGAAACAAGGGGAGAAAATTTAAAGGAAACAAAAGGAAACAAGGGGAGAAAATTTAAAGGAAACAAAAGGAACTGATGAAGAAAATTGGGAAAGGAATGTAAATTAAGAAAAAAAACGAAAAAAATATAAGACCTATGAGAAAAGACGAACAGAACCACTACCATCACCACCACCACTACCTTGTCCTCCTCTTCATCATCTCCTCCTCCTCCTCCTCCTCCTCCTCCTCCTCCTCCTCCTCCTCCCAAATTATCTGTTAAGTGCTTGGGCAAACGCTGGCTGGGCTTAAGAGAGATGAAGGAAGAAGGAAAGGACGGAGAGGAAAGAAGGAAGGAACAAAAATATGATAACCCACATGTCCTGACAGAACCATTTTTTCTTTTCATTTTTCCCTTCCTTACTTTCCCATTTTTCTTGTCCTCTTCCTTCTACTTTCCCATTTTTCTTGTCCTCTTCCTTCTCCTTTAAGTTGATTAGCATAATTTACTCCTTTTGTCTATTAAGTGCTTGTTCCGTGTGAAGGTTATGGTGGTGGTGGTGGTGAAGATTGGTGTCTGTGAAGTGATAATGACTGTGGTGTGGTGAAAATGGTGCTAAGTGGGGGTGATATGGTGAAAAATAATGACAGCTTGAAGTGCCAGGATGAAGGTGGGTGTTGGGGATATGATAGTGACTGGTGGTGACAAATGGTGTTAGCAGTGGAGTATGGTGAAAGATGGTGATTGTGCTGGAAAAATGCTTTGTCGTAAGAGCCAGACAGAGCACATTCTAATTCATAACAGAAGAATCACCTACATAATCCCTTAGAAGATCACGTATGTTGCGCTTATAAGGTTATTCACCCTAGTCAAAACACCAGTAACCTAACCTGACCTCGATCTTAGAGACAAAACACCTTGACTATGTTCCAGTTAAAATTTATAACAGAAAAACTATCACACATTTCAATTAGCTCATTCACCCTCTTACTCTCAGAACATCAGCAGCCTAACCTGACCTCGATCTTAAGAGTCCAGTAACCTAACCTCGATTTTAAAGTCCAATTAGAGTTTATAGAAGGATAATTATCACTCGTACACTGAATTATACTAGTTATTTATATATTCCCAGTGATCATATAAATATTTAATCTGTGTAAGAGTATAAGTTGAAAAATTGCTAACCTTAATTATCTAAGCCTGTGTGAGAAAGGCGTTATATATTTTATCTTTTTATATTGCTTTATTTATTGCAATTTAGGATTTTATTGCGCAAGGTAATTAGTTTATGTTCATTTCACCAGCAAGTCAATACTCGTTATTATATATATATATTTTTTTATTTATTTATTTATTTATTTATTTATTTTTATTATTATTTTTTTTACGGAATTTGAACATCTATTTATGGTCATTTTTCTTAGACTTCAATTATTGTCGTTTACATGCGTCACTTACCGACTCATCTTTTTTCAAGGCAATATGCTTCGTTACGTTTTGTGTTAAGATGTCCGTGACTCTTGGAGGAAATAGTTATAGCTACACACACACACACACACACACACGTTTCTTATGTCACAAATGTAAAAGAAAAAAAATGTGGTTATGAAGAAATGCAATAATGTATCTCTGCCACTAATCCCGGTCAGTTAATAAGAGGTCAAAGAGATAACGCACTGAGCAATTAGATTGTTAGTTAGTTAGTTAGTTAGTTAGTTAGTGATCCCAGTTTTCTATCATACCTTACACGCTACTGATTAGAAGCAAAAGATTCATATTTTTCACTGACGTAGGTGGAAATATTCTAAATGGTTCGTTAGGGAGATGGTCCGTCAGTTTGTTGGTTCATTAATCCTACTTTTCATATATCCATTGTGTTATTAATGAAAATAATCCTACTTTTCATATATCCATTGTGTTATTAATGAAAAGAAGAGGTGTAATATTCATAATTCTCTCTAAACTCAGGTAACAAAAGAACAAAAATAAGAAAATAGTTTGTTAGTTAATCCTTTACTTATTACCCAATAGCTTTCTAGTATACTTTATGCTATCACAAAAAAAAAAAAAAGTTTAACATTCGTATTTCTCACTAACCACAGCTAATGAAAGACCAAAAACAAGACACAAAAAAAAAAAAAAATAGATAAATACCGTCAGTCATTCCTGTAGTTAATCACCAAATACTTTTCTTACCTTGTGCTATTGCTAAGAGACTTAACATTTCCGTAACCTTCATCAGACAACGAGAGACTGAAGGGACTGTACGTGTAGAAGGACCTGAGAGTGGCCCCTATTCAAACGCACTACTCTCACCTTGACCCTTTTCCAACGCCACAGAGACGATTAAACAGGTTCTCAAGAGTGTTTCTCCTGTTATCAATATAGACACCTTGTTAATCTGTCTATAGAACCATAAAAACGCCTTCTAAAATCCCTGTAACTTTACCTAGAGCGTATTGAAATTGGTGAAGCTGACAAATGCTTCAGAATATCGCCCTCCCTGTGTCTTCCTCTCGTCGCGTCTTTCACAATACATCGCTTATCTTTATGTTTATTTGGATGCAATAGGAAGGAGTTGGCTGCGTGTTCGTACCCATAGAACGTGCGTAGTTTTGTGTTTATATAAGGAGGATGAGGAAGAGGAGGAGGAAAAACAGGAGGAGGAGAAGGATGAACAAACAAACAGAAGAAGGAGAACAAACAAACAGAAGAAGGAGAACAAACAGGAGAAGGAAAAAAAAACAGGAGAAGGAAAAAAGCAGGAGGAGGAAGAAAAACAGAAGAAAAAAAAACAGAAGGAGGAAAAACAGGAGGAGGTGGAGGAAAAAAACAAAAACAAAAACAGGAAGAGAGTGATGATAAAGAAGAAGGAATGAAGAACGAATTAAAGTAAAGAGACATAAAGGATAATGATGATAATGAGAGAAAGAAAGAAAAACAACAAGATAGGGGAAAAAATAAGATAAGGGGAAAAAATAAGATAAGTGGTGTTGGTTATTGCGTTACTAGGAAAAAGATAATAATGATAATGAGAGAAAGAAAGAAAAACAACAAGATAGGGGAAAAAATAAGATAAGTGGTGTTGGTTATTGCGTTACTAGGAAAAAGATAATAATGAAGATAAGTGAATAAATATGCCTAATCTCTCTCTCTCTCTCTCTCTCTCTCTCTCTCTCTCTCTCTCTCTCTCTCTCTCTCTCTCTCTCTCTCTCTCTCTCTCTCTCTCTCTCTCTCTCTCTCTCTATTATTAGCTTGTATGTTCTGTGAGAGGAATTAGCTGACCTGTGTGTGTATGTGTGTGTGTGTGTGTGTGTGTGTGTGTTGTAAGTCGGCGAGTGTTGCAATGGCGTGTGTTGTGGAATGAGAATGAGGAGGAGGAGGAGGAGGAGGAAGATGGGGAGGAGGAGGAAGATGAAGAGAATCACAAAAGGAATGTAAAAATAGAACGAAGTGCAGAAAATGTAGAGATTATGAAGAAGAGGAGAAGAAAAGAAGAAGAGAGTTAAGGAAGAAAAGAATAAGAAGTTGAATTAAGCTAAGACAACTGTGTGAAATTATTGTCAAGATGAAGATGAAGAAGAAAGTAAGAAAGGGAGAGAAAGGAAATAATAATCGGGAAATTTAATTAGCCTAAGACAACTATGAGGAAGAAAGAAGAAGAAAAAGAAGCAGCCCCAACAGCAGCAACAACAACAAGTAAAGAAAATAAAAGAAAACGAAAAAAAGACAGGAAAAAAAACGAAAAAGACAGGAAAAAAAACAAGAAATTTAATTAAACTACAACAATTCTAAACTTATTACCACGTGAAATAAGAAGAATAGCAACAACAAACAGAAGACAATGCGTGTAGCTAAGCAGAGCTGCAGCGGGACGGGCAAAACACACCATCTTGTAACCTACTATTTGCTCATAGCGCTGTTAACACCCCAGGCCCTTTCACCAGCCAGCCATGCCTCGCCCAGCCCACGGTCACTCCTCGCCACACCAGCCCCCACGTGATCACCAAGGTCGTTATCTAAGGTCATTGTGCACCTGCTGTGACCTTACCCTCGTTGTTATTTGTTAGTTTGTGGGATGTATTGTTAAAGTATCCATTTTGTGAGTTTTTTTTTGGTGTGAATGTACATTGTTAACTTAATATAACCTATTTTACTTCTTCTATAAGGGAATTTCGAATAAGTTTGCAAAGTTAGCATAACTTAACCTATCCTAACGTAACCTAATGGAATTTCATCTCACTGGACTTAGTAATATAACGTGAATCAACCTAACCTAGCATAACCTAATCTAACCATAGCTTACCTCATCTAACCTAACCAAAACCTAATCTTACTTAACCTAACCAAAACTAATCTTACCTAACCTAATCTTACCTAACATACCTAAACCTAATCTGACCTAACCTAACCAGACCTCACCTAACCAAACTTAACCTTACCTAACCTAACTTAACCAAACAATACCCGATTTAAGTTGTCAAGCAAATTTATCCTTTTCCATAATATCGGAGTGGAAGAGGAACAAGTTTGGTGGATAATCTGGCCCGTAGACTCGACAGGTGAAGGTAAAGGTGAATTAGACTGTTGGCAAATTAGATTGTCAGGTAAATTGCTTGATGATTATGAATGGCAATGAAAAAGAAAGATCTGGGTCACGTTTTCTTTCTGGGACACAAAGGGATGCAGGTACACACACACACACACACACACACACACACACACACACACGGTCTATCTGTTGTCTGCGAGAGAGAGAGATAGAGAGAGAGAGAGAGAGAGAGAGAGAGAGAGAGGAGACACACACACACAACACACACCCGGTCTATCTGTTGTCTGCGGGAGAGAGAGAGAGAGAGAGAGAGAGAGAGAGAGAGAGAGAGAGAGAGAGAGAGAGAGAGAGAGAGAGAGAGAGAGAGAGAGAGAGAGAGAGAGAGAGAGAGACACACACACACACAACACACACCCGGTCTATCTGTTGTCTGCGGGAGAGAGAGAGAGAGAGAGAGAGAGAGAGAGAGAGAGAGAGAGAGAGAGAGAGAGAGAGAGAGAGAGAGAGAGAGAGAGGAGAGAGAGAGAGAGAGAGAGAGAGAGAAATGGCTAGTGTTTTGCATCTACTTAGCTGTCATTAGCAGACTTATTTACTTGTTTTAAAAGGTGAGAGTTAAAGAAGAAGAAAAAAAGTAGAAAAAAGAAAGATTAACAATAAAAAATACTACTACCACCACCACCACCACCACCACCACCACCACCACCACCACCACCACCTTTCCCAAGTAGAGACTCCAGAAATCAAGCTGAGAAGGTGGTGTTGCTGTGGAAGAGCCTGAGTAATGTTGTCAGAAGGAGGAGGAGGAGGAGGAGGAGGAGGAGGTCGTGGTTGTCTAATGCTCTCAAGAAGAAGAAGAGGAGGAGGATGAAGAGAAAACGAGGAAGAGGAGGATGAAAAGGGTGATGAAGAAGAAGGAACGAGGACAGTGAGGAAGGAAGAGAGAAGAAGAAAGAGGAGGAGGAGGAGGAGGAGGAACTTGGAAGAGGTGGATATATTCGTATCTAAAGATGTCAGGTGAAAGAGGAGGATAAGGATAAGGAGGAAGAAGATTAAGAAGAGGAAGAAGAGGAGGAGGAGGAGGAGGAGGAGGAGGAGGAGGGTGGTTTACAGGTAATGCCCTGAAGAGGAAGGAACAAGAGGGAAGAGAGCTTAACAGTTTGAGGAGGAGGAAGAAGAGGAAGAAGAAGAAAAAGAAGAAGAGAATGATGAAGAATGAAAAAAAAATCACAAAGGAACACAAATGAAGAACAACCATTAATATACCCATAGAACCTTATCGAAGGCTGTTTTTGGCGAGTGATAAAGGATAAAACAAAGGATAACTAGACAGCATCAGACCTGTAGACCCTTGCATTAGCTGTGTGGGAAGTCTATACAGTAGTAGTAGTAGTAGTAGTAGTAGCAGCAGTAGTAGTTGGAGGAGGAAGAGGAGAAGGATAGGTGATAGTAAGAATATCTCTCATTACACCCACGCCCCACCCCCTATCCACGCCCACGCCCACACTTGCACATCCACGTTCTTACTCACGCCCACACATCCACGCTTCTCATAGCTATTTTAAGATCATACCTCACGCATACCTCAGTCTCCCCTCCTTCCTCTCCTCCTCCTCCTCCTCCTCCTCCTCCTCCTCCTCCTCCTCCTCCTCCTCCTCCTCCTCCTCCTCCTCGTGTAGTTCGTTACTGCTACTCATCTTGTTCTCTTTCTAGTTTCTTTATTTTTCTTCCTTTTTCTTCCTTTTCCTTCTCTTCCTTGTTTTCTTTGATAATTCTGCTATTCCTCTTTCTTCTTCTTCCTTTTTCTTCTCATCCTTGTTTTCTTTGATAATTCTACTACTCCTCTTTCTTCTTCTTCTTCTTCTTCTCCTTCTCCTTCTCCTTTTCCTTCTCTTCCAAGATAAGTTCTATTTCTCGCCCGTTTTCTGTTCGAGTCTGTAATGCTGGCAGTATTTTCGCTAAATATTCTCTCCTCTCCTTTCCTCTCCTCTCCTCTCCTCTCCTCTCCTCTCCTCTCCTCTCTCTCTCTCTCTGATGGAGATAATAATAATAGTGATCCAGCTAATGTGTTTGGCTTTCCCTATCTTTATTTGCTCAAGGTTGTAATGATGACTTAATGAATGTGTTTGCTTTATGAAGGGACAAAAAATTAAATAAACAAAGAGTCTCAGTAATGATCTTGGCTTTTGTCTAGTGGTGATCTCAGCTCTTGTGGAATTGCAACTCGTATTGAAATAGAGTGAGAGTGGGTGGGTTTAAAATTTACTCCTTTGTGTGTGTGTGTGATAAGAAAGAAGTACGTGGAGAAGGAAAGATAAGGAAGGAAAAAAAGGAGAAAAAATATAGCAGAATCGAATGGTGTGTGTGTGTGTGAGGTAATATTAACTTGTATATATTGGGGTGTAGATAAATAAAAATGAGAACAGGAAAAGAGAAGGAAAGGAGAGAAGGGATTGAAAGGAAAAGGAAGTAACTGTGTGAAATTAAATGGTTTTGTGTGTGTGTGGGGAGGGGGAAATTGTCAACATGTATCGGACGGTGAATTCATTTGAGAAAGAGAATGAAAGAAAAAGAAAATGAGGAAGGAAGGAAAACAGGATTAGAAAGATGCGTGGGAGGAAAGAAAAAGAAAATGAGGAAGGAAGGAAAACAGGATTAGAAAGATGCGTGGGAGGAAAGTAAATATTTTGTTTTGAGGATAAAAAGAAGGAAGGAAGAATAAAAAAATGGGGAAAATAGTAGAAAGAAGGAAAAATGCGGTAGAAAGAAGGAAAAATGCGATAGTACAGATAATTTTTTTATGTGCCAACTAAATATTAACAGTAAAAGAAAGAAAAAGGAAAACAAAAAAAATAAAAAAGGATAAGTGATGGTATTTAGAGGAGGTTAGGTCAGGTCAGGTCAGCTTCGTTTTCCGGTAATTTGTGTTAGCTTCAGCATTATTGTTGTGTACTGACTTCGTGAACGTAATGGAGAATTTATTTTTTTTTTTCCGTCTAGTTTTCCCTAGTCTGTCAGGGCCAAGACGGTGCCCCCTGATGGACTTTTGGATTTGGCATTTTTTGGAACCGTTATCTCAAGTGTATGCCCTTCCTGCCCTCGGACTGTAGCCAGGATTCGAATTCCTGTCCCTGATGGCCACTTGACACCAAAGCGCGCGCGGGTACCACTGTACACCACGGCGGCTCCCGTAACAGAGACAATATAATGATAATAATATTGATAGCACTAACAATAAGCGGATTAATAACAGAGAACGTGGTATCCTTTGCATTTTAAAACACACACACACACACACACACACACACAAGAAAAAAAAAAAAACAGTGAGCGAGAGAGAAAGTCATTCAGTCAGTTATAATTTGCTTCCTACTTCCTTCTACACTGCTCTTCACGCCCTTCCCCCTGCCGTCACCCATCGCCACCTCCCGCCGCCCACCGTCACCCTCAGAACGCTACGAAGGACTCCCAGGACTCCCAAGATAAAGAAACCCATCGTTCAGGGTAACTTCGGGGCAAAATTAGTGACCTTCGTGCTTACTTGGTGACGATGAGTGTTAGGCGAGTATGCTGGTGTTGGTGAGTTAAGGGGGAGTATGACAGGTGACAGGAAATGGTGATATGTGAGTGAGCGAGTGAACGTGCGTGTTTTTGTCATTAAACTACCACTACTACTACTACTACTACTACTACTACTACTACTACTACTACTACTACTACTACTACTACTACTACTACTACTACTACGAGTGAGTGAGTTTGGATAGTGTGAGTCTTTGTGTATAAGAATGCTTTTTTTTTTTGTTTTCTTTGATGTACGAGTGTATGAAATGTATTAGATGATGCGAATGTGAATATTTTTTGGTGTGTTAGTGTGTTTGTGAATGTTCTGGTTTACGAGAGAATTGCAATGAGGATATTTTACTTGTTTATTTACTTATTTATTGATTGGTTTATTTTAAGAAGGGTTCTGGCCAAGGGCAACAAAGGCCAGACATTAAAGGAGAGAGACTTAGGAGACAAAACCAGACACTACCTGAAGAAGTGTCTTGATATATACACAAGAAAAAAAAAGTTAAACCCTTTCACTTCTAAACAATCTTTCTCATAATCAAACAACTTTTACAAGACATACTTTTTCGTTCTACTGTCTCTACAATACGCGCTTCTGTAGTCTGGCAAAGATGAAATTCCTCATATTTTTTTCTCTTCTTTATGCCCATTCAAATCATTTATCACAGTGACCTCAATGTTAACAAGAGACGACCATAGCAGGGAAGAGTTTAACACACGAGTACTAATTAAAAAGCACCAAAAATAACGCTGATCTTTCTTCTCCATATCCTCTTTTCTTCATGCCCATCCAAGTAATTTATAACAGTGACCTCAACATTAAGAAGAAACGACCACCAGAAAAAAAAAAAAAAAAACAGTGAAGGACACGAGTATTAGATAGAGAGGAGACAGTAATAGCCCCAATGCTTCTCTTTCTTCTACATTTCCTGATGATATTTCCAGTTACTGACACCAACACACACCTGAGAGAGAGAGAGAGATTCTACATTTCCTGATGATATTTCCAGTTACTGACACCAACACACACCTGAGAGAGAGAGAGAGAGAGAGAGAGAGAGAGAGAGAGAGAGAGAGAGAGAGAGAGAGAGAGAGAGAGAGAGAGAGAGAATCTACGGATATGAGATTAAAGTTAATTTCATCTGTACCGTCATATCCGGAGCTGGTTGTCGTAACTCCGCCGCCTGCACGTGTGTGAGGATTCGAGGCCAGGCTGTAAAGGCAAGGATTTCCAACGTTTCTCCTACCTACTTAGTGGAGTTTTTGAAAGGGAGTCGATCTGGTATGTAGTAGTAGTGGTGGTGGTGGTAGTAGTAGTGGTGGTGGTGGTGGTAGGTTTTATGTATCGTGCAGAAAGTAGAAAGAAAATTGAAAAATGTTAATGGAAACGTTTTATATAGGTCGGTATTCCCATCAAGAGAGAGAGAGAGAGAGAGAGAGAGAGAGAGAGAGAGAGAGAGTTAGTTAGTTAGTTATGTTATCCACAGATGTCCCTGATCCGTGCATGTCGCTGCCTACCAAATGTTCACTTGATAGTCAGGTCACTGCTCACAGTTTTATCGCCAGTACTGCCAACGTTGCTGAATTACTACCACTATTATTATAACTGCCACTATCACTGCTGGCTGCTACTACACTGCTGCACTACTACTACTGATATTACTATTACTATCACTGCTACTATTGCTTTTACTAACAATACCACTGTTTATACTCATCACTACCAACGACTACCACAAGTAACATCAACTAACAACAACTACTACTTCACTGATGTCATTTCTAATTTCTGTTGCTACAATTATCTATACCACAAAGAGGGTTAAGCCTGTGTCTGTCTGTCTTTCTGTCCTTGTCTCATTTTCACAATCAAGAATTCAAATTTAAAGTAACTAATGTCGAAATGAAATAAAATCCTACTTTCATAACTTAATAGCAACGAAAACAAAGAATATAAAGAAAAAAAACAAACTATACCATCACCATCATTACCATCACCACCACCACCACCTCCACCACCACCACTATATGTCTTAAGTAATACACGTAAGTAAGCCACTGCAGTGACTCATCCACTGCGGGAGGAGGAGGAGGAGGAGGAGGAGGGGGGGAAGAGGAAGAGGAGGAAGGAAAGGAGGCGCAAGATGAAAGAGAGACTGTGAAGGAGGATGAGGGCGTGGATGAGAGGAGGGGATGAGTGAACGAGAATTTTGGGGTGCATATGACAGGAGGAGGAGGAGGAGGAGGAGGAGGAGGAGTACAGATGGGATGAAATAGGAGGTAGAAAGAGAGGAGGAAGAATAGAGTAGCAGAGGGGGAAGCAAGAGTACAGATGGCAAGGAGGAGGAGGAGGAGGAGGGGAGGATGGGGGAACAAGTTGAGGGGGGGTAACTGCAGGTGAGGGAAGCATGTTTTCCCTCCACGCCTTGTTCACGTGCACACCCACCCCGCCCAAGGCTGCAACACCCCCACTCCCCACACCCCCTCGCACGTTCCCTCTTCTCTCGCCTTAATTCCCGTCAGTCTTACCTCACCGCTTCGCATTTGGCAGGGGGCGGGGCAAGACAGGGGGTGCTTGCAGGGTGATTAGGCAGGGTTAAGGTGCTACTGGGGAGCCTCATTCCCCTTGCTTTAATATTAGATTCCTGTAGTGAATGTCTGTCTGTTTCCCTTTCGCTCTATTTATACCAGCGGGAGGTTGGCCAAGGCTCGCGGGAAAGTCTTTTAAATGAGAGAAAACGCGACTTTTCTTCTCCGATTCGCCTTCAGAAGGAAAACGTGGAAGTAAAACCGTTGCTCATTAACTTTCGTGGAAATAACTGTGCCTTGTAATCTTGTGCCAGCGGAATACACTCGAATGAACGCTGTATCTATTCATCCATACACGGAATTAAAACTCGGTGGGATTAATGTTCGTATTTATATTCAAAGTAGACATCATTTTGTTTTATAACGTCGCCTCAGTGTGGAAATCCTCTAATCTCAGCACCAGTAAAAGCGACAGACAATTTTATCCACACGCAGCAACTAAGCTCGTTGGAATTAACCTTCTCGCTTCAGGCATCTACTAATATCAACAGGAAAATCTCGCTACAACATACAGTACAAGTAAAAGTGATAGTAGTAAGTTGTTGCTGGTGAAATTAACTACTTGAGGCTGTGTTCATTTTGTTCCTTCACTTCACACATCATTTTTATTCGCAGAGAGAGAGAGAGAGAGAGAGAGTTAATGATATTACTCAAAATTATAAAATCACAAAAAATACAATTAGTATCATTTGCTTCAGTCAAGAAAAAAAAAAACTGCACTTATTAACACTTCAAACCAACATTACTTACAAAATACAAAAAAAAAAGTTATACAAGTGGACACAATTTACGACATCTGCTGTAGTGAAGACTCCCACTTAATACTTAACCACCGCCCAGTCCCTCCTTTCTCTCAAGCGACATGACACACATTCGCAAAAACAAGAGGCGCATTTCATAAATTTACATTCGGGTGCCAAGACTCTTTCTGGGACCTCGCTGAGATTGGGACAGTGCCAAATAGAGTGCCGCGCTGCCCGCTGTCCCCTGCCCCGCCCTGAAAGCCCCAGTTCCCGCCAAACTATGGTCTATATTTTACAACACTTCTTCGCAGCACATTCACTTCAAGAGGCTGTAGATGAATTTCCACTAATCTTTAAGGATGCTTTTCCGGTTCTAGTGACAGATTAACAAGATCTCTACGTTATTAACAGGAAAAACCATTGAGGACCTGGCTAATCTTCTCTGTGGCTTTTGAGAAGAGTTGCAGTGAGAGAGCAGAGCAGAGAAGCATGAGTACAGAAACGTGATGGGGAGGAGGGTGAAGGTAAGGGAACATGATAGGTATGAAAAGGGGAGGTGAAGGGAAGGGATTAGAGGGATGAGTAGGGAGAAAGTAGGGTAGAGTGAACGAAGGTATAAACAGAGAGATGAGCAGGGGGGATGAATAGGATAGAAGTGAAAGAGGAAGTGTAGGTAAAGATAAGAGGGAAGGGTAAGAAAAGAGAGAAAAGGGAGAAGAGGCTGAAGGGAGAGGTGGAATAGAAAAGGAATAGGAACAGGTAAGAAACTGAAGGAAATAAAGGATAGGAAGAGAAGGAAAGAAAGGGAAAAGAAAGATGTAGATATATAAAACAAGAGAGACACGGGAAAGAAAGACGTGGAGGGAACGGAAGAAAATGAAGAAAGAAAAGGGGATAGGAAAAGAAAAGGAGAGCAAGAGAGTAAGAAGAGAAGAAGGGAAGGAAGGAAGGAAGGGAAATTCAACTCTAACCTATAAATTAAGACGAAGCAAACTGAACACCGCCCTTTACACACACACACACACACACACACACACACACATCCTCCCCCACAAAAGCAACATAACCTCAAAAGCATCCTCTCGCCCTTTAAATTTTTCAGGGGAGGGGGGGCGGCTTTAATAACCCTTCCTCTCACAACTCGTCACAAAGAAAGAGATCTCGGTGTCATCCAAATTACGCGTATTCATTGCGTGATTCATTGCGTGTCACGTCTTAAGAATGTCCTGCCTTTACTCAGCTCAAGTGCACGTGGGATGCAAAAAGTGGTTCACCCAGGAGGTCCTTCAAACGATCCTCCTGAAGGTTAAGTGGACACAACACATTGATACGGACTCCGTTGCATTCCATAAACACGTGATTGGGCTGTTAGTGCAGTGACTGGCGCCCTGTCTTGTCTTGTCTTCTCTCTCTCTCTCTGATTATGCTTGTATATATATTTTTTTTTATTTTCCCGACTGATTGCATACATAAATGACTAAATTTACAATAAGAAATCTAAAATATATAACAACTTATGCATATTTGTCTCTTTAACTGTCTGTCTCTTTCTTTTTCTAAACGTAGCAGAGTAAGAAATCTAAAATATATAACAACTTATGCATATTTGTCTCTTTAACTGTCTGTCTCTTTCTTTTTCTAAACGTAGCAGAGGAAGCCACAAAAGCACTGGCATTCTGGGGCCCCACATCCTTCCGATAGATATGTTGCCACTACGCTACTTGCCATGTTACACGACCTTCTTATTTGTCATTTAAACTCCGCTTCCCGCCTGACACACGTTTCCCCTGCCGAGTGTGGGGAGGAACTGAGGCGAGGACATCCTTTGATCCCAGTCTACAGAGGTTGAAGGTCACCCCGTACATTTGCCGAGTTTTGTCTTTACTTAGTCTATTCCCCTCTCTCTCTCTCTCTCTCTCTCTCTCTCCATAAAAGTAATAGGAGTGGCATTATTACGCTAATTCTTCTTCTTTAGCGAGTTTTGGTCTTTGTTTGTTATAATTTCTGTGTGTTTGAGCGAGTTTTATGTTCGTTTCATTTGAGAAAGAATATTATTGACTAGCTAGTTTGCATATAAACTTGTTTCTTACAGTTAATTTGGGTATTAATTCAAAATGTTTCCTTGGGCGAGTTTCACAGTGGCTCGTTTTAAAGGGAACATGACTGACTGACTGGAGGGAGGGCGAGTGTGCGCCAGTGTGCGGTAGATGACGTGTAAGGATGTAAGTGACAAGTGTGTTGCATCGCTAAGTGGATGTATGGATGGATGCATGGGTGGAAGGTGTGTTGGGATGTGACTTTGTTTTATGTGGATGGTTAGGCAAGGCAGTGTGTAGGGATGTGAGTGACAGTATGTGGATGGATGGATGGATGGATGAATGGAAGGAGGGAGGGAGAGAGATAGGGCAGGTATGTTGAGGTGGTCAGGTGAGCAGTAGGCACTTTCTCCTTTCTGATACTTGTGATGCGTAACTACTCTCTCTCTCTCTCTCTCTCTCATTACACCATACAACCGGAAGGCTCTGATGAATAACACACAAAACATTACAATTCCTCGAAGCTCTGTTACGACTCGGATGAATAACAGTAATGAATAAGGCAGTGGGACTCAGCTGGATATTGTGACACGATCCTCGGGCATCCGCAGTACCAGTGAGTCAGGTACTGGGAGGTACTGTGCAGGGGGATGCTGGGTATTGTGACACGATCCCCGGGCATCCGCAGTACCAGTGAGTCAGGTACTGGGAGGTACTGTGCAGGGGGAGGGGGGGAGGCACGGTAGTACTGGGGTTCACTTTGAGGTTCCCAAATGACGTTCTGATGCGTTTTTGTAGCGTTGAGGGGTCCTAACGTGGTAGTAGTAGTAACAATTATATAAATAACAAGGCATTTTCTTAGAACCACATAAGATTAAAAGCTACTGAAGATTCTATTTATTATATACTTTCAATTTCCTGTACATTTTTTTCCCATGGATTTCCTAGATTTTCAGTTCTTATTGCGCAACGGGAAACTCCTGAAGAAGCTTGGCGCCTGATGACCTTGCTGCTGCGACGCCAAGTAAATGAGGATACAACATGTAGCTTCGAGTCTTGTGTGCCTTAAAGAAGATGTCACCGCGTGTGGGACGTCTGTTTCTACTTTTCCTCCTTCATCTCGTCCCTCTTGTTCGTCTCTGTTCCTTTCCGTTAGTTTGATTTCTGGGATGTCTTTCTACTTTTCCTCCGTCATCTCGTCCCTCTTGTTTGACGCTGTTCCTTTCCGTTAGTTTGATTTCTTCTTCGTGAGCGTGTTACAGCATATCTGTCGTACCGTAGGGAACACCAAAAGGAGGAAACGAAGGAGGAAGGAAAAAAGATGGGAATAAATGAACGAACATAAACATAACCGTAAAAGCAATCACCAAAACAAGCTATCACAACTTTGAACACTACAAAAAAAAAAATAAATAAATAAAATAAATAAATAAAGCAACAGAGAAGCACGACACATTGGTGGACTAACATCGACAAGTGACAAAAAAAAAAAAAAAAAAAATCAAGCAGCAAAGAAGCACAACACATTGAAGCACAACACATTGACAGACTAGCATTAACAAGAGTGACAAGCGAGTGTTCTGCATCACCCGACGCTTCACCACCTGCATCACCTTTATCACCGTATTCTGAAGCACTTCTGCACCACACCTGCACTACATTCAAAAGGCTCTAGTTGAAGTTACACGGATTTTTAAGAGTGTTTTCATGGTTGTAGTGACAGATTAACACTATTTTTACATTATTAACACGAGATAGATTTTTAAGTGTTTTCGTGGTTCTAATGGCAGATTAACAATATTTCTACATTACTAACACGAGAAGTAGGTTCTTTACTGTGGTTCTAGTGACAGATTAACAGTATTTCTACATTACTAACACGAGAAGTAGTCTTAAGAACCGGGCTGGATATCTCTGTGTCCTTTAAAAATTGTCGGTGTAAGAGACCAGTGTATCTGACAGGCCTGTCTCTGTCACCGCGACTGTTTTGAAAGGCCACAGAGATGAGTAGCAGGGTTCTCGAGTGTGTTTCTCCCGTTAATAATGTAGAAATCTTTTTAATCTGTCACTAGAACCATAAAAACACCATGAAAAATACGTGTAACTTCAACTAGAGTCTTTTTGAGAGTAGTGGAGGGGAGGCACGGAATAGTTTCAAAATATGGTCATGAATACAGGCCTGAGTCGTGAAAGTAAGCAACGTGACAGGCCCCCAATAGCGAGTCCTGCGGCGGGAGAAAGTACAGACAACCAGCGGCTGACACTTCTGCAGGGGGAGGAGGTGGATCAGGGAGGGGTGGGGAGGCAGAGAGGAAAGTGCAAGTGGGGAATACAAAGGAGGGGGCAGCGGGGGGGAGACGGTTGCTCAAGCCATGGCCGAATGCCGCTCACTATCAAGAGGTGTTCACGTGTTCACATGCAAGCTGACATCCTCTTTTCTTCCCCCATCCCTCAGTGTCCCCTTCCTCTTCCCACCCCCTCAGTCCTAACACTGCCGCCCCCTCCTCCGTGACGCTTTAACTTTGCACTGAAAAGATCGCTAAGGGGGATGAAGAATAAGCTTATTTTTATTTATTCATTTTTTTTATTACCTTTTTTTTTTTTTTTTTTTCCCCTCTCTCTAGCCTTGCCGCCTCAGTGCACCGCGTCCCTCAAGCCTCGCCAGCTCACCGACGCCATGCCAGACACTGTATTTTTAAGCATTTCAGAGTCTTCTCCTGGCTACTTGCAGTTTCATCAGGTTCTAGTTGAAGTTTTGGCTTAACAGTTATGTCCCTGATCCCAGTGGTAGTTTAACAAGGACTCTGCATGATTACTTAAAAAATAACACCAATGAGAGAACCTAACTAATCATCTCGATTTGGTTAGGTTAGGGTAGGCTAAGTTAGGTTTTCAAGCATGCCCGTTGACTGTAATGGTAGTTTAACAAGGGCTCTGCATAATTACATAAAAAAAAAACACCCATGATAACCTAACTGATCATCTTTGTTAAGTTAGGTTTAGGGTAAGTTAGGTTAGATTAGGTTTTCAAGTATACCCGGTTTAGGGTAAGTTAGGTTAGATTAGGTTTTCAAGTATACCCATGACTTCAGTGGTAGGACTCTGCATAATCACTTGACAAAACACCCCTAGGAACTTGACTGATCACCCTGGCGGCCTTTGACAGCAGTACCAGTGCAAGAACAAAGCGCTTTGAAACCATAGTGGCCTTGACTCCCAAGGGACACGAGATTACCTGCTGTTCATTCTTCCTTTGTGTTCCTTTGTGTCACTATTGTTTTGTATGTCCCTACTAGGCCAGCAACCGACACACACACACACACACACACACACTACTTTGTATGTGTGTATGTACGAGTATGTATATACATATGTATGTTATCATCCCTGTCTATGATAAGAATTAATTAGGAAGGTGAGGAGTGAGCCTTTCCGTCACGCCCTCAAGTGCACGTGGCGGCGCGGGGTGCTGCAGGACTGTCAAGGACCTCAGGTGTGCACAGAAGCTGCTAGTCAATTATTGTACCCGACTTTATGTTCCCATGGCGACCTTCCCTTTAATTTCCTGTTCCTGACTGACACCTTCACTCCCTCCTATGAACTTTGTCTTCCCTCTCTTTTTTGCTTCTCTTATTTTTGTGTAGCTTATCGCAAACCGTTTATTATCTTACGATTCTTGCTTTAAACTACGTGCAGATTATCGCAAACTCCACAAGCTGTCTTAACTATCTTACATCTCTTTAACATAGCTTACTGCAAATTGTCTTTTATCTTATACCTCTTACTTTAATATATCTTAACACAAACTATCTTCTGTTTTGCATCTCATTCAAACACCGCTTATCACAAACTGCCTTTACTGTCTTTCATCCCTTACTTGTACACAGCTTATCACAAACACTCTTACATCTCTTACTTTACTGCTGCTTATCACAAACAATCTCCTACCTTGCATCTCCCAAGATAAGATAGGGTAACGTATCACAGTTTTCCAGTGACTAACATGTTTTTGATATAGATTAGATTAGTGCATGTTGCTTCTACAAAAGATGGTCTAGCATATTGCAGCCTCGAGAAGAGTAATGGATCTATTTTTTGCTCTTCCTCTGAGACACGAGGCGGTTCTGAGACTCACATGTAGACACAAACTTGGCCAGTATTGAAGTCCCTCATAACCTCACAACGTTGCCTCTTACTCAAGCAGAAAATCGAAACAAGCACCTATTCGTCCCTGGGCAGTGCATGAAGCGACGCCCACATCTCCCAGGACACTGCATGCTCCCCTTTAGGACGCTCAGTATGCTGCAGCCTTACCGTTCTGCCTTTCCCATGACCAAGACCTAAGTAGGAATGATACCAATCCGGCAACATACGTACAAGTCCATTCTACTTAAGAGTTTCTCCGGTTGCAACTCTGATGTGCTAAGAATCTATCGGTCGTCAGGTTTTGTGAGGAGAATGTGAGATGAGAAGACTTGGGCTCGAGGGAAGGGAATGGCAGACGCAATTACAGCGGAAATGAATGCAGCAATTTACGTGACTTTTAACTCAAGGCTCAGGTTTGGTTAGGTCTTGTTACGTGTCAGCACTTCTAAGGACTTGAGATCGAGGGACAGGAAGGGGAAGACAAAGAACACAGTGGGAGTGAGTTAGTTTAGAGGCATTTCACTGTACTTCTTTCCCAATACTGCACGTATCTTGGGCTCAGGTCTAGGTTAGGTGTCAGCAGATTTAAAGGCTTAAGATAAAGATTCAGGTAAGGGAAGGAGAGGAAAGACGCAAAACAGAGGGGGTGAGTGTGTGTAGAACCATTTCACTGTACTTCTGTCCCAATATTACACATATCTTGACCTCAGGTTTAGGTTAGGTGTCAGCAGATCTAAAGGCTTCAGATGGAGATTCAGGTGAGAAAAGGAGAGGAGAGACGCATAACAGAGGGAATAGGTGCAGCATTGTCGACTTCAGACTCATGACTGTACCTATCTTGGGCAGAGCATGAATGGTCCCTACTCTGAGCTGGCAATGGCATCGACCAAGGGCCAAGAAGGGCTGAGAGGGAGGCAAGGGAGGCGGCATTTGGCAGGTGTGTGGCATCCTCAGCCAGAACAGTCACTGTGCACGTGATCACCAGCTCAAGGTAAACGCGGCCGCCTCGCTCACCTGTTTTGCTCCTCACCTTGATGGTCCGAGTTTCAATGGGGTTTATAAAGGACCGGCGCTTTCTATTGCCACGTGGATGTGAGGAAACGATGAGGGAGGGATGATTAGATGATCAGGCGATAAGTTAATTAATAAAATAATAAATAAGATCATGCTTAATTTTTGGGGTTTCAGTTTCGTTTCGTGTTTCTATTTGAACGGCGCTTTGTTTCCACGTGAGTGTAAGGAAGGGATGAGTACATGATGAATGAATGATGTTAGAGATGAAGCAATGAAGCTCCGAGATCATGCTTCACTTTTGCGTTCGAGTTTCGCTTCGTGTTTGTACTGAACCGGCGCTTATTGTTTCACCTTGAGCTTAAGGAACAGATGAATAAATGACGAATAAAACACAGAAACGAGAAACTGAAAACAAACCCCCTTTCACTTCGTTGTAGTCAAGAACAGGCGCTTTCTAATAACACATAAAACATCCAGATACAGCAAAGCAACAGGAGCAACACCCCAGTCATCACCAATGCATCCCGGTGGTGTTGCGTTGCAGGTGCGGTTGAGAGGCTGAGATGCTAAGATGCTCACCCTCCAACCGTTGCAACACTCAAGGCTCACCTACACACACACTCATCACACTCACTACACCTCCTCGTACTCACCTCCATCGTGCCGGCGTCGGGGGGGTCTCCTCTTATTAATTCTATCTGTGTGTCGGTGAAGGAGTGGCAGCAGGCGTGGAAGTAGGTGCCGTTGGGCTAACCTGTTGCTCCCCACCACACAAGGCCCTGTTGTTCTAAACGCTCAAAAGTTCAACCACAGCGCTACGTAACGAACTTCGCTGTCACGGGAACTCTCGAACTGAAACTCCCGCGGAACACTGAGATACAGAGAAACTTCTTGGCTTTCCTGGGAACGAGGAACCGGGGTGACTGGAAAGTAGATTGCGTTGAGGCTCAGTCAGTGTGAGGCGTGAGGAAGCTCGCTCCTCTCACCACTACAGCTGAAGCCTGACTGAGTGAGAGAGGCCAGCCAGAGCACCACAACAACACACAGAGGCTCCCACATGTGCTGGGGAGAGGGTAGGGAAGCAGCCAGCCATGGGGGGGATAGGAGACAGAGTACAGAGATGGTGTGTAGGGGGGGAATGCTGCGTCCCTCCTCTGGCTATAGGTAGCTTAGCTCTTTATGTGCAAGTCGCCCATGTAAGGAAAGTGTTGGCTGTGTAATTCGCAGAAAGGCATGAAGGGGAAACGGAAACTTGGTGATAAAGGGGGCGTGGTTCAGAGGAAAAACACTCATTGGAAACAGTCAAAGCAGGGTGTATTTCTGCCACGTTGCATGGGGGGTTCCTCGGGGGCCGTAGGGTGTGGGGTGTGCCAGCCCGCCCGGCGCCCACCACCCACCCTTCCTGCCCGCCCGTCTGCCAGCATCCAGGAACTGATCGTGCTACCCTGTGCGAAACTTAGTGTGTTGGAATTTTATGAAGAGGAGTGTTTTTTTTTGTTTTTTTAAGTTTTTCTGTTCTTTTAGGTGTATTGAGAGGAAGGGGAGTGATTGAGTAACTGACTGACTGACTGGCTGATTGATTGATTGATTGATTAATTGATTGAATGACTGGTTGACTGACTGACTGACTGACTGACTGACTGACTGACTGATGACGCCGCAACATCCTTATTTTAGAAACATAATTATCAACATCGTTTTCATTAGTGTTTTATTATTTATTTTTCTCTTACTAATGATGGAGAATTATCATTAATCTACCATTAGCACCTTTAAAGCACACTTGAAAACCCCAGTAACTCCTATCGAAAGCTATCAACTTATCCGTCATCAGGAAAACACACCTGAAAACTAAGAACTTCATGGTAAAATCAAAAGTACATATACCAAAACACTTAACATTGTGACCCCAACAGCATCAAGTACACGGGATGCATATATTTCCTGTCTGGAAGAGGAGGTGCCAATCACTCTTAAACACGCTTGACTGGTTTAGGTTAGGTTAGGCACACGTTAGGTTAGGTTACGTTAGGTTAGGTTAGGTTAGGTTACGTTAGATTAGGTTAGGTTACGTTAGGATAGGTTAGGTTATGTTATGTTAGGTTAGGTTACGTTAGCTTAGGTTAGGTTAGGTTAGCTTAGGTTAGGCACACGTTAGGTTAGGTTAGCTTAGGTTAGGTTACGTTAGGTTAGGTTAGGTTAGCTTAAGTTAGGTTAGGTTAGCTTAAGTTAGGTTAGCTTAAGTTAGGTTAGGTTAGGTTAAGTTACGTTAGGTTAGGTTAGGCACACGGGATATGACAAGGATGACATAAGCAAAGGTTCAAGGTCAGTGAACAGGATAGCACGAGAAATAATGAGTTCAAGCTTGATGAAACAATATAAAAAAAATAGGAAGGAACTGGTTTTCAAGTAGAGTGGTAAATAAATGGAATAGACTCAAACTCAGCAGTTATTTTTTATCTTTTTTATTTTTTATTTTATTTTTATTTATTTTTTTGTCCGGAGTTTTAAAAGAAGATTAGAAAGATTTATGGATGGGGATGATAGGTGTGTTTCATACAGGGACTGCCACGTGTAGGCCTCATGGCTTCTTGCAGCTTCCCTCATTTTCTTATATTCTCTCTCTCTCTCTCTCTCTCTCTCTCTCTCTCTCTCTCTCTCTCTCTCTCTCTCTCTCTCTCTCTCTCTCTCTCTCTCTCTCTCTCTCTCTCTCTCTCTCTCTGTTCTCATGGTCACGTGATACCTGCCCGGTGCCTCGTCATGCTCCTTTCTTTCCTGTTCCACCTGCCCACAACTATTTCCTTCTGATTCACTTACTTCATGAAGAAGAAGAAGAAAAAAAAAAAAGCTGGGAAAAAAAGAAGAGATTCAGTATTGCAGAACGTGGCATCTTGAATCATCTTTGCTGTGTGTGTGTGTGTGTGTGTGTGTGTGTGTGTGTTGGTGGTGGTGAAATGGTCAATTCGTGTCTTCTTGTGGCTCATCATCAAGGACAATGCGCACGCACACACACACACACACACACACACACACACACACACACACACACACACACACACACACTTCTTGGCTTCTTAAGTGACAAATTTCTCCTATAAACCTTCTCCACTCATTATTGTTATTTATTTTATTTTACTTATTTGTTCATTATTATTATTCTTGACTACTACTGTTATTCTGTTATTATTAGCTACCCGTCTATTCCACGGCACTTTAGCACTCAAGCACTAATCAGTTGGAGGAGGAGGAGGAGGAGGAGGAGGAGGGCGTGAAGGGAGGAGGCAGTAATCAGTGCAAGGGGACTGGCGTGGCTTCTTAAAAATAGTCTTATAAAAAAAATTGACATAAATATTTCTTTCCTTTCATTTTCTTTCCTACTTCAATTTCCACACCAATGACCATCTTACCGCCTCCGTCAGTGCGTGTGAGGGAAGGAAGACTTGAGTGGGTGGCGCGTTAAGTTACTGCCACTCAAGCACCCATTCCCTCCACGCCCAGCTTTGTTTGTCAAGGAAGCTGCGTCCTGTGTTGAGGAGTACTGGCTGGATTGCCTCGCGCTGCGCCTGGAGTGTGCTGGAGATGGGAAGCAAGGCAAGGGATAAAAGCCTCTATTTATTTATTAATTTTCATTCTATTCCATTGTATATTTATTCATTTATCTATTTATGCATGTATTTATCTTTTTTATTCATTTACTTACCCTTATTTATTTATTCATTCATTTATTTACCTGACTTGGGGTACAAAGGATCCCCGGGTGTGCACAGTCGCTGCGCTGTGCTAAGACCACTCAAGGTTGTGTTGGTTGTGGTGGGGGAGGTGTTCAGACTGACGGCCCCACGCGACGCTCTGCTGTGTTGAGGAGTGAGTTGGCCAGCAGGAAAGATGGTGCTGGCGATTTTGATTTGAGTCTTTTCTTATTTATTTTTTACGTGCGGGAGAACGACCGACGGGAAAAAAATATATATGTGAAATGAAAAAGAGAGAGAGAGAGAGAAAAGAAAATAAGAAGCTCAACATTTTGCTCATTCCGAAAAAAATAATAATGATAATAATAAAAGACAGTAATGATATATAATAATAGTAAAGATTATATTAGTAATAATGATGATAATAATAATGATAATAATAACGAGGCTTAATAAAAGTTAAACAAAGAAGAAAGTCCCCCCCAAAAATAAGAAAGGAAACGGGCGAAGAAAAAAAAGCAAATCAATAAGTAAGATAAAGTAAAACGAAAAATAAATAAAAAAATAAAAGCAACAGCTGATTTAGTGAAAGAGAAAGAAAACGGCAAAGACACCCTCCCCACCCAAACAAACACACAAAGTAAAGAAATGAAAAAAAAATAAATAAATAAAAAAAAATAGTGTTAAGTTGCCAGGGGATGTTTTGAGAGTCAGATAAGTGCGCACGTCACTTAATTGCAGGTAAAAGGAAAGTCAGGTATGAGGAGCGTGCGGTGCCATACATACATACATACATACATACATACATACATAAAGTGATAACACGTATTAACCCTTGGCTGTTTAAGAAAGATTAAGAAGTATTGTTGTGTCACCACTTGAGGGAAATTCTATTGTGTTCCGGCTTCCCTTTCCAACTTATTATTTTGTACCTGAGCATACATAAAGTTTCATTAAGTAGCGAGAGGCGTCTTCCTTTTCTTTCTTTCT
>NC_087182.1:2631254-2653754 GCF_035594125.1 Scylla paramamosain
GAAAATTAGAGGTGATTAGAAGAAAATTTGTTTAGCAATGAAAGGGTAAAACACTTGTATATGCACCTGTGGAAGATAGATAGATAGATAGATAGATAGATAGATAGATAGCGATAGATAGACAGATAGACAGGTAGATAGGTAGATAATAAAACAATAATGATAATACTAATCCGCAAAGGTAAATGTATCACACACACACACACACACACACACACACACACACACACACACACAGCACACCACTATCACCTCGCTGCTCACGTGATCTTACTTAATTACCTGTTTCACATACCGGTACTTGCCTCACTCTTACCTGGAACCTGAACCTGAACCTCGAACCCTCATCTCGAACCCTAAGTGAACCCTCCCACCGCACCACCCACTCTCCACCACACCACGCAATACCACAGCTAACTACGCATGCTTTATCCACTTAAAGTAACATTAATGCACTACACACTACCACAATTAAACTCACTACCACACACTACCACAATTACAAATACACACTTTTATTACCCACTCCACTACCACACTGCCACAAATAAACACGTACTGTCATTACTCCACTCTAACATTGCCATACACTACCACAGTTAACCGCACATACTTTCATCACTACACTAGTCACTAACACACCACACCACACCGCAATCTTAACTACAGGTCACGTATAGCTAATAGTGGATCTTTATCAACTACTACTACTACTACTACTACTACTACTATTACTACTATTTCTGACGATTTTTCCTCATTTTCTCCTCTTTCTTCATTATGTTCAGCCTAATACCACCACCACACACACACACACACACACACCACTATTTCATACACACACACGCACACACACACAGGTCCCAAGGGTCTGAATTAAGTAATGACGTGGACCCAAACACCTCCTAGTTTTCCGCCTTGCTAACAGAATTACCAATGAGAGAGAGAGAGAGAGAGATGTGTTTTTGTGCAGAGGAAAACAATTGATTAATCAGTAAATAATAAATAGATGGATAAAATAAATAAATAAATGAATGAAAATAAAAGATGCTGGGATGAAAAAGATAAAAATTTTATCCTTAAAGAGAAAGAAGAGAAGCAAGAGAAAAAGGAAAAGGAGGAGGAGGAGCAGAAGAAAGAGAAAAAGGAAAAGAAAAAAGAGGAGGAGGAGGAGGAAGAGGAACAACACACAAAGGAATACAAAGGAGGCCCAAATAGCAACAGACCTTGAGTTCCTTACAAGCCTGTTTGGGTAACTACTCTACGCTATTAGTGGGAGAGACAGGATAGCACAGAAAGAGACAGGATAGAAGGAAGAGGAGGAGGAAGAGGAAAGAGAAAAAGGAGGATGAGGAGAAGGGAAGGCCGGTGAGTGAGAGACGCCATCCATGTGAGAAAGAGCAAATACTTGAGCGTGTTTTATGAGTCCCCAGAGAAGGCTGTCCGAAGCTTCGAAGCCATGATGTTTTTAGTTCGAGCCGTGTTTCGCATCAGTGCCTCGCCCCTTTTTCGGCTCAAGGACACACACACACATACACATACACACACGCACGGACAGAGAGCGCTAAGAGGACACAGCAAATTTAAGGAAAAGGAGGAAAGTATGTGCAGGAATACAGTTTTCCAAGAAGAGCAATGAATCAGTGGAAATGCGTTTGTAGGAGAAGTGTGTGTGTGTGTGTGTGTGTGTGTGTGTGTGTGTGTGTGTGTGTGTGTGTCCAGACTTTACATCTAAGGAAAGGTATGATAATTCAATACTGAGAGACATTACGACTGACTCATCTCTGTAAAACTATGAAGCCGGCAATACCCAGCTTCACGTATCGGTGCTGTAGTGGACGTTCCCGAGTCAGCCACCAGTCCATTGCAACGCTTACACTTTAAACACTGAGCTGGTGTAGCCTTGCAATAATCGTATCCAGCCATCTACAACTCTACCATTAGCAATATTGAACTTGTTTATTTCTGCAGTGGTCGTGCCTCGGATATCTATACCTCTCTGTCTGACCACAAGTACCTTTAACAATTTTCAGTGAACGTTACCCAACCATCTACCCCTTTAAACAATACTGAAGTGATGTATTCCTGTAGTAATCGTGACAGCTAATACTCTACCTGAGCAACACCTTTGGCAACATTGAATTGGTGTATTCCTGTAATGAACGTACCCAAGATAATCTGCAACTTACTTAAGAAACACCTTTAATAATACTGAGCTGGTGTAGTCTTGCAGCTAACGATCCCAAATATCTTCAGCGCTACATGATCAGTGGCTTTAACAATACTGAGTTCGTGCATTCCTGTGATGAACGCCTCTCACTCATCTACCAGTCTACAAGAGCGAACCTTTAACCAAACTCAAGTCGTGTATTCTTGCAGTAATCATACCCAAATCACCTTCTGCTGCATGATCAACACCCAACTTTTCCCACCTGTCTTCTTGAGAACCTTAAAACTATCGTACATTCATTCCTGCAGTAATCCCACCCAGGTTATTTACTACTACAGAACCAACACCCTTATCAATATTGAGTTCGTGTGTTCCCATATTGGTCGTGGCCTGGACCGCGTGTCGAGGGAGTGAGGAAGACAACTTTATGAATTTCGATCAGTAGCACCTGTCTGAGGGAGAGTTATGTGTGCCCAGAGGCGTCAGCGAGGATCAGGAAAACTCAGCACTAGTATTCTGGGAACCCTCTGCGTCGGGGAAGAGATGGTGAGGGAAGGGAAGGAAAGGAAAGGGAGGATAAAGGGGAGGGGAAGGGAAGAGAAGGAAAGGGAAATGATTTGAGGAAGAGAAGGAAAGGAAGATCAGGGAAACGAAAGGAGAAGGAAGGTAAGAAAAGAGAAAAGAGTAGAAGGAAAGAGAAGGGAAGGGAGGAGAAAAGAGGGAGGATAGGGAAGAGAAAAGGAAGGAAAGAGAAACGAGGGGAGGAAGAGAAGGGAGGGAAAATGAGGGAAAGGAAGGAAAGAGAGGGAAGGCAAGAGAAGGAGATAGAAAAAAAAGGAGGGAATGAGGAGGAAGAGAATAAGGGAAAGAGGAAGAAGGAAATGGAAGAAAAAAAAGAAAAGGAAAGAACAAAAAAGGAAGAAAAGAGAAGGGAAAAAAGAAGAGGAACAAAAATAAAGGAAAAGGAAAAAAAAAAAACGTAAGAGAAAATATAAGTAAAGAAAAAGGAAAAACATGATAGGTTTACACTAGAAAGACAGAAGAGGAGCGTGATAAGGGGTAAGAGTTGAGAGGAAGGGCAGGTGGAGGAGGAGTGAGGGGAAAAGGGAGTGGCTGGTTAGACTAAGTTGAGAGGATAAAGAGAGAGGAAGAGAGAGAGAGAGAAGGGTGACTCATGTAAAGGGAGAGTTTTAATAGATGAGCAAGGAAGGAAAGAAGGGTTAGGTAAAGGAGTGGCTGGTGGTAGTAGTAGTAGTAGTAGTAGTAGTAGTATTAGTGAGGGAATCAGATGAGTGGGTGGTATAAGGAGAAGGAAAAAAAGGAAAAGAAAAGAAAGAACAGGGAAAGACAAAAAAGGAAATAAGAAAAGGAAAAGTGGAACCTGAGAACAGAGAGGAAATAAGATCTGATGAATATAGAGGTGATGTAAAGAGAAGGAAGAGGAGGAGAAGAAGAAGAAGAAGAAGAAGAAGAAGGGATTTGGCGTGTGGTGAAGTGATGAAGTGAGGAGAGAGGAGAAGAGAGGGGAAGAGAAGGGAGGGGAAGACATCTCATTACACCTGCTGACTCAACACTATTGCACCAGCCTCAGCAGCACCACCACCACCGCCACCACTACCACCACCACCACCACCACCAGTATCCAAGGGAGGTACTAGGGACAAACTCACCAAAATAGACAAAAACAGCGACGTCCCCCACCTTTCTGAATGTTACTTGATTTATTGTCATTTGTTCTCACACCGAATATGTCAGTGTGTGTGTGTGTGTGTGTGTGTGTGTGTGTGTGTGTGTGTGTGTGTGTGTGTACGGTTTCAGGAGATGGTTTGATACGGAGAAGTTGGATGATACGGTGTTTTTACCAGAGAGAGAGAGAGAGAGAGAGAGAGAGAGAGAGAGAGAGAGAGAGAGCGTCGTTAGCTGGCAGACTCCTTAGATACACTACCCTCTCTAATCTAACCTAACCTAACCTAACCTTACCTTACCTTACCTTACCTAACCTTTAACATTTGGCGCCAGAACCCCCTCAGGTGATGTCGAGACACACACACACACACACACACACACACACACACACACACACACACACACACACACACACACACACACCTGTCTACAGCAAAGCCTTGAAGACTCACCTTAGCCTCTCGTTCCGTGTAGCAACAGACAGACAAAAGTCCAGGCGCAGAATGCACACGATACATTCCTCTCTGAAGCCAAAGGAAGACCCGAGGTGGACTGGTAAACTAGGTCAGTGGGGAACTGGTAGCCACCGGTTCAATTCCCACTCAGGCGTCACTTAGCGGGAGATGTAGCGTTGATTTCTTTCTTTTCTTTTCTTTAACCCTTTCAGTCTTTATAGTAATTTTCTTAACACTTAAAGCACCGTAGAAGTTGTTATGGACACGGAAGAGAGAGACAAATAAGTCTTTTCTGTGAGAATTGAGAAGACAAACAGGTGAAAACTTACGATATTCACTAATGGAAGGATTGACTGAAGGCTCCATAACCTAGGAAGGAAAGACGCGGGGAAGTGTAGTGAGCTGTGGTGCAGTGTGGGAGAGTAATAGGAGGAGGCAATCGAGAGGGAAGAGGAAGAGCTATTGAGTGTAGGAATGGATGGATGCAGGAGTGATGGAAGGACTGACTGACTGACTGACTGGCTGGCTGGCTGAGTAGATGGGCGATGAGATTACTTTGGGGGAAGAGAAGGAAAGAAGGAAGGAAATAAAGCAGACACTAAGGAACACAAAAGAAAGATAAGCAGCATAAAAAGACACAAATGAAGAATAAACAAACAAAAACGCGCAAAGGAACACAAAGAAAAAAACAAACATGAAGAACACACAAAGGAACACAAAGAAAAAAAACAAACATGAAGAACACACAAAGGAACACAAAGAAAAAACAAACAAACATGAAGAACACACAAAGGAACACGAGGAAAAAACACCAACAAAGAATACATAAAAGAAATAATAAACACTAACATAAAGAATACACAAACGAACACAAAGAAAAAATTAAATCGACACCAACAAAGAATACACAAACGAACACAAAGGAAGAATAGACAATGAATAGATGGATAGATAAATACTTGAATGAACTGAAAAAGTGATCAACTAGTAAGAGACATGAGATACTGACGATAAAGCAGGAAGAGGAAGAGATAAGGATGAATGGATGAATGGATGGGTGGATGCTTGAGTGAATCGAGAGAATGGATGACTGGTTGCCTGGTTGACCGCTGGAATAACTTTGTGGTGCCTTAATTGGTAGTTTAGTGACGAGGAAGTTGTGTTGCTGTGGCGAAATGTTACTTGTGTTGTTGTTGTTGTTGTTGTTGTTGTTGTTGTTCATGTTGTTTTCCTTGCCGCGGACGTGCAGGGAAAGTAGAAAGACGAAAATAATTTATCAGTGGTGGTTTAATAAAAAGGGCGAGAGAATAAGTTTTGTATGTAAGCTTAGGTGATTATTATTTACTTATTTATTTGTTTGTTTGTTTATTTGTTTATTCACTTTATTTATTTCTGTTGTTCTGGAGTGAATGTCGAAATAGTTGTTATGATGCTGTTATTATTTTTGTTATTTATTTGTTTGTGTATATTATTATTATTATTATTATTATTATTATTATTATTATTATTATTATTATTATTATTATTATTATTATCAGTATCATCATTCGTTAGGCTGTTGTTATTGTTGTCCCAGTTTCCACCATCATCATTACAGCATTTCCCTTTCCGTGGAGAATGCAACGATGCGACACAAACAAAAAGAAGGAAGGGAAGACAGCGATGCGACACAAACAAAAAGAAGGAGGAGGAGGGGGAAGAAAAAGACGAAGAAAAAGAGGAAGAGGAAGAGAATGAAGTTCCAGGAAATTTATCTGAGTGGGTTGTTAACGAGGGGTCATGATTTTGTTTGTTTTTCCCTCCCTGCCCCTGTTTTTTTTCCTTCTGTTTTCCTCTTTTTCTTCCCCTCTTCTTGGAATGTCACTGTTTGCATAGAGAGAGAGAGAGAGAGAGAGAGAGAGAGAGAGAGAGAGAGAGAGAGAGAGAGAGAGAGAGAGAGAGTGAGTCATTGAGTGAGTGAGAGAACAGGCCATTGATTTAGTGAATGAAAAAAAAGAGTAAATGTATGAATAAATAAAAAAAAATATGAAGTAATTAAAATCTTACGAGTAATTTCTAAGACAACAAATAAGTATAACACTAAATGAACTAGTGAGTAAAAGGTAAGGGAAGTTGTGTGTTCCTATGGTCTCTCTCTCTCTCTCTCTCTCTCTCTCTCTCTCTCTCTCTCTCTCTCTCTCTCTCTCTCTCTCTCTGTGTGTGTGTGTAAGGATGATGAATAAGAAACCGACCATTGATTTTCTATAGAACTCACGTCTTGGTAGTTGTGGTGGACAGGTAGACAGACAGGTAGACAGGTAAGTAGACAGATATATAGACAAACTGATAGATAGATAGGCAGACAAACATAGATAGATAGTACATGGAAATAGTAGATAGCTAGGTAGATAGGTTGGTAGGTAGACTAGTAGGCAGATAACTAGATAAATAACAGATGAGTAAGGGAACTGTGATGGTGACGATGGTACGAGCAGATAGATAGATAGATAGATAGATAGATGGAGAAGAGATAATAGTAAGAGAAAAGTGGCGATGATAGAGGCAGATAGACAGATGAATAAGAGATAAAGTAAAGAGACAGATAGACAGATGAGTAAGAGGCAAAAGTAACAGTAATGAGTAATGAAAACACCACTAGACAGACAGATAGATAGATAAGACACAAATGTAATAATGAATGAGAGAACAATGGTACCAATAGTTATGGTGGTTTTAGGAGAGACTGAAGCACTAAACCACTGAACCACTGAACCATTGAAGCACCGAAGCACCACATACTATTAGGTTCAGTGCAGTGAGCTGATGAAGGGACGAAGCTCACTCTGTTTGAACCACTAAGCCCTCGTGAGCCTTGCTAAGCTCCGCGCCTCAAGACAGGAAGCGAGGGGTGCGAGAGAGGGGAAGTGAAGGGAGCAAGGAAGACACAGGAAGGGCGGTTGCAGCAAATGTGAAGATATTAATAGAAATAGGAGGAGAAAGGAAGGAAGTAGGAAAATCGGAGGAAGATATTAAGGAAAGGAAGGAAGTGAGGAAAGCGGAGGAAGGCAAAGGAGGCGCGGCTTCAGGAAAGGTGAATAGGATATATATTTAAAGGAGGGACGGGAAAAGAGGAAAACTGAAGGAAGATAATAATGAAAAGAAAGAAATAAAGACGAAAAGGAAGGAAATAAGGAAAACGGAGGAAGGAAAGTAAAGGAAGGGGGCTTATAGGAAAGGTGAGAGAGATATATATAGAAGGGGCAGGAAGAAAGGACGATTGAAGGTGAAAAGAAAGGAAAGGAAGGAAGATAAAAGGGAAAGATATTGAATGAAAGGTAATAGGAATTTGAAAGGTAAAAGAAGATTAAGAAAAAAAAATGGACATGAAAAAAAAAGAGAAAGAAAAAGGGGTTGAAAGAAAGGTGAGGGGAAGATGATGGAAGGAAGAGAAGAAAGACACGATAAACAAATTGCATAGTGAAAAATGATAAGGTGAGAGAAAAAAAATAAAGAAAACAGGTGAAGAGGGAGGAAGGGAGAGTTAGACAGACGGAAGAAAGAGAGAGAGGATAAAGAGAAAAGAAAGAAGTTAGGAGGAAAGAGAGAGTAAGAGGAGGAAGAACTTTGGAAAGAGAATGAGAGGAAGGAGGAATAAGAGAAAAAGGAATAAGAGAAGAAAGAGGAAGGAAAGGAAAATGACGAAATGGATAAAGTTTAGGAAGAAGATGATTGGAGGTGGAAATGAGAGAGGGGAAAAAAATATGAAGAAAGAAAAGATGATGATGGGAAGGGACAAACTTAAAAGGATGAGGAAAAGGAGGAAGAAGAGAAAGAAAGGGAGATCATGGTGGCGGAGTGAGGCAAAAAGAAGGAAGAAAGTTTAAAAAAGAGGATGAAGGGAGGCGAAAATGAGAGAAGGGATGAGGTCACGAAGAAAGAAAAGATAAAGGAAGGAAGGAAGGAAGCTTAAGAAGGAAACAGAGAAGAAGAGGAAAAAAAAAGTAGGATAGCGGAATGAAAGAGAAAGAAGAAGAAACTTTAGAAAGAAAATGAGGGCAGGAAATGAGATAAGGGCGTAGAGAGAGAGAGAGAGAGAGAGAGAGAGAGAGAGAGAGAGAGAGAGAGAGAGAGAGAGCTGGTATAAGATTATCCTCATTACGGTAGTGAGGAGAGGAAAGACCGCGATGATTGCTGACAAGGAACCTATTACAGGGATGAAAATCTTGGTTATTGCTGTTTAGCCTGTGTGCCTCGTGTGCCTTACCTAGAGCCGCCCCTGTACCTCTGTTGGTCGTGGTGGTGGTGGTGGTATTATTGTTGCTGTTTTTGTTATTGTTCTTGTTCTTCATCCTTTCCACTTAATTTTCCTTCCCTCTTCCCTTTCTTTCTCACTCACTTCCACCTCTTTCGTTTCTCCATCTTCGCTTCCACATTGACTACGTAAACCAGATGGGAGGCTGTTATATAATCTACCACTACCCGTTCTTCCTTTGCATTCCTTTGTGTTTCTTCCGCACCTTTACCTGTACGCACCTGAGTCCCTCCAGGTGCTGCCGTGTTCCAGCGGTAAGGGAAATATGAACACCTGGCTTATAATGGCAGGTAATGGGTCTCCCGGGTATAGTGGCCTTAGTCTCCAGGTATTGATAGGTAGATTAATTAGACATAGGGATGGGTCGTGTCTTCTACCTTCCCTTCTCTTTCCCTCATCTACCCTTCCTTCTGTTTCCTTCCCTCTTTTGCGTTTTCCTTGCTGCTTTTCCTCTTTCCCTCCCTCTTTCGTTTATTTTTTGGTTATTTTTCTCTTCTTCCATTTTTCTTTCAGTTTTTTTGTTTCTTATTTCCATTTATTTATTCATTTCATGGCTTCTGTCCTCCTATTTTTCTCTTTTTAACTTTTTATTTGTTATTTTTCTCTTCTTTCATGTTCCTTTCAGTTTTTGTTTCTTATTTCTATTTATTTATTCATGCCATGCCTTCTATCCTCTCTCTCTCTCTCTCTCTCTCTCTCTCTCTCTCTCTCTCTCTCTCTCTCTCTCTCTCTCTCTCTCTCTCTCTCTCTCTCTCTCGTTTTTCTTTGCTGTTTTCGTCTTCTTTTTCTCTTCCTTTTAGCTATTATTTCTTATTTCAATTTATTTATTCATGTCACGTCTCCTGTCCTTCCTCCTCTTACCCCTTTTCTCCTCTCCTTCCTACCCGGTCCTTCAGGTCTTTCTTTTCCATTTTCACTCTCCTCTCCTTGTGTCTCGTCTTCAGTTTTTTCCTTCACTTCCCTTCCCTTCCTTTCTCTGTTTCATTCCCCTCATCCTTTTCCTCTTTCCCTTCTCTCCTCCTCCCTCCCTAATATCCTTTACCACTGAAGAACAGATCAAGGTAGAATTTACCCCCTTTCAGTAAAACATATATTTCTATTCACTCTCTTCCTTTTACGACGCAAAAAAAGAAAGAAAAAAAGCAATCAGTCCGCAGGTGTTGACGAAGAAAACGTGACTTTATGAGCCTCCCCACACAGCCCAGGTCTCCGCCTCTGTATTGCTGCCCACTCACTGCCGGGAAGGTCACTGTGTCAACTTCCGAGCCAGGAGATATGCATTGAATCATTCCAGCGCTGACCTCTCCAGCCCACACGCCGCCGCTAGGACATGCTTTCCACCACACTTGCTTGGTCTTATTCATCATGGACATTTTTTTTTCTTGCTTTTTTTTTTTTTTTTTTAGCTTTTTTTAGGTGTTTGTGAAATTTTTTATTTATTTTTTTTTTTGGCATTTTTTATGGTAATTTTTTTTTGTTGCAAAGACATTTTTTCAAATTTTTTTTTCTCAAGAGTTTTTTTTTCCCTTCTTAGCTCTATCTTTTTCCCCTTCCTGGACATCTTTTTTTTTTTCCTTTCCAGTTTACTTCCCTAGATACTTTTTTTTTTCTATTATTTTACCCACTTTTTTCCCCATTCCACACACCCCTCCTCCTCACACACCCCTCCCCATCCCCCTCCCCCACCCCTGACAAAGTGAACCCCCTTATCGTAACACCCTTAACACCCATAGCACCCCTTGCAGACATTTAGCCCTCTTGAAAAAAAAAAACCTGCGAGAATGAACGTGTGGGGGGGAAATGTTTATAGTCCTCACGTCGTCTGGTTAGGTTTGTTTTGCCACTGACTGGGAGTGATTTGGTCTCGGTGATTCCCCCCCCCCCCCCGTCCCTTCTTCAGCTGAATTGCCAGTTTCCACGGTCACTTTTTATTTTTTTTATCATTTTTTTTTATTTGTGTGTGTCTCTGTCTGCCTATCTGTCTATGTATCTTTCTGTTTGTTTGTTTGTTTGTTTATTTATTTATTCCTTTCTTATTGTATTTCTTTCTACCTGTCTGTTCGCCTTTCTGCCTGTTTGTTTGTCTGTCTGTTTGTTTGTTTTATCCATCTATTAATTCATCTATCTGTTTATTCCTGTCTGTCTATCACTGTCTGTTTACCTACTTATTTATCCATCTATCAATATATGTATCTACCTACTTACCTATCTTTCTATCTATTTATCTATCTATCTATCTATTTATCTGTCTATCTATCTATCTATCTATCTGGGGACATAGCAGAGAAGAGAAAAACCACGATAGAGAACAATGAATCAATTTATCTATCTACCTACTTACCTATCTTCCTATTTATCTATCTATCTATCTATCTATCTATCTATCTATCTATCCATCTTCCTACTCAAATGATGGGGAGACAACAGAGGAGAGAAGAGCCACGATAGACAACAGGGAATTTACAAACAGTATTTACTAAAGCCGTGATTAAAAGTCTAGTAATCTTATGTACTTAATTCCACAGTGGCTTAGCTTCTTTTGTCTCTCAGTGCATGTACAGGAAGGACAGGATGGCATTCCTTTGTGTGTGTGTGTGTGTGTGTGTGTGTGTGTGTGTGTGTGACTTTATTCATGTGTCTTAAACTTTCTTGGAAGAATAACTACTTCATTACCGTTTAAATTTTATAATGAACTCTGGTTTTCTCGCGGGTGTTGTAACTTCCTGTGCTCGTCTGTGTGATACTGTTTGTCATACTACTACTACTACTATTACTACTACTACTACTACTACTACTACTACTACTATCTATTTATCTATCTCTATGTCTGTCTATCTATCTATTTGTCTGTCTGTTTATCTATCTGTCTGTGTATTTGTATATCTGTCAGTCTGTATATCTCTCTTCCACCACAACCACCACCACCACCAACAACAACAACAACAACAACAAGCCCAATAAGACGCCCCCAGGTAACACAGGTGGGCAGGTTCACTCACATGCATACCTGCGCTGATGGCTTTGCATAATGGATGTCTTGGCGACCGCTCCCCTCACCCCCTTCTCTATCTTCCTCGCTCCCCATCCCCTGCACCGGGCACTGGCATTGGTACTGAAAGCTCGGTAGCACAAAGAAGAGGGAGAGAGTGAGAGTTGTAAGCTGAATTGGTGCCGTTGTGATTATTGTATTCGTGTTAATATTATTTTTTTCATTGGTTTTATTACTGCAAATGTGTGCTTATGGATTGAGAGAGAGAGAGAGAGAGAGAGGAGTTAACAGAAAGGGTTGATATTTGGGTTAATTCTAAAGGCCACAGAGATAAGTAGTTGGGTTCTTACTTAGTCTACTGTAAGGTTCCTGTACAGTTTAACTTTCTCTGCGATATGGAACAATTCACGACATTAAATGCGATATACAGAATCTTTTTGAGCATCTGTAAGGAAGGAAAGGAGATGAAAAGAGTAGATCATCCAATGTCCAGCCAGTTTTATGCTCAGAGGTGGCTGTAGAAAAATATAAAATGCTTTAGAGAAGTTTATGATTAAGGAAACGTGTCAAATAGCAGTGAATGGGTTAAGACTATTTTCGAAGTATAGTTACAGTAAAAAATGAGGTAGAATAATTAGTTAGTTTGTCTTTTTTTTTAATGGTCGCAGTTCAGCTTTTCGTCAGTAAAATTACCTAGAGTAGCTAAAAGGAAGAGTTAGAAGCCGCGGAAGGTATCAGACTATCACTAGAAACATGAAAACTCTCTTAAAAATGTCAAACTATCACTGGAATCACTAGAACTCCCTTGAAAAATCCTAAAACCATCACTAGAATCATGGAAATCTTAAACTCACCAGAATCATGAAAAGTTCCTTGAAAATCTTAAACTATCCTGAGTATCCCCTTGAAAAAATGTTAACTTTCACTAGAGTCTTTGAAAACTAGTCGATATTGGCACAGAAACCTTTGACAATGTGGCTGTTGGTTTGAGGAGAGACATTTAATACAACAGCAATTTACGGTAACGATCGCTTCCGTGGTTTGCGGGTTAATGCACTGAGAACACACTGACCTAGATAAGAGGCGGGGAGAGAGAGAGATAAACAGGCAGGAAGCTGGTGCAAGGAAGTTCAAATACCCCCGCGTTGTCATCAATATAATTTTCGTCGGTTATAATTACCAATGTACTGCAGTTAAATAGTGTTCGTCTTATTTGTTAGTGATTTTTATTTTAAATGAGTTTGTGGATTTTTTTTTTTTTTTTTAGTTAATTTTGTCTCTTGCTATTTTTTTTTTTTTTTTTCACGTCCAGTATTTATCATCGGTTAAAAATTACTAGTGTACTTTAATTAAATGGTGTTTATCTCCTGTGTTACTAACATCTATTTTGCTCCAGTTTTTTTTTTTTTTTTTAGTATAATATTTTCTTTATTTTTGTTGCTCAGCCTGTCTCTTTTCTTTCTCCCTCACGTCCACATCAATATTTATCACTGGTCATAATTACTAATATCTGCGTTGAATAATATTGATCTCCCATGTGAGTCATCTTTATTATACTTCAGGTTGTCATTTATAATATTTTCTCTACTTCTGCTGTTCATTCTGTCTTTTTTAACCTTTCTATAAGAGCATAAGAGAATTTCCATGCCTTTCTGTCCCTCCCTGTCAACATTCACACCTCGCCCGTCTATCACAACACTTTTCTCGCCTTCAAAAAGTCTTAACCCCTGGTGGGACTCGAACCCACAATCCCTGGCTTAGGAGGCCAATGCCTTATCCATTGGGCCACAGGGGCGGGCAAGAGAAGTGTCTCAAGTGTGTTATTTATACATTTTCTCACCGGCCAGTTGTAGAGCGAGCCAGTCTTCACCTTTACTTTCTCTCCTCCTGGTGTGACTTGTGGTGCTTGCGTGAGGCAGACCTTGTTGTGGGTGATGTTGGCAGTGATGTGTTGATAGTGTTGAGAGTGCTTCCTCTGCGGGCGTTAAGGTGTTGAGACTTGTTTGGCTGTGTTGCTGGCGTGTTACCTATGTTTAAGGTGCTAGTGTTGGGTGTGTTTCCTTGCTTTTGTTGTTTTTGTGGAGGCTTGAGAAATTGTTAGTAAAGGTGTGTTGGTACTGTTGCAAGTGTTTCTTTTTTTTTTTGCGGTGGGGAGTGTTCGGGTGATGTGACTTGGTTCATTGTGTCACTGGTGTGTTTTTTGACGCTGTGTGAGGTGATGGTGATGTTAGTGTTACTTGTGTTGGTTGTGTTTCCTTGTTTGTGTTCCTTTACAGACGTTGTTTGAGGTGGCGTTAGTGTTGAGACGTGTTGTTTGTTAATAATTGTAATGTGACTTGGTTCATTGTGTTGCTGGTGTGTTGTATACGTTGTCTATAGTATGTTAGTGTTGCAGAGGTGTTGTTAGTGTTGCTAGTGATTCCATGGAGGATGTTAGACCGATATTACTCATTTTATTGCGCTCCTGGTGTGTTGCAGGTGTTGCGTGACGTGTTATCAGTGTTGCCTGTGTTTCCTTTTGTGTTACAGTGTTCGAGGCATTGTTTGTGTTGCTGTTGGAGGATTTTAACGCGTTATGATTTATGTTGTGTTGCTGGTATGTTGTATACGCTGTGTGAGGAGTTAGTGTTGTCTTGTGTGTGTGTTTCCGTGCTAGGTATTAAAGCTGCGTGAGTTCCTTTGTGTTCCTGTTGTGTTGCAGACATTGGGCGCCGGTCTTACTGTTACTTGTGTTTCCTTGATAGGTATTACAGCAGTATGGTTTGTGTTCTTAGTGTGTTGCTTATTTTTATTTTTATTTTATTTTATTTATTTATTTTTTTTAAGTGTGAGCATTGCTGATATTATTTTTGGGGTTATGAAAGCAGTGTGACTCATTTTTACCGTGTGTTTTTTGTGTTCCTTTGTGACGCTACTTTCATTTCTTCATTCCTTCATTTCTCAGTTCACGTCATATGTTTTTTTCTTTTCTTTTATTCCTTATTTATCTGCTCTTCTCTTTTCACTTTTGCGTTTATATCTTGCTTTGTTTTGTTCCTTCTTTCTTGTTTCCTTAATGCAATTCTTCATTTTTGCTTCATTCACGTAGTTATCTTTCTTTTGTATTTCTCACTTGTGTTTACCTGTCTCTGCCTGTGATAGTGATGCTTGTGTGTGTGTGTGTGTGTGTGTGTGTGTGTGTGTGTGTGTGTGTGTGTGTGTGTGTGTGTGTGGCGGGAAGGGATGTTGCTGATAAATTTTGGATGTGTTTTGCAATAGTTAATCATAATACTGGCACTGTTTTCACACACACACACACACACACACACACACACACGCACACACACACTCGTGACTTTACAGAAAGATAACCACTGCATCCTTTCTTACTATATAATGATAACAACAACAACAACAACAACAAAAACAAGAAGAATCACATGTATATGCCTCACTTCCTTTCATTTTCTCTCTCTCTCTCTCTCTCTCTGCTTCTGTATTATTATTATTATTATTATTATTATTATTATTATTATTATTATTATTATTATTATTATTGGTAGTGGTGATGGTGGTCATTGTAGTAGTAGCGGTAGTAGTAGTAGTAGTAGTAGTAGTAGTAGTAGTAGTAGTAGTAGTAGTATAAGACAGGGAAGCCTTCATCTTTGCTATCCTACATCCCTCCCTTGAGATAAGATAATGGCGCTTATCATCACACTCAGCACGGGAGAGAGAGAACAAATCTGCTGCTGTTTGCTCCTTCTTTGTGTTCCCTTACGTTCCCTCGGGCCTCGCCAGCCACCCGCCTCCACTTCTGTAATATTTGTGCAACTTTTCAAGGGGACGAACCGGGGGCTCTTCATCTCTCTCTTTCTCTCTTTCTCTCTCTTTCTACCTTACTCTTTCTCTCTTTTCTCTCTTTCGCCGTCCAAACTCTAGACTTTTCGCGAAGACTGAATTCAAAGGTTTTTCTGTCGTCTCTCTCTCTCTCTCTCTCTCTCTCTCTCTCTCTCTCTCTCTCTCTCTCTCTCTCTCTCTCTTAGTAGCGGCATTTCCGTTAAAACAGAAAGGCAGGCGGGCATTCCATGACTTCCTTTACGATAATTACGAAAATCTAGTGAACGAGAGAAACATTTGCCTCTGAAAGAAAACGCAATGGCAACGTTTTCTTTCTTTTTTTTTATATCTATGGTCTGCGCTACCTAACGTTTCATTGTCTTATCTCTATTACTTCCTACAGGCTCTGGTGCTTGTTACTGGGGGTTTACAAGGGTGTTTTTGTGTCTCAAGCAATGGTATGGGAAGTTTAACTAGTGTTCTTCTTAATTAGCGTCAGTTATTTGTGTTTTCAAGGGTGATTTTGTTCCTCAAGTGATAGTTTGATAAGATATATAAGGGTTTTCATGATTTGTGTCAGTTATTTGTGGTTTGAAGCGTGTTTTTGTGGCTCAAGTGATAGTTTGATAAGATTAATGAGGGTTCTTCGTGATTAATGGCAGTTATTTGGGTTTTGGAAGGTGTTTTCGCGATTCAAGTGAAAGTTTGATAAGTTTAATAAAGCTTCTCCGTGACTAATGAAAAAAAAAATATATATATCGTGAGAATCCAATTAATAAGTTTTGTAGCGTTTGAAAATAGTTCTGATGAAAGGTCAGTGCGTTTAGGAGACAGACAGACAGACAGACAGATATACAAAAGCAGATACCAAAATACACACACAGACACACACACACACAGACACACACACACACACACACACACACACACACACACACACACACACACACACACACACACACACACACACACACACACACAAGTAGACAGACGCAAAGACAGACACATGGGCTGACAGGCAAATAAACAGACACATAGAAAGACAGAAAGACATAAAGACAGGTACACACATATCGCTGCCAGACATTTTTATTTTTTATATTGCACAATCCCAACAACATTTTTAGGCTCTTCATTTTGTACTAGTCTTTTAATAATTCTGGAAGAGACGGAATTAAACTCCCACTTTCTCTTTCAGTGCGTGGAGGGAATATTTTACAGTGCCGTGAAAAAAAAAAAAAAGTTAATAAAGGCCATAGCAGTGAAAGAGTCAAGAAAACGAGGTGATATAGGAAAGATTAATGCAACGGGGAAAGAAATACCCTGGAAAGAGAAGGTAAAAGGGCCTGCCTGTGTATATAGTGAGGTACATGTGCTTCTGAGGATAGAGGATCATATTGTATGAGGTAATAAAGATTGACGCAAAAGGAGAAGAAATATTCTGTAAAGCGAAGGTAATATGAATTGTCTGTGTATATATTGAGGTACGTGTACTTCTAAAAACAGAAAAAAACAACATATTCCACGAGGCAATAAACACTGATACAACACGGAAGAGAAATATACATGAAAAGGAGAATGTAATAGTAACTGTTTATGTAATATGTCTATGTTATAAAGCTTAACAGAAACAGGACGGAAATTAAACAATAAAACAACAACACTTACTTATTGCGGTCGTTAACCCTTCCACAGCTAGTCAGTCACTCATTTTATCATCCACATTTTAATCCTTTCACTGCTAGACGACTTTTTCCTTGATTACCTGTAAATTTATCGACCCTTATTTTTTGTACTTGTCTCTTAAATAGTTACAGCCTCGGAGAAACAAAATTAACTTGGTATTCTCTCGTTTCTCCGTCTCTCTCTTTCTGTCCTTGCAAACTTAGCGGGTGACCATGGCAGTGAAAGAGTTAAAAGACTTATTACCTGTATACAGCTTCTTAAAAAAATGTACTTGTGTAACTTAAAGACGAAATTACCCTTAAGAACATAAGAACATAAGAAATAAGGGAAGCTGCAAGAAGCGATCAGGCTTACACGTGGCAGTCCCTCTATGAAATATACCTACCTATTTCCATCTATTATCCCCATCCATAAACCTATCTAATCTTCCCTTAAATATCTTCTCTTATGTCAACAGTTTTTTTTTATCTACATCCAAACGAATTATTACAGAGATCTCAATATTGATAAAAGGCGCTCATAACAATGACCAAAGAGAGGCAACAGAGACAGGACGCCAACCAGTCATACCTTCTATCAGTAAGACAAAGGAGCAGGTTCTCGGGGTGCCCATATTGACGCCTTCACGATGCCTAGAGGATGTAGAGGCTTGGTGTTCTAATCTGGCCGTGAGGTGTGTGGTCAGGCGTGTCCCTTATTACGAAGCAGCAAAGAAGTGTTAGGTTAGGGAAAGAAATGATGGGGAGACTGCTGTACATATTTAACACACACACACACACACACACACACACACACACACACACACACACACACACACACACACAGAAAGAGAGAGAGAGAGAGAGAGAGAGAGAGAGAGAGAGAGAGAGAGAGAGAGAGAGAGAGAGAGAGAGAGAGAGAGAGAGAGAGAGAGAGAGAGAGGAGAAAGAGAGGCAGTCCATGAGATTGGCGTTACCTTGGATACGAGAGAGAGAGAGAGAGAGAGAGAGAGAGAGAGAGAGAGAGAGAGAGAGAGAGAGAGAGAGAGAGAGAGAGAGAATACATGAAGACTACGCGGGATATTAAATATTTTGCAATACAATATTCTCTCTCTCTCTCTCTCTCTCTCTCTCTCTCTCTCTCTCTCTCTCTCTCTCTCTCTCTCTCTCTCTCTCTCTCTCTCTCTCTCTAATCCTCCCTTATCCCTCCCAGCTCCCTGACACTTGCATTACTAATACTGCACTTTGCCTTATCCTTCGTCAGGAGGAGGAGGAGGAGGAGGAGGAGGAGGAGGAGGAAGAGGAGGAGGAGAAGGAAGAGAAGGAGGATGAGAGATGTGTGTGGGAAGAAAGGTGATGAAATGATGTTAGGTAGGTAGGTAAAGAGAGAGAGAGAGAGAGAGAGAGAGAGAGAGAGAGAGAGAGAGAGAGAGAGAGAGAGAGAGAGAGAGAGAGAGAGTATTGTGGAAATCAAGTATCAAAGAAAGAGGATGCATATCAATAAGAAAAAAAGAAAATAGTAAGGAAAATGAAGAAAAATATAAAGAAAAGAGGAGAAATGGAGGGTAAACAAAAAAAAACACACAAAAAAGAGAGAAAATGGAGAAAGGACGAATGAGAGAGAGAGAGAGAGAGAGAGAGAGAGAGAGAGAGAGAGAGAGAGAGAGAGAGAGAGAGAGAGAGAGAGAGAGGTGGTATAATGGTGTTTGTCAAGACTTACTCGATTTACAGTGTGTGTGTGTGTGTGTGTGTGTGTGTGTGTGTGTGTGTGTGTGTGTGTGTGTGTGTGTGTGTGTTCATGAGGTTAGTGCTAATTATCGTCCTGTCTTGCCGTGATTAAAGACGAAGCTGGTAATGTAAGGCACAAGGCTGAGCATAATGAGGAAACTGGACGAAAAATAGAAAAAAAAAATAAATAAATAAATAGCCGTAGTAGTAGTAGTGGTGGTGATGGTGGTGGTGGTGGTGGTGGTGGTAGAAAAGGAAGTAGTAGTAGTAGTAGTAGTAGTAGTAGTTAGTGGTGGTGGTGTTGGTGGTAGGAGGAGAGGGAGAGGTTGAAAGAGACATTGAAAGAAAGAAAGAAAGGAAGGAATGAACGAAAAAGCAGAAAAAAGAAGAAGAAGAAGAAGAAGAAGACGAAGACGAAGAAATGCTGTATCTATTTCAATACCAAACAAAAGGAAAGAAGAAAGACGAGAAAAAAAAAATGCTCCCTTTCAGCCCCTCAAAAAAAAAAAAATACAGAAGAATAGAGAAGAAGAAGAAAGAAGAAGAGGAGGAGGAAGAATAAGAAGAGTCAAGAAGAAGAGGAAGAAGGGGGATTTATATTCCAATCTCAGCTAAAAACTATTAACAGGCAATATCGTTTGGGATGGAAGAGAAGGAGGAGGAGAAGGAGGAGAAGGAGGAGGAGGAGGGGGAGGAGAGGGAAGAGGAGAGACACAAAACAAAACACTGAAAAAAGGAGGAGCAGGAGACAAAGAGGGGAAAAGATGGAGGAGGAGGAAGTAGAGGAACGCATCTGAAGGAGAAGGAGGAGGAGGAGGAGGAGGAGGAGGAGGAGGAGGAGGATGGGGGGGACATCTATCTCAGGTAAAATCATTAATAGGTAACTGGCAATATTGGAAAACAGGTGAGACAAGCAAATTTTTACCTTACAACCTTAGCTATAAATAAGAAAGAGGAAGAGGAGGAGGAGGAGGAGAAGGAGGAGGAAGAAGGACAAGAAGGACAGAAAAGATGGGTTAAAAGGGAGCCTGTGATGATAAAAGGATGGAAAAAAATAAGGAAGAGTTTAGAATTAAGAAAGAGAGGGAGAGAGAGAAGGAAGGAAAGGAGAAGAGAGACAGAGAGGGAGAGAAGGAGAGAGACAAAGGGTGGGAGTAATGAGGCCAGAGAGAGAGAGAGAGAGATAGTTGGGGGGAGAGGGAGATAAGAAGGGAAGGAGGGAAAGAGAACACGCGGAGAGAGGAGAGAAGGGAAAAATTCATACGTAAAACGAGGAAACAGGATAAAAGAGAAGAAAAGGAAGGCAAAAAAAAAGAAAGAAAAAGGAAGCAAGAATTGAAAAAAAAAAAATCGATTAATGGAAAGATGGAAAGAAAAAGCAAGTCATCAAATAAATTATGAAAAAAGGACAGAAAGAAAGAAACGAAGAGAAAAAGAAAGAGAATGAAACTTAGAAGGAAAAAAAAAGAAGGAAACATGGAAAGAGAAAAGAAAGAAGGAAAAAAACATGGGAATAAAAAGAAAGAAAAGAATGAAGCTTAGAAAGAAAAAAAAACGAGGAAGGAAAGAAAGAAGGAAAAAACGAAAGACGGAAAAAGAAAGAAAGAAGAAAAACGAAAGAAAGAAAGAAAGAAGGAAGGAAGACAAAAGAAAACGAGCAGAAGGAAGAAATCAGAGAGCTTAGCAACCACCACCACCACCACCACTACCACCACTACCACCACCACCACCACCACCACAAAAGTTCTGTCTTGGCACGGGAAAAAGCGCCTCTCTGTAGCAAAGCAGACGCACGTGGCGGCCCTCACCTCGATCACGTGACTGGGTGGCGTGGCGGGCGGTGCAAGGGCGAGGGGGTGCAGGTAAAAACGGATGCTTGCAGGTAACAGGTATTGAGGGCTCACCTGTGCACCTGTTCACCTGTGTACCTTTCAATATTGTACTCTTTTTCTTCTTCTTCTTCTTCTTCTTCTTCTTCTTCTTCTTCTTCTTTATTTATCTTGTTTATTTTATTTATTTATTTATTTTATGTTATTTATTTCATTTATTTATTTATCTTTTATATATATCTTTGTTAATGCCTTTCTTTTGTCTATTTTTTTAGGTAATGACAGTAAAATATAACTTTTTTCTTTTCTCTCTCATTTTCTTTTTTTTTCGGGGGGAAGGTAACAGTATAACAATATAGCACATTCTCTCTCTCTCTCTCTCTCTCTCTCTCTCTCTCTCTCTCTCTCTCTCTCTCTCTCTCTCTCTCTCTCTCTCTCTCTCTCTCTCTCTCTCTCTCTCTCTCTCTCTTTTGTAAGGTACGACAACAGCTTTTTTTTTTTTTTTTTTTTTTTTTAGAGAAGATTAGGCAAATTTATAGATGGGGTGGAAATTGTTCAGCATGTATTATACAGGGACTGCCACGTGAAGTCCTGATGGCTTTTGGCAGCTTCCTTTTTTTTTTTTTTTCTCTATTTTTCAATTTCTTTCTTTCTTTGTCTTTTTCTCTTTCCATCTATCTATCTTTCTTTGCCCTTCTTTCTTCCCTTCATCTTTTCTTTCTCTTTTTTCTTTTTTTCTTTACTTTCTTTCATTCATTTATTCATATTTGTGCTAAAACTATCCATTAAATGACCTAACTTTTCTATTATCACTTTTTTCTCTTCAATTTTCCACTTTTTTCCATCTTTTTAGTTATAGTAAGAAAAGAGTTCAATCCATGACGTTCTTTGTTAACATTTTTTTTTCTGAACAGCAGGAGAAAAGAAAATAGAAGAGTGAATAGCGTATCCTACCCTCATCCACTTTTTTCCCATTAATTATAGAAAAAAAAGAAGGGACAAACTGTTCACGGTTGACAGGAAGACAAAAAGAAGAAATTTGGTCCTTTCAAAACTCTTTAACTTACTGACCTAATGACTCAATGGCGCTTGTTTCATCACCAGTGTCAACCTAAATAATTATACCGAGCCTTGATGAAACCACTAATTACCCACTGTGTCATTCTTCCTGTTAATAAAGTCTTTTAAATCTATTCTACTCGTTTTCTTTTTCATCTTTCATTTTTTTTTTTTTTTTTGGGGGGGACTTTAATTCCTAGTGGTGTCTGTTTTTCTTATCTTGTCGCCAGTTCCTTCTATTTTCTGCCTCTCTTTTCCTTTCTTTCATTTCATCCCTAACGTCTTTTAAAATTAGTCTGTTCATTTTCTCTCTCTCTTTCGTCTTTCATTCTGTTTGGTTTTAATTCCTAGTGGTGTCTGTTTTCTGTTATTTTGTCGCCAGTTCCTTCTATTTTCTGCCTCTTTTCCTTTCTCTCATTTCATTCCTAGCGTCTTTTAAAATTAGTCTGTTCATTTTCTCTCTCTCTTTCATCTTTCATTCTCTTTGGTTTTAATTCTTAGTGGTGTCTTTCTCTTATCTTGTCGCCAGTTCCTTCTATCCTCTGAATTATATTGCTTTATTTCCCTTTTATTGTAACATAAGCCATTTTTTTTTAACCCATCTCTTTCTTCTTTGCTAATAAATTTTTGTTTTGTTTTTTCCCCTTCTTGTATCGCAGGCTTAATTTCAAATCCATTTCTCCTAATTCTACTGCTTTATTTTCTTTTTTGTAACATAACAGCTATTATTATTAACCTATCTTCCCTTTCTTCTCCGTAAACTTGCACTATTGTTTTATTCAACCCTTTCTCGTAACATAATATTTTAAACCA
>NC_087182.1:2658754-2663754 GCF_035594125.1 Scylla paramamosain
CAGACGATGCCAGATGTGTTACTAAGTTACTAAACAATGACAAAGTGAGATTTGCGTTTTTCTTCGTTATGTATTCAGAAAGTTTGTTTTTAAATGCACTTTGTCAAAATAGAAAGGGTGAAATGTACGTTTTTTATGGTTGTATCAAACTGATATTTACATTTTTGTTCGTTATTTATCTAGTAAGTTCGTTTTTAAGTCCACGTTATCAAATTAGAAAGATTGAAATAAACTTTTCTTTTTTTTTATGCATAGCTGCGAGAATGCGATAAGTAAATCAACAAACATCGTACTTGTTATCACTATACCTACCTCAGAGATTTGTTTCTAAACCTACCTAATGAATTAATGAAGGAAAAAAAAAAAAAACAAAGCTAGAAAAGAAAAAGAAAAAGGCTAATGTTTTTCGTTTCCAGTTTGATAAGTTATAAAAAGCTTTGTCTCTGAGGTCACAACAGGAAAAAAAGGTTTAGAAATGATACGCGTCATCACAAGTTTTTACTAACGTGTACAAAGCGAAGAATTTATGTGGCTGTAAATATACCTTCCTTACAAATATAGTTATGTGAAAATAGCTAAATATATCAAATACATCCATGAATGAGTAAATAAATAAATGAGTAAGTAAACAGATAGATCAAATAAAAAGTAACTAACGAATCCACTAACTAAATAAATATATGAAATGAATAAATAAAATAGAAAATAATCAAATAAATACGTCAATAAGGAAATCAATCAAAATAAAGAAAAACTAAACATATTTAAATTATTCATCCATTACCTTTCCTATCACAGTATATTTATTTAGAACCCCACGTGATCAGTACCTTAATAAAACAAAGCAGTGGTTTATGTATTGAGTTTCGTCACTGTTAGGTTAAAAGTGACATGCATAGCGACGTGTTTTTGGTATTGTACTTCACGATTTAAGAAGAGACGAGGGACCATGTGGTGTTCACGTGATGACACCCCCCTCCTCCTCCTCCTCCTCCTCCACCTCCTCATCCTCCTCATCCTCTAACTCATCCTCTCCTTCTGTCCATTTTTCTTTTTTTTTCTTTCAATCTTGTTCTTGTTTTCGTGCTTGTCAATTTCTTCTCGTTCTGTTGCTACTGCTGTTGTTGCTGTTGGTGGTCGTGTTGTTGTTGTTGTTGTTGTTGTTGTTGTTGTTTTCGTACAATTTTCTTCTTGTTTCTATTATTATTATTATTATTATTATTATTATTATTATTATTATTATTATTATTATTATTATTATTATTATTATATTCTCTCTCTCTCTCTCTCTCTCTCTCTCTCTCTCTCTCTCTCTCTCTCTCTCTCTCTCTCTCTCTCTCTCTCTCTCTCTCTCTCTCTCTCTCTCTCTCCCTCCGCTCCCTTTTCCCCTCATCCTTCCCCCCCGTCCCCCACCCTCTCATTTCCCCCGGCAGCATATTACGAAACAAGAATTCTGGCAAACAACAAACAAAGCATTTCCCCGCTTCCCCGAGCTGTCTTTATAAACAAGCGGGCAAACAATTACATTTTTTAAAGCTATTCTAGACATTGGAGTGAAAGGAAGCCCTCTCTGATGCATCATGGGTCTGTGCGTTGTTCTTACCAAGAGAATGTGACAACGTTTGTGTGTGATGTTTGGCTTGTGATGTGTTGTTGTTGTTGTTGTTGTTGTTTGTTTGTTTGTTTGTTTGTTTGTTTGTTTTCGTGTTCCTGTACCGTTTCAATCTCTATTTATCGTTTTTTCTTATTTAATCTGTATTTTCCTTCACTTTTTATTAATGTTTCGAGTTTTTTTATTTACTTATTTTTTTCATTTATTGTTATTTAAATTTTTACTATTTTTCTTATTTCTATTATTATTTATTTTATTTTTAATTATTATTATCTATATTTTTATTGTTATTATTATTATTATTATTATTATTATTATTATTATTATTATTATTATTATTATTATTATTATTATTATTATCATTATTATTATTATTATCATTATTATTATTATCATCATCATCATCAAGCCATACCTTTGAAAAAAAAACACACAAACAAACTCACATCAATCAAACCACACCACTAAAAAACAAACAAACAAACAAACTCACATCATCCAAACCACACCACCGAAAAACAAACAAACAAATAAACAAACAAACAAACAAACAAACAAACAAACAAACTCACATCAACCAAACCACACCACCGAAAAACAAACAAACAGACAAATACACAAACAAACACATCAACCAAACCACACCACTGAAAAACAAACAAATAAACAAACAAACAAACAAACAAACAAATTCACATCAACCAAACCACACCATCGAAAAACAAACAAACAAACAAACAAACAAATACACAAACTCACATCAACCAAACCACACCACTGAAAAACAAACAAACAAATAAACAAACAAACAAACAAACAAATTCACATCAACCAAGCCACACCATCGAAAAACAAACAAACAAACTCACATCAACCAAACCACACCACTGAAAAACAAACAAACAAATAAACAAACAAACAAACAAACTCACATCATCCAAACCACACCACCGAAAAACAAACAAACAAACAAATACACAAACAAACTCACATCAACCAAACCATATCACTGAAAAACAAACAAACAAACAAGGAAACAAACAAACAAACAAACAAACACCCATTACCCAAACCACACCACTGCTACACCTCACCCCATTTTCTACCTTTTTTTCCCTCTCTTTTGTCAGATAAGCTGCGAAAAAAACGGCCGGCGCTCTTTGTAGGAATGAACCTTGTTGCGCGTCACGTAGCGGGGGCAGGGCAGCGCTGTGTCACGAGCCGCGCCCGTAGGATACCGGCGTGACGGAGACAAAGGGCGCCCATCACACCGCCCTTACCTGATGCTGATATGCCACGCTTGCTGTGTGGTAAGTGACGTCAATGCTGTAGTGTGTGTGTGTGTGTGTGTGTGTGTGTGTGTGTGTGTGTGTGTGTGTGTGTGTGTGTGTGTTGGGGGGGGGCGGTGATGGGGGGTGTACGTGTTGCTGAGTGGGTGGTTTGTGCATGTGTTTGTGTGTTTGTGTTGATTTGTCTATGTTTTGTTTGTTTATTTATTTGTTTGTTTGTTTGTTTGTTTATTCTATTTTTTCTGTCTTTCGTGTTGATTTTGTGGTTTTGTTTATTTTTTTTTATGTCATCTGTTTTATTTTTTCTCTTTCTTAGGTTTTCATTTGATGATGTTCTGTTTATCTCTTTATCAATCTAGTCTATTTTCTCTTCTCGTCTTTTTTCTTTCCTCTAGTTCATCTTCTCTTTCTCATTCTACTTTATACTTTTTATTCTTTTCTTTTCTATTTTTTCCTTACAAATTTGTTTTTGTATATATCTTCTTTTCATCATCATCATCATCATCATCTTCTTCTTCTTTTTATTATTATTATTATTATTATTATTATTATTATTATTATTATTATCATTATTATTATTATTATTATTATTATTATCACTACTACTACTACTACTACACTACTACTACTACTACTACTACTACTACTACTACTACTACTACTACTACTACTACTACTACTACTACTACTACTACTGACTACTACCACCAGCAGCACCACTACCACCACCATTACCACTACTATTATGTGCATTCACGTAATATAGCTAAGCAGGTGATAGGAGCAGAGGCAAGTCACCTGTTGAGTCACCTGCAGTAATTAGCCGGAAGCAAGAGGAAGGTGTTGAGTGTTTGTGTTTCCAGTAATGGGGAATTAAGAGAAGGGTGTGGTTTGGAAGCCCTCTCTCTCTCTCTCTCTCTCTCTCTCTCTCTCTCTCTCTCTCTCTCTCTCTCTCTCTCTCTGGTAAACTCGAAAATCCCATGCAGAGAGAGAGAGAGAGAGAGAGAGAGAGAGAGAGAGAGAGAGAGAGAGAGAGAGAGAGAGAGACGTCCCAGCTATCAACACCAAGGAGCACTAAAACAGGAATCTCTCATATCCCTTGTCTGTTTATTTCTCTCTCTCTCTCTCTCTCTCTCTCTCTCTCTCTCTCTCTCTCTCTCTCTCTCTCTCTCTCTCTCTCTCTATAACTCTTCATTAAGCTAAGTAGATCTAACATACTTCGTTTTTTGTTCCATTAACTCGAGTGGCATCCCGACACCGCTGTCATTGACACTAAGCGGTGGTGGGGTGGTGGTGGTGGTGGTGGTAGTAGTAGTAGTAGTAGTAGTAGTAGTGGTTGTTGGTGTTGTTGTTGTGATGGCTGGTGGAGGAGGAGAGGAGATAGTGATGAACAAGAGGGCACTTTTCTCCTCTTCATCATCTTCCCTTTTTTTTTTCTTCCTCCTCCTCCTCCTTCTTCGTCCTTTCCTTCCTATATTCCTCCCCTCTCTGACAACACAGATTGAACCATTTCTTTAAGCCCATCACTATTAACTCTCACTTCATTATTACCAGTCACTCAATCACTCAGTCAGTCCAACATTCAGTCAGTCAGTCAACGTGTACCAACAAACATCGTAACACACAAACTAACTTACTTTCTGCCATTAAGCATTTCGCGGCACACTTTTCACTAACCAAACCACAGCATCATTTCACTACTGTTTCTATCGCTTAAAAAGTCACTCGCACACTAAGTCGCTCATAATCAACCAATATAAACACCATCACAAACAAACTAACACAACTTCCACCATCAAACATTTCCCTATATTTTCACAACATCATTTCACTCTTCCACTGTTCGGAACTCTTGAAAACTCCTTCCACACACACACTCATTCACTCAACACCATCACAAACAAACACATCATCTCACCTTACCTTTCTTCACCACTGACCCAAAATTAAAAACTGAGTCTAGCATTGCCTATTCCACCCTCCACCTGATCATTCCCTAGTGAAACCTCTGGGACACGCTAACCTTTCATGGCACACTTCTAATTTTAGCCCTCTTTGAAGTCTTTGATGGAGTGGCGGGGTCCTTAGAGAGGGAGAGA
>NC_087182.1:2668754-2691254 GCF_035594125.1 Scylla paramamosain
TTTTCGATTGTGTTACCGATCTGTCCTCTTCAGGGACTGACACCTTCAGTAGAAGTGATTTTATTCTTTATTTTCATTGTTTCATATTCCTTTCATACAAGGAAGCAAAAAGAATCTAAAGCTTCCCAAGTAAGACTCATTATACATCAAGGCACATATACAAATATATAACTTAGAAATAGATCAGTGATTGTGGTTAGTGAATTTGTAACAAGACATCTTGACATCAGCATCAGGCTGCAAATACTGGAGGCTGTGTGTGGCCTGGCTATTTCTGCACCTCAGCCCGGGCCAGCGCCACCCACTCATGGAAGTACACCATGTTGCTCCTGAAGTAGTGTAACAGGAACCAGTCGCCGTAGTTACACTTTGGCAGGAGGTACTGCAGGTTCACCTTGGTTTCGTGCTTTCTCACCAGGTAGATGAGGTAGGCGTTGCGCATACCGGGACTGCAAGGGAGGTTTCAAGACACTTATCCTTCATTTCTTTACAATGGCTTCTGATTCTGTTTAGTTACCGACACCTCAATGGGCGTTTTCTCTCTCTCTCTCTCTCTCTCTCTCTCTCTCTCTCTCTCTCTCTCTCTCTCTCTCTCTCTCTCTCTCTCTCTCTCTCTCTCTCTCTCTCTCTCTCTCTCTCTCTCTCTCCAGTTCCCTTCCTACATAGAAAAAAGAAAAGTAACGTGAAGATGTTATTAGTGTGGTGACTCAGGCACCAACACTGACAATGGAATGAGAAAGAGATGAACGAGAAGTACTGTAGAGGGTAATACTAAAGCACTTACAAGACGAAGAGCATGAGGTGGAGGAGCAGCAGCACGCCACAGACGATGGCCGTGAAGATGTACACCACCCACAGGAAGATGTAGGTCTTCTCGTTGACGATGTTGAGTGGCAGGACGCACATTGAGTCGTGGGTCTGGATGGTGCCGGACGCTCCAAATTTATGCCACGTGCACTTGGCAATCTGGAGGGAGGAAATAGAAGGGAACTTAAGATTTTCAGCCATAACCTTTACTGATACCTTGCCTCACCTTGCCTTACTTTACCGAGGTGTCATGTCTTCTTTGACGTGGGCGACCCTGGAACGCCACCTCTATCAGTCCTCAGCCAGTCTTATCAAGTCAACTGTTTTTGTGATGCGTGGAATACCTTCTAGTAAGCTGTCCATATACTTTATTCTCTCTTCCTCTTGCTCTTGGTCATCCACCCTTCCCAACTACTTACGTTTTTTTCCAGTCCATCGCCTCTTACCAGGTGCCTCACAAATCATAACAGTCTAGTCTTTATTGTGTTCATTAGTTCTCTTCCAATACCTCGAACAGCCACCCCAAAAAGCTGATGACCGTCTGGCCGAATGCCCTTGAAGCAATTAGTCGTTCTTCCCATAAAATTTACTTATCAGCAGGATGAAAGCTTACTATGGGAGCGAGCGAGGGGCGGTGGAAGGAGGGATTAAAGACGGGAGGGCAGGAGACCAGGGGAGGCTTGAATGTTCTGACAAGAGTTTGATACCAAGTGATGCCCTCTCATGACACATTTATCCCTCCTAGTAGATCATTTCCTTATTGCTTCTATGAGGTGTATGAGAGTGGGTGGGAGGAGGGATTAAAGACGGGAGAGCAGGGGGTCAGGGGAGGCTTGAGTGTTCTGACAAGTGTTTGATACCAAGTGATGACCTCTCCTGACACATTTATCCCACCTTGCACATCATTTTCTTATTGCTTCTATGAGGTGTATGAGAAAAATTAGGGAGCTTTAAAGAAGTTTAGATAAATTTATGGATGGGGATGATAGGTGGAAATAGTTTTTTTTACAGGAACTACCACGTGTAGGCCTGGTGGCTTCTTGCGTCTTTCCTTATTTTCGTATGTTCTTAAAATATGAGACCTGGAGCCTCCTAAATCACACACTCTTAACATAGTAATAGTAACATAACGTAACATGATAACAAATACCACTCAATCAGTAAAGGATAGCTACCTTGGGGAAGATCTCGTTCAGGGGATTGTTGGGGTCAGTGGCGTTGCTGTTGAGGTACTTAAGGGCAGCAGGACCGAACTTAAAGAACTCCCCGCCCAGGAAGGTGTTAGTGAAGAACAGGTTCCCGATAGAGATGGCAAAGGCCGCGCACTCACATAGGAGGAAGGACACGGCGTAACTCCTATGGGTGCTGAAGCTTGAGGCGAAGAATTGCACGGAGCTCTGGATCTGTGGAGGCAGCAGTGAGGGAGTCAGGCGGGGAGGAAAGGGTGGCCTAAGTATTATATATTGTTACAAACTCATGGGTACGTGTCTTAACCCATTCACTGGTATTTGGTGCAGCTTCCTTTATCACTAACCCCTCAGGGACACTTCTCGTTGTACAGCTATTTACAATCATATTGACTAGAAACTGCAAAATCTATTCCGTTTCATCCTTTTCTCTCTTGCAGATGCTTATAAAGATTCCATACTCTGCTCTTAGTGCTGGAATTTGTTGCATATCACTGTGAAAGGGTTAGATATTTCGTAGTATCATCCTAGGAAAGTATATTGCAGTTCATATCCGTGGAAATGTTATTTTGGTAGCTAGATTATTAGTAGTTCATCAACACCTACATGAGTCCGCCACATTGACTGAGTGATTGTTTGTTTATTGACCATCAACATCGCTTATAAATTTACACTTATGTACATAGGCTTGGTCCATCAAACAAAGACAGAGGTTTCCTCATATATGCCTACAGAACTTTATAAATCTAGGAAGAATGCACCACTGACTTTAATACCTATGAACATAATATTAGCCGTTGAACGAAAAAGGAAAGGGATAAAAAAAAAAAAACTAAATTATTTACGTAAAAAAAAAAGACACAGCTTACATTATTACTGACGTCACCGATGTGGACTTTGTCAAGGTGGCAGACGATTGTTTCAAAGAAGCCTCTGTCAATCCTCTTCCAGAGCCACATGGGGAAGTAGTAGATGACTGCCTGCAGCACCAGCACCATGGGCACCCACTGGTAGTAGGCGTGCACGCGCTTCTCCCCGTCTTCAGCCTGCTCCCCTGCCATGGGCGGGACGCGGATGGGACCCACGCCGGGATGGGCTGACACCTGAGGTAAGGAGGCGGCTTTCATTCTTCCATTTCATTTACAGATGCAGATAAAAAGAGGTGATTAAAAGTAAAGTTAAGTAAAGTTGATGTCGCTCTTCACGTACTTTTTATCTTTTATCTTATTTATTTATTTATTTGTTTATTTATTTATTTATTTACCTCACACCACGCCACACCACACATCACTGCCAAACACCACACCACATCAGCAACCACATCTTACCACACCAATACCACCACAACACGCCACACCACACCACACATCACCACCACTACCAAATACCAAACCACACCACACCACTTTCCTTCACCACACCACACTACACCACGACCCCCACACTCACGTCCGTGTTAAGATCCACCATGGTGAAGGTAGAGGCAATGAAGCAGTACGTCTCTATAGCCTTGTGTTCCTGCTTCTCGAATCCCGTGATGCACCGAATGTTCTCTCCGATGTAGTTCTTGGCGGTGACGAGCACACAGGCCAGCAGCGTGATAAGCATGCACATTTTGGACGTGAAAAGGAGCAGAGACGATACTCGCGCCTGTGTTGCTCTGAAGGGGGAGTGCATGTCTTGTGAAACTAACCATGTAACTAACTAACTAATTATCTCTCTCTCTCTCTCTCTCTCTCTCTCTCTCTCTCTCTCTCTCTCTCTCTCTCTCTCTCTCTCTCTCTCTCTCTGAAGTTGATTATTTAAGAGAAAAGCACAAAAATAAGTCTTAAAAAGTTGTGTAATTAAAAAAACAACATGCTATATGAACATGAACAGAAGATGATGATGATGATGATGAAGAAGAAAGGGTGAATAACTGAAGCCTTTCTTACTCACCCTGACGTGGAGATGTGAGTCTTGAGTTCCCTGAAGACGTCAAACATGTTGGCGGAGTGTTGTGTCGAGGAGTCAGTCAGTCAAGGCCTCCTCACTGCGACTCGGCACTTAATAGGAAAAAAATACACACACACACACACACACACACACACACACACACACACACACACACACACACACACACACACACACACACACACACACACACACACACACACACACACACACACACACACACACTGAGAATTACTGAAAGGGCACTAATTGAAACCTGCAATGTTGAGTGTGAGGGCAGAGTGTGTGAGAGAAAGGCGCGAGAGGAGAATGAGACATGTGAGAGAAGAGGACTAAGAGGGGAATGAAAGAAGAGGGGTGAATGGGAATTAATTAATAGAGAAAAAGGCTTAGAGGAAATGAGAGAATAGAGAAAAAGGGTGAGAGAAAGAGTAAAGAGGGAAATGAGAGAATAAGAAAAAGGCTGAATGGGAAATGAGAGGTGTGAAAGAAAAAGGGTGAGAGAGGAATGAGAGAAAAGAGGAAAGGAATGACAGGGAAAGAGAGACTATAGAAAACGGGGCAGAGAATCATCCACCCTTCCCTATCTTTATCCCGTGGCTCAGGTAACTCTAACTGAAGGCAGCGTTACTACACTACCAACACTCGTGGCTAGGGGGGAGAGAGAATAATTAAGATACAATAGTTAAAAAAAAAATAAAATAAAATATATAAATAAAATACAGGTAATCGTAATAAAAAAAAAAAGGTAAAGAAAAGAAAAATCGTTTAGCATTGAAAGGTTTAACGGCGAAACTTGTCACGGAATAAAACAACACAGCTCTTGTCTTAGTCCTCCCTTCCCATTAGCATGCACTCGCGCCGCCCTGCGTTGTGAAGGAGTGTATGCAAACGTGGGGCATATGTAGGTTGTGCGTGTGGTGGTGGTGCAGGTGGCGAGAGAGATTTGTGAACCCCGCTGGCTGATTAGATAACAGGTGATAAGGAACAGGAGAGAGAGAGAGAGAGAGAGAGAGAGAGAGAGAGAGAGAGAGAGAGAGAGAGAGAGAGAGAGAGAGAGAGAGAGAATGACATCAGTGCTAACCTAGTCATATTTCATTCGTTTCTCATTTCCTCCTCCTCCTCCTCCTGTTAGACTATCCTGGGGGAGAGAGAGAGAGAGAGAGAGAGAGAGAGAGAGAGAGAGAGAGAGAGAGAGAGAGAGAGAGAGAGAGAGAGAGAGAGAGATTGTCCACGTCACATTCTAAGGAAATAAATAGATGAAGGCATAGAAAGTATATGTTGTTGTTGTTGTTGTTGATGTTGTTGTTGTTGTTGTTGTTGTTGTTCATACTGCATACAAAAAAAAAAAAAACGAAATTATACACATCACTTGGCCTGTCCTCAGCGTTCACCTCATTTTCTTTTATCAAACAAATAACCAACAAAGTAACTAGATAAATAAAAAAATAATAATAATAAAAGATGTGAATTACTTCGCGGGTCAATCTCAACACAACATCTTACTCAAATATTCAATTGTGTGCTGACCCAACTCCTGCTTTACAAAACACAGAAAATTAACTCATATCGGGAAAAAAGGATGAGCGCCGTGATTAATTTCTACCCTTATAAATTTGGAAAGGAACACAACCACCACGCCAGCTTGCCTAGACAGCGGGAGGCGGGTCACCTTGGTACTTACGCAGGCTTAAACACCACTTCGTCTTATCTAAACTACTTTTCACAGGCTTTACTGATAGTTAATGAATGCTCGAGGGTGTTTTCATGTTTCTAGCGACAGTTTAGCTAGTTTCCTGCATCACCAAAGTAGAAACACCAGCGAGAACCTGACTGGTCATCTATGTGGCCTTTGAAAACAGACTTCATGAGAGAACTGTTTGGAAATATGGAGTCTAGTGTGCGGGGAAGCGATGAATGAAGAGCAGGATGTTGAAGCAAAACTGAAATAGCGCCTCACTGCCTGAACACCTATGTATTTCATCACTATTCTTGTTTTAGGGGGCATTTATACAGTACAATACCAGGGCACCCATGGGAGGTTTGCCAGCAGTGTCTTAGCACCTTTGGAATATTGCACACTTGGCGTGGATAAGCAAAAATGACAGACTGGTGACTCAGTACTCGTTTTCTTTATCATTAATCTTGTTTTTCTGTCATTTGCGCAATACTGGGGTACGTAGGGGATGTTTACAAGATGGCAACACTGTCTTAGCCCATCTAGAATTGTCAATACTGAAGGAAAAAGAAATAATAACAGTATAGGTACATGAAATAGTGGTTTTGCTTGACTAATAATGAAAGATGGCGACTTGTTTCACATTTTCTCTATCTCCACTCTTGTTTTTTTCAGTTACTTATACAATTAGAGCTCGAGCAAGGGAGGTTTGTAAGGTGGCAGCACGGTCTTCTTTCCTTCAATACTCCATCAAATAGTATACAATTCTTACGTGACAAATCAAAACAAGATGGCGTCTGAACATAATTTTTATCGTTAACCTTATATTTCCTGTGAAGTGTTCAATCAGGATACGCAAGGAGGGGATGCAGATCGCAGTAAACGTTTAACACTAGCAGAGAGAGCCAACAAGATGGCGTCTGAGCACATCCGTATCACCACTCCTGCTGTTTTCATGTATACAACTCCTTTCATTCCACTGTATTTTCTATTTTTCATAACTTTCTCTTCCCAAATATGTGAGTGCAGAATGTTATCAGCAATGTGAATAAAAAATAGATACTAAGCCATTACAAATTATAATCTACACTTATATCTAGAATGTACTTGTCTCAATAGACTCTTAAACTGTTCTGGCTATAGATGATAGAACTGCATAGCTAGAACTCCTTAACAGTCATTTAAAATCGTGCACTCCAAGGCCCTTATACAGAAACGCCTTGCTCTTTCACCACGACTATTTTCAAAGGCTACAAAAGTTATTAGCCGGATTCTCAAGAGCATTTCTCCTGTAAATAATGTAAAAACCTCATTAATCTGCCGCTAGAACCATAAAAACACCCTTGAAAACTCATGCAACTTCAGCTACAGTCTTTTGAAAGTTAAAGCCTGGCGCAGAAGTGTTCCAGATTACGGCCCATAGAGTAGCTAAGTCAACACTAACCTCTAACCCTTGTGTAGTGGCGTGGGTCGTCCTCCCTCAGCCAGCACCGCACTGAAGGCATGTCTCGGGCAGTGATAGACAGCGGTGTTATCAGATAAGGGCGTCACGATGCCAAGACAAGGCGAGACAACACAACGTACATACATACATACATACACCACTGCGGGGCGGCTGAATGAGTGAGGCTCGCCGATAACCACGCAGGCGCAGCACGTCCGTTAGTGTGTCAGTGGGCAGAATGTTACCTTTGTGACTCGCAGGAACACTGGTGAGGTTATGAGGTCCTGTATAGGGAACTGAGTGGCTTTCGTTCTGCTTCCTGGAAAATAAATAAATAGATAAATAAAAACAACGTCTAGAGATTATTATAAAGATCTGTATGGGAAGCTTCGTGGTTTTCGTTCTACTTCCTGGGAAAAAAAAATGAAGGTAGGAGTTAGGAAGGAGATTCAGATTCGGAGTTAAAGGGAGAAACCAAACAAAACAACGGCTAGAGGTTGAGTTAGTAAGAAAAAGTTGAAATTAGGGATTAAAGACAAGGAGATTAAAGTAAAAAAAAAATGGAGGCTACACTTAAGAGATTTATAGTAGAAGACAGGAATTGGAGGACAGAAGTTGAAGTAGGGAGATAGACGTTAAGAGAAAGGAAGCTGGAGTGAAGCAGGGATGAAGCAAAAGTGTAACCCATTGTGCTAAAAGTTCTCTTGAATACTTGCTGGAATTCGAGCAACGTTGAAAATTGTTTGCATCTTATCTTTACACCCCACAAGACTTCTAATCCTTTTCCGTCACTCCCTCAGCAGGTACTAATTGGCATTCCTTCCAGGTGTATTTGGGTGTAATTGCTCTTCGCGCCGCCAGTACACATTACTGTCACGCGATTCACCACACTCGCGTCACTACACTCACGGCTCACTCACATCACCTCGTCCAAGTTAAATTAGCCTGCTGCTTCTACACACCACAAGGACACGTACCCAAAACAAGGAGTACCAATTTTTCCCTTACAGCCTTCAATCCCAAACAACATTAGCTCCTGGTCCTGCCCTGCTCAGTAATTAGCAGTTACGTCTTTTTCTGAAACATTTCGGCGCCTTATTTCGACCCCTCGGTTATTTGGGGTTTTCAAGGATGCTTTAATGATTCCAGTGGTAGTTTAACACCGCTTCGATACTGTCAATGTGGAAGACACCCACAAGAACCCGATCTATGTGGGCTTTGAAAATAGTTCTCATGAAATGTTAAAAAAATATGGACTTTAATACAACGAAGGTAAGTGAGTGACATGTCCGTACCGATAACGTTAACTTGGTCATGATTTATCGGTGTGTGTGTAGCGGTCCTTCATTTTGTTACGTAATAGTCTTATCAGAGGGCACCGCTAGTCGAGGCGTGAAAGAGGAAATTCTTTATTTTATCTTTCACCCTTTTTTTCCATTAATGAATTCAACCTCAGGGAAAATCAAGAGTGACGTAAATTAAATGTCCGGTTATTAGCTTGTACAGTCACGGCCACAAGTTTGTTCACATGTATTTATTTATTTATTTCTATTTTTATTTATTTATTTTTTTTTTTTCACTAATTTAACCGTATCGTCTCAACCGTAAGTCCTCCGATGCGCTGCCTGTCACCCTGCACCACCTGAGAAGTGAAAGGTTCCAGGGAGATCAGAGGACGTAAGACTGAAGGAACACGCTAAACACACTGGAAATGAGAGCGTCAGGTTATAAGACTTCTGGCAACCACTGTACATGTAGTTTTCTTTTTTTTTTTTTTTTTTTTTTTTTTTTTAATGTTCGAATGACAGTTAGAGAAATATTTGCTTGTCGGATGTAGGTTTTATTTATTTATTTGTACCAATGCAACCGGAAAGGAAAAGAAAGTCGTAATTACAGTTTCCGATGATTAGATTGTATGTTTTTTCTTTCTTTCTTTTTCAGGTTTTTTTTTTTTTTCTTTCCCAAATTGAAATGACATGTTTGAGTATTATTAGACCGTACGATTATTGTTATTATTTTTTTTTCTGTGTGAGAGAGAAAAGTGCAACACAACTAGGAAGAAAAATTACCACAGTGAACGCAATTGAAAAAAAAAAAAAAAGAAAAAGGATTGTTTGCTGTAATTAAAAATGCTCAGCTATAATAATGATTTCGTTGTAATGTATATTTTTCTTTATATGAATGTCAGCTGGGAAAAAAAAAATGCATTTCTCATAACAGAACCATCCGCTTATATTAAACATTCCCAGCTACTGAATTATTTTTCTCTTCCCATATTCGAATGTCAACCGGAGGGAAAAGAGAAAGAAAAAACATTTTCACCGAAGCAGGAATGTATGCTTATATCAGACATTCCGTAACAATTTCTCTCTCTCATACACGAACATGGAAATAAATCACGGTGCTGTATAATTTTTCATCTCACGCGAACGTTCTGTGATAGCGATGATAAATTAGCACAGTTACTTCCCGCAGGTACACTGTTAACCGCTCAAAACCCACTCTATTTAAGGCTTCGTCTATACTAATAAGGGGAGTAACAATCTTCGGAGCTTCTTTCTTTATAAAATGTATATAGAGAATGTGAAATTATATGTACAGGGACTAAACAAGTTCGCGACGTGTAATATAGTGTGGATCTGCCGCTTCATCCAGCCCAGAATATCCATCCACATCAGAAGTTCTCTTTCTTCATAAACATTAGCCACAACTACATCACTTTTAGTTGGAGTGGATAACCCGCCCCTATCACAGTGTCTATAAGGTCTAAAGTCGTATTACATGAAAATTGTTAAAATGTAGTCTCGAAGTTTCACAAAGTCTGAATACGTTTTCTGTCAAATTTCGCCAATGGTCTATTCTGCTCCTTCTGCATCGGCCTCCTCATTTGATATTTGGTGGTGGGGGAGGAAATACTCAAGGGCTTCGTGTCACCTTGAGGGAGATACATGCACAGAATACATTAGTTAGCGACGTGTGTGTGGCGTGAATCTACCTCCTAACCACCCATCCTGTCTTGTTTACGAGTATATTTGTCATTTGCTGGTGGGAAAGGAAATACTCGCGTCCTTTGTGTCGTGTAGAGGAAGTTTTGTGGTTATGAAGAAAAGAAGGCAGCGGAGATCGATGTGAGCATTGTGATTTAAGGACGGCAAGAAAAGGCGCAGCGGGGCGGAAAGGTGCGTGAGGCGCGGGAGGCGGGGGCTGGCAACGCACACCTGTACGCCGCGACAGGGTGTTATTAATTAGCGTATCTTATCACGGTGGGAGTACCTGTGGAAGGGAGGGAGTGGGGAGGGAGAGGGAGATGTAAAAGGTTCAGACTGTATTCAAGTTGACACACACACACACACACACACACACACACACACACACACACACACACACACACACACACACACACACACACACACACACACAGTTACTCATTATTATATCACTAGCATGACTACCACCACCACTACCACCACTACCACCACCACTACCACCACCACTACCACCACCACTACCATAGATAAACAAATAAATAAATAATCAAACAAAATTAAATAAACGCTTCCTGATCAACACTCAAGGAAATAAATACCAAAACCATCAAATTTAAATTACCGAAAGCCCTCAAAATCACTACCCCCCTCACAACTCACCCACCCTCCCCTCACCTGCCTCCTTACCTGCGCCACACATAACTCACGGTATCTCTCACCTGCCGCGCTGCTATCCAGGCCACCATCGCTATCCTCCGGTTATTAAGCCTTCCCCAGATGCCAGGAGCACACCCACCTGTCCCCCAAATGAGGTTCACGTGCTAGCTACATGTGGCGCACCAAATGAGACTCGTGCCACTCCTTAGGGCTTCCTCCTCACTTCACGAGCCTTGCATATTGAGGTTCGTATTCAGAAATGCCTCGCTTTCTCACCACGACCATTTTTCAAGGCCACTGAGATGATTAGCCGGGTTTTCAAGTTTGTTTTTCCTGTTAATTATACAGAAGCCTTGTTGATATGTCGCTAGAACCATGAAAACACCTTTAAAAACTCGTGGAATTTCAACTAGAATCTTTTGAAAGTAGTGGAAGTGCGGCGCAGAGGTGTTTCAGAATATGGTTCTTTTAGCTGCTCCTGATAGAGTGGAGTGGATCAGTCTTCTGTAATGCTCAGTCTCCAGCGCGTTCCTCAGTTGTGACGATCTTGCACAGTTTCGCAGATATATTTCATACAGGGATTGCCACGTGTAAGCCTGGTCGCTTCTTGCAGCTTCCCTTATTTTTTATGTTCTTATATTGCGGTTACGATAATGAAAAAAAACGATACTCAGTTGATTTTTTAAAGTTTTCTCATTTAATTTTTCCTCTTCACTTAATGTAAGGCTACCACTCAGCCACAGCCATTAGAATTACGTCTTCTTTCACTGCATACATAAAACCTTTTAAATCTTCCTCTCTCCATTACAAGCATTATCTTACCCATTACAAGCGTGTCTTCTTTCACTGCATCCATAAAACCCTCTCTTGTCTCTTTTCTCCATTACAGTCTCGTCTTCTTTCACTGCATAAAACATTGGCTCAGGTCCTCCTCTCTTTCTCCAACCATTTAGATCCATTTCCAGCAGCAGCATCCTCCCCACACACACACTCCTCGGCTTTCCTCTTGACGTAACCAAACCACCTCAGTCTCGCCTGTCTAGCTTCACCCACAAACCAGCGCACTATAACTTATACATGCATGGTGCCTCTGATGTGCTCACTTTGGTGCATATTAGGCTCGTGGTTCGCAATGTATGATAGTAAATGGAGGCGCCGTTTTGATCTTGTAGTTTGTAGGAAAGGGAAGTGAGAGTGAGAGGGGGAAGGCGTTAGGAGAGGATAGCAGAATAGAGCTTTAATGAGAAACGAAAGATTATTGGAAAAGGGGGGGTGATAGCATAGAGCTTTAAGTATGGTGGAGGTGGGGGACAGCGAGAGGAAGGGAGCGTTGTCGACAAAAGAAAAAGGAGAAGAAGAATAAAAGAAAAAAAAAAACGAAAACTTTAATGGTTGAAACGGATTACAAGAGATTACACAAAAAGAAGAGAAGATGATGAAGAAGAAGAAAGAAGTTTAATAAAGAGAAAGAAAAGAGAAAGAAATTAAAATAGAGAGGAGAGAAAACACAACAAAACGGGGAAAAAAAGCTAAAAAAAAAACAATAAGAAACAGAGAGAGAGAGAGAGAGAGAGAGAGAGAGAGAGAGAGAGAGAGAGAGAGAGAGAGCCCATACTGTGAAACGCATTGCTCAATCACAATGACTATTTTTAAACGCCACAGAGATAATTAATCAGTTTCTCAAAAGTGCTTCTGTAGTTAATAATGTAGAAAGCATGTTAATCTGTCACTAGAACCATAAAAACACCTTCAAAAACCTGTGCAACTTTAATTAGAACATACTGAACGTAGCAAAGGTGCGCCACAAAGGTGTTTCAGAATATTGTGCAAAGAGCAAGATGGAAAGCGAGGGAGAAGGAGACACCAAGTAATGATAAGACCGATCTGCCTTATCTCCCCTGCTACTGACGAAGAATAATCGTCGGGCCGCTGCTGCTGAAGGGGCAGAGGCGCTGGGAGACTAAAGATGCGGGGGGGCAAGTGGGGGAAATCGCCAAGTGTCCATTGCTAGCAGCCACCTTAATCTGCTACACCTTAATTGGTCAGGTGTGTAGGTATGGTGTGTATGTGTGTGTGTGTGTGTGTGTGTGTGTGTGTGTGTGTGTGTGTGTGTGTGTGTGTGTGTGTGTGTGTGTGTGGTATCTAGGGGTGAGTTAGTGAGGTATGGTTTGGTTGTGATGGTGTATGGTGTATATTGATTGAAAGTTCTCTCTCTCTCTCTCTCTCTCTCTCTCTCTCTCTCTCTCTCTCTCTCTCTCTCTCTCTCTCTCTCTCTCTCTCTCTCTCTCTCTCTCCACACTATTTCTTTTCTTTGTCTGCACGGAATGGAAATAGCGTATTTTTTCCTTCAGGTTCAAGTTAACACGGAAAACAGGCTGACTTTTAGAGCACGGCACACAATTTAAGAAAATGAAAAAGCGAGGAAAAGCACTCGTATGAAATCTCTCTCTCTCTCTCTCTCTCTCTCTCTCTCTCTCTCTCTCTCTCTCTCTCTCTCTCTCTCTCTCTCTCTCTCTCTCTCATCTAGTAAATTGAGGCTTATGAGAACACTTCGCTAATTCAATACGTCATCACCTGCTTGTGAAATAAAACTGACAGAAGCGTGGGAAGAAAAATTAAATGAATCTTCCACTGCCAAAGTTCTCGCCGATATTTACTCGAAGCCATTAGCTGTCGGAATTAATTTAGCAGGTGGAAAATATTACGGCACCATTGAAACCACAAAGCAGCTGGGCGTCTTTTCCTGAAGGCAGTAAGAGGTGGAAAGAGACGGAAGATTGAGAGTTGATGGAGAGGAGAGTAAGAGCAGGAGGTGGAGAGAGAGAGAGGGAGGCGTGAGATGTAGGGGACTGGTAGGGAGTGGTAGGGAGGGACAGGAGGGAGGGTTGCGGAGGGTTATGGAGGGTTGCAGGGACGAGGGAGGCCAGTGGGTGAGGGAAGGCAAGAGCTGCAAGTCGGGTCTCCGCTCTCCGCCTGCCTGGATCACCGACACCTGTCTCGGACTCTTTCACGCTTCTGTTAGTTGTGTTAAGTTACGCGGACACACACACACACACACACACACACACACACAGATCCTCCTCACTCTTCGCTACTCCCGCTGGCGTTAAAAGATTGTGATTCATGATGGATGAAACGAAGCAAGGCGACACATGTGTTTTGTTCAAGCAACCCATGTGATCGCTAAGTAACCAGCTGGACTGAGTGGGCTACTGCAGCTTCCAGGACCAAGGTGAGTAGTGTTCATTCTCATCCGCAGCCGGGAGGTGACGAGCAGAGTGAAAGTTAATTAGAAGCGAGGTCAGTGCCATCTCATCTTAGTTAAGGGAATTATGGGAACGTGAAAGGTATCAGAGTGGAAAGGACTGTCATTAATTTTTTGTTGTGCTTTTAATCTTTAGCTCAATGGCGGAGTTTTACAGCGAAGTTTGGCGAAGCTGAAACTCGACGCAACAGGAAAACAAAGGAACCAGACCGAACAGCGGAGAATTACTGTGAGAATGTGGAGGATATTAAAAAAGACGGAAAGGAGTGTTATTCTTTGGATTTATGACTGAAAAGTGACGTGCAAAGGGAGAGCGAGACTTAGCGGAACTTATCGTGACATAATGCTGTAAGAAAGGCACTCGATCTTAGGCGAGAGAAGTGCGTATGTGGGAGGTGTTAAAAAGAGAGAAAGGGAAGGTGAAGAGAAGACGTGTCACATAGACCGTAAGTAAGGTTAAGGCAGTAACGTCATTGTCCTTACTGAAAAGAGAATAATTACTTGATGGATATTTGATAGGAAGAATCGTAAGGGAATAAAGAGTTAGTAGATGCTGTCACACGAAGATTAAATAAAGCCAGTTGAGGTAAAGTGAAGGTGTGTCATATAGAAGGCAAGGTGAAGATGATGAAATGACGTTGCCATCACCAAAAATATAAGTTACAGGTATTACAATAAAGAGTTAGATCTGTCACACGAAGATTGGGTAAGGCCATTTAACATAAAGTGAAGGTGGGTTATATTGAAGGTAAAGGCGATGAAGTGACATTAAAGAAAAAAAAAAATTACATGACAGGTATGAAAAAAAAAAAAAGAATCGTGAGGAAAAAAAAGTTAGATCCCCCTTGTAACACAATGATTAAGGAAAGACCCTTGACAAATTAAAGCCGTGTCACATGAAAGCCAAAATAAAGACGATAAAGTTACACTACCATAACTAAGTAAATAATTAACACACGACAAGTATCAGTGAAGAAGAATCGTGAGAAAATAAAGACTTATATCCCCTTGACGCACGATGATTGAGAAAAGACACGACGTAATCTGAAAACGACAATTCTTCATCTTAATATCCCCCCTTGCCGTGACTCCGCTGGTTCAGGAGTTGAGCATCAAGACGCTTAGCACTAAATTGGCCAATCTGAGTGGAATCCTTTTTTCAATTAACTTTTTGCGGGGGGGAAGCAATTACGTTTAGTATTTTTTTTTTGTCTAACCTCTTAGCCGGCTCCAGTTTTCACATAAAAAATAAAGTAAGAAAATGTATTGGAAAGTTGATTTGAATAGGTCCTAGTTTCCCAGTCGCTTATAAACTCTTAAAAGGTAAAAAAGAGGGAAAAAGGAGGGAATCTGTTGTCGTCTTTCCCTACCCTTGAGTTACCTTCCGTGAGAATTAACTAGTGTAATCAGAAAGTTACCTGTACAATCGCAATTCGTAATAGATGGGAAAAAAGAGAGAGAGAAAAAAAAAAGAAGGAAAAACTCATTTATCCTCGTCTTTCCTTACTTTGACCTAACTAACCTGAATAAATTAGAATATTAGAAAAAAATTTACTGTACCTTCGCATTTCGTAAGAGAGAGAGAGAGAGAAAGAGAGAGAGAGAGAGAGAGAGAGAGAGAGAGAGAGGGAGAGAGAGAGAGAGAGAGAGAGAGGGGGACGAAAAAAAAAATAAGTAAAACGATAGAGAAAAAAAAACTCACCTTCCCTTGTCTTTCTCTACCTTGACTTAACTACCGCAACTCGAATTAACTAACGTATTATCAAAAAAGTTTGCCGTACAATTGCAGACGTTTTCCACGGCGCGCGTCTCATAAATGCTGGAGAGAGCGCGGGAAAGTTTGCAAATTTTCACTTGGTTCAGGAGCATTAGCGTGGTGTTACCTGGAGGGAACTTGTATTGAACACTAATTACCTGACGCTCAGCTTACCTGTGCCCTCTTACCTCCACGGGAAATAAAAAAGGATTCGTGGTCAGTGTTCTCTGCTCTGTGGGAATTCGATGGTGCTGATTATAATAGTTTGGGGTAAAAGTGATTATTTAAATTACAACTGTTTTTATTATGTATCGTTTTTAGTGTGCATAGTCTCTCTCTCTCTCTCTCTCTCTCTCTCTCTCTCTCTCTCTCTCTCTCTCTCTCTCTCTCTCTCTCTCTCTCTCTCTCTCTCTCTCTCGTTTTTAATCAGTTTCTGCCGTTTGACTTTCTTTTTGTTAAGTGTTGTGGCTTCATGCTTGCGATTGTAAGCCAAGTCATTAAGTTGTTTTGTAACTTTCTTGGCAGATAAACTGTTAATTATTGTAGTTGTTGTTGTTGTTGTTGTTATTATTATTATTATTATTATTATTATTATTATTATTATTATTATTATTATTATTATTATTATTATTATTATCATCATCATCATCATTACTATTATTATTACAATACAAAAGAATCACAAAGAAAAAACCAAACAGCAGCAGACCTTCAGGCCCTTCCAAGGCTATTTGGGAACTACTTATAACTTGCTAAAGGTTAAAGAGACAGTACAGTAAAGCAAAGAGACACGAGATTGAAGCTTAAAGTAGAAGAGAGAAGAGGGAGAGCAGGAATAACAGAAAAAAAAAAAAAAAAGAAGGGCGGGGGGAAAGGGTTGTAGTGATGATGCTGATGATGATGATGTGTTGCATTTTGGTGATGAAACAGATGCATTTATGATTCAGGGAAAAGGGGAGCGGTATTGGGAACGAACACACACACACACACACACACACACACACACACACACACACACACACACACACACACACACACACACACACACACACACACACACACACACACACACACACACACACACACATACACACACACACACACAGGCAGCCATGAATTTATTCTAGTTACGAGGGATGACAAAAAACCACTCACGCGGGATACGAGCGGGGGACTGCGGGCGGGGAGCGAGCCAGTTAACACACAGGACTCAATGTAAATTTAACTCTGCTTAACATAATTCGTTCCCATCGCTTCAGTATTTTCTATTATTTCCGGTATAGATTCATATCACAAACCCAGAGACATAATATATAAGGGAAGCTGCAAGAAGCCATCAGGCCTACACGTGGCAGTTCCTGTATGAAAACATGCCTACATATTTCTACCTATCATACGTCTACATTAATTTCCCAAATGCACAGCTCTACCCTATTAAGAACATAAGGTAATAAGAAAATAATGGAAGCTGCAAGAACCCCTTAGGCCTAAACAACCTAATTACTGAGCCTATTCCATTCATCTACCACTCTATTTCAGAACCAATTTTCTCCAATCTCTTCCTCTATTGAAGTTCATTAAGCTTGAGCCTATCGCTTCTTGTCCCATCCTGATCACTGAGGCTGAGAGTTTTCTTTCTCGCTCTGCTTTTAAGAATGAAGGAACTGCGACTAAGACATCCACGAGGTTACGATTGCATGTAATTCTTCGACTGTTGTTATTATTATTATCATTTAGGAGGGACACTGGCCTAAAAAAAGAAAGAAAGAAAGAAAAGGAGATTAAGCAGATAAGTCGTTTTAAGTTAGCATGTGAGGAGTTTAAGTAGTGGAAGGAATATAAGTGAGCAGGTGAGAAGTTTAAGCCGTACAAAAAAAGGAAGTAAGAAGATGAGTATTTATAAGTAAACAGATAAGGAATTAAAGAAGTAGAAGGAATGTAAGTAACCATATAAGTAGTTTTAGATAAGCAAATGAAGAATCTAAGTAACACAAGGAGGACTAAGTAAGCAGATAAGTCTTTTTAAGCCAGCAGATGAGGAGTTTAAGTAATAGAAGCGATGTAAGTAAGCAGATAAGCATTTATAAGTCAGCAAGTGAGGGATTTAAGTAAAAGAAACGATGTAAGTAAGCAGATAAGTATTTCTAAGTCAGCAGGTGAGGGGTTTAAGTAAAAGAAACGATGTAAGTAAGCAGATAAGTATTTCTAAGTCAGCAAGTGAGGGATTTAAGTAAAAGAAACGATGTAAGTAAGCAGATAAGTATTTCTAAGTCAGCAAGTGAGGGATTTAAGTAAAAGAAACGATGTAAGTAAGCAGATAAGTATTTCTAAGTCAGCAAGTGAGGGATTTAAGTAAAAGAAACGATGTAAGTAAGCAGATAAGTATTTCTAAGTCAGCAAGTGAGGGATTTAAGTAAAAGAAACGATCTAAGCAAGCAGATAAGCATTTATAAGTCAGCAAGTGAGGGATTTAAGTAAAAGAAACGATGTAAGTAAGCAGATAAGTATTTCTAAGTCAGCAGGTGAGGGGTTTAAGTAATGGAAGGGGGCTCATTAATGCTGTGAGAACATTCCTCTGTACGCTGCATTTGATGAGTCGCTCCTTCACCCACGATGTATTACTGGATTAATTGTGTTCGGGCAGAGGGAGGGGGTGATTACAAAGGATATCCTCCTAACCCAATTGCAGAGATAGAGGGAGTGGGAGTATGAGATAGAGGCGTGTTCTCGTGCTGGGCAAGACGAAGAAAGGGAAATGAATAAGTAAAATAGAAAGATAGAGAGATAAATGGATAAACAGATAAAGCGAGAGAGAGATATATATATAAATAGATAGCGAAATAAATTAATCGTTACTCTCCTCACAAAATAAATAAATGAATTAATTAAGAATGCAAGGAAGACAGAAACTTCACCATGAGAGAGAGAGAGAGAGAGAGAGAGAGAGAGAGAGAGAGAGAGAGAGAGAGAGAGAGAGAGAGAGAGAGAGAGAGAGAGAGAATGTATGAATCTGATACGATGAAAATAGAGATCAAACGAAAAAAAAAAAGATGACACCCACCTACACCTACCCACACACACACACACACACACACACACACACACACACACACACACACACACACACACACACACACACACACACACACACACACACACACACACACACACACTCAGGTAAATTAAGGGAACAAGACTCTCCTACCTGCGCTAATAACTCCTCCCACCTTTTTACCGTGAAGCAGGTGCAGTGCCGTGTTATCATGAAGCCCAGGAGAAAGAGAGAGAGAGAGAGAGAGAGAGAGAGAGAGAGAGAGAGAGAGAGAGAGAGAGAGAGAGAGAGAGAGAGAGAGAGAGAGAGAGAGAGAGAAAATAAAAGATAAAAGCAGCGTGAGTTAATGTGAAGGTTCCTGACATTATAAAGTAGTAAAAAAGTACCAGGGGAGCTTGTACTATTGTTTTGCCTCCTTAAATAACCGTGGGAACTATGATTTAATGAGCACAGTGGCTTTAATATAGTCCCCCCTCTCCTCCTCCTTCACCTCCTCGTTTTTCTTTCTTCTCCCGTTTTCTTTTTTTCTTTTTTTTCGGCAATGTATTTCAGTCCCTTTCAGCCGCTCCTTATTTTCACACCTACCGTAGTATTTCTTGTTGCAATCCATTCCAGTCACTTTAATTCCCGTTTTCTTCTTTTCAAGTCGTTTAATTGCCAGTTTTTCTTTTTTTCCAGTTATTTCGGTTTCATTTTTTTTTTTCAGTGATTTTTGTTCGTTTTAATTTTTTTTTTTCTTTTCCAGACATTTCAAATTGAGTCTTCCTTCCTTTCCGGTCACTTAATTTCCAGTTTTTTTTTTTTCTTCTTTTTCTTCTTTTCCAGTCATATCAGTTCCAGTTTTTCTTATTTTCCATTTATTTTATTTCCATCTTTTCTTTTCCAGTCATTTCAGTTCCAGGTTTCTTCTCTTCCAGTCATTTCAGTTCGTTTTCTTTTTTTTTTCCCGTTATCTCATTTCCAGTTCTTTTTCCTCTCAGTCACTTCATTCCCAGTTCTTCTCCTTTTCCCTTTTCCTCTCTTTTCCTAACTTCCTTCTTTCAATATCTCGTATTTTTGTGGCGGTTCGTTCAAGTGCATTTTGATTTCACGTATATATTTTTCTTTTCCTTCCTTCTCCTCACGAGTAATCTTTTTCCTTGCCTTTCCTCCTCAAATGGCCATTCGTATTATTAAATTGTGTTTCTTAAGATTGCGAGAGCTCTAGTAAATCCATCTCTGCTCCCGTCTTTGTTTCTTGCCTTCTCTCTCTTCCTTTCCTTATTCCTTTCGTGAGTCCTTCATTCTTTGGTTCATTTTCTTTGTCCCTGTGTTCTTTCTTCTGTTTCTTGTTTTGTTATTTCTCTCTTTCATTTTATCTTTATTTCATTCTTTCTTTCCTTCCTTCCTTCTTTTATAATCTTTTTGCATCCCTTTCCCTTCCTTTCCTTACTTCTTCCTGTTCTTTTTTTTCCTCCCTCTCTTTTATTCCTTTCTTCCCTCCCATCCTTTTTTCCTTCCTTCTTCCTTCCTTTCTTTCTTCCCTCCCTCCTTCTCTCATTTATTCCCTTCCTTCTCTCCTTTCTTCCTTCCTTCCTTCCTTCCTTCATTCCTTCCTTAATTCATTCATTCTTTATTTCATTCTTTCTCCTAAAAAAATTCTCAAATTGCTTCTAACTCTTTTTTGGGGGGAGGGGAAGAAGGAAGGAAGAAGTTTGTATCCTACTCCTTCCCTTCTTTCCATTCTCTTCTGTTCCTTTCTCTTCCTTTCTCCTTTTCCTTTCTTTCTATGCCACTCCTTTCCTTTGTCTTTTCCCTTTCTTTCTCTTCCTTTCCCTTAACTTTTCCTCCTTCTGTTTTCTCTTTCCTTCCATTCTCATCCCTTCTCTTCCCTTCTCTTCTCTTCTCCTTCCCTTTTTCCTTTCCTGTCTATTATTCCCTTGTCTTTTCCTCTCCTTCCTTCTCTTCCCTTCTCTTCTCTTTCCTTCTCTTCTCTTCCCTTTCATTCTGTCTATCTCTGCCCTTCCCTATTTCCTCTCCTTCTCTGTCCTTCATTTCCTTTTCTCCTCCGCATCTTCTGTCTTTCCATTTTTACGTTTTGAAGTCCTTACAAGAAAGTAAATGTCTTCCTCTTCCTCTTCTCCCTCCTCCTCATTCTCTACTTCCTCCTCGTTTTCTTCCTCCCCTTAACTTGTCCTCCCGCCATCTTTGTCTCGTTATATCTCTGTTGATTACTTCTCTCTCTCTCTCTCTCTCTCTCTCTCTCTCTCTCTCTCTCTCTCTCTCTCTCTCTCTCTCTCTCTCTCTCTCTCTCTCTCTCTCTCTAATGTGTTTCTTTATCTTGATTATTTTTGTTCAGAGTATTCATTCGTTCAGTCACCATCATCGTAATAGTAATTTCTTTGTTTTCGTCTTCTTCCTCTCCTTCTCTTTCTTAATTTCCTCCTCCTCCTCCTCCTCCTCCTCCTCCTACTTGTTCTTCTTCTTTTCTCTCTTTCCATCCTCTTGTTGTTGTTGTTGTTGTTGTTGTTGTTGTTCTTATTTTTCTCTTAATTTCCCTCTTCTCTTCTTTCTTTCCTTTCTCCTCCTCCTCCTCCTCCTCCTCCTCCTCCTCCTCCTCCTCCTCCTCCTCCTCCTCCTCCTTCTTCTTCTTCTTCTTCTTCTTCTTCTTCTTCTTCTTCTTCTTCTTCTTCTTCTTCTTCTTCATCTTTCTTTCTTCTTCTTCTTCTTCTTCTTCTTCGTCTTCTTCTTCTGTTTGTATTTTTGCTCCTCCTCCTCCTCCTCCTCCTCCTCCTCCTCCTCCTCCTCCTCCTCCTAAGATAAAACGAAATTTCTCAGGAATGGTGGAATGAAACTGAAGGCATCACAAGCAGGCCAGCGTGTGTGTGGCCTACTGATAGGGAGAGAGAGAGAGAGAGAGAGAGAGAGAGAGAGAGAGAGAGAGAGAGAGAGAGAGAGAGAGAGAGAGAGAGAGAGAGAGAGAGAATTTGTCTTTTCTTTGTCACCGTCGTATTCCTCCTCTTCTCCCTCCTCCTCTTTTCCTCTTTTCTCTCCTCGTCTTCCTTTTCTACCTCCTCCTCTTCTTCTTCTTCCTCTTCCTCCTTTCCCCCTCCTCCCTTTTTTTTTTTTTTCATCTAGAAGTTAAAGTATATGGAATTTGCTTGAATGACTCGCTCGGTAATGAGAACAAAAGTATAAAAGTAGGAATAGATAGACTATGTTAAGAGGTTGCCTGATTGATTGATTAATTGATTGACAATGCTTAGTAACACAGGAAGAAACTCATGTTGTGCCACCGTGGGAAGGAACGAAGGATGATGAGTAAACCGTGAATGAGAGAGTGAGTGAATGATGTTTTGACTGTATGAAGGATGATACACAGGGGCTCTGTTGACTGACTAAACACACACACACACACACACACACACGCACACGCATACAAGAACACCCCAGGCAGTAACAAAAGCCATAAAATCGTGAACATAAACTGCAGCAGGAACAATGTATTGAAGAAGGTAAGGGAGTGACGAGGCGAAGGCGGGGCGAGGCGGCGCGAGTTAGGCGAGGCAGGTGAGTGTCGTGCAGGTGAGCGAGGGAGCAACGAGGTGTAGTGCAGCAGTGGTGGACTCAGCAGCAGGTGGCGGTGACAGAGAAGGTGAAGATAGTGGAGTGTGTTAACCCGTGCATTAATAGTAAGCGACGAAGATTTAGACGTAGTAATAAAAGTGACAATAT
>NC_087182.1:2696254-2698754 GCF_035594125.1 Scylla paramamosain
CGTAAGTCGTAAGAGGGTGAGGAAAAATATAAAAAATAAAAAAAGGTAGGGCAGAGAGATGCAGAGTTCACTAATGCAGTTTTTTGAGGCAGTAGGAAAACAAGCAAAGCCAATAAGGTGTGCAAAGTGATAAGAGAGGGAAAAATAAGGTGTGTAATGAGAGAGGAAAAAAAAAAAGAGAGAGGGTGGGAAAGATAGATAGAGTGAGAAAAAAAATTAAAAAAAGAAGCTTGGGATGGAAAAAAAAAATGGAAACTAGATATGGAAATACGGCCTTGCTGATGACAAAAAGGAAGGTAATGATAAAAATTGGAATAGATAAGTGACAAAGATGGACGCAAGATTGAGGAAAATGTTGATAGGAGTGAAAAAAAAAAAAAAAAAAAGAGAGTTATGAGAGAAAACGAGCGATGAGAATAGAATTAAATAGACCGCGATGGAAAAAAAAAAAATGAGAGGGTGACTAAAAATACAGAAGCGGATATACTTGTGAAGAAAATGTATCTAAAAACGAAAAAAAAAAAAAAAAAACAGGTCGAGGAGTGAAAATATGAACGTAGAAATAGAAAAAAGATAAGAAAAGAAATAGAGATGAGTAGAGACACAAAGATAAGAAAAAAAGAAGAGAAAGGAAAGAAAGAGAGGAAATAACGTAGGCAGGAAGAAATAAGAAAAAAAAGAAGGAAGAATCAAGTAAAAGAGACAAGAAATAAATAAAAGAGGAAAAAAAAATAAGGAAAAGAACAAAGAACATTCTCGTGTGTGTGAGAGAGAGAGAGAGAGAGAGAGAGAGAGAGAGAGAGAGAGAGAGAGAGAGAGTATATGCCGTGTCTGTCTGTCTGTCTGTCTATCCATCTCTGTCTACATGTCTCACCTAGTCCGTGGCATCGAGAAACAGACACAATTACGACCCCCATAATGTAACTTGAACAGCGTGTCTTGAAATGCATGGGTGTCCTGGCTCATCCACTCCCGATTACCTGAAATGGCTGCTTGTGGGGAGGGCGCCAGCAGGTTCCAGGGCTAACAGGGGACGGGAACTGCTAATATTACTCCTGTCCTGTACTTTTACCTCGTCAGGCTGAACTGCGTCGCGTGCCCAGAGTCTCTTAGTAACATGGTGGAGGGGGAAGGTCTTGTGGGAGCCTCGCGTGGTCTTTTGTCAGGGGAGTGAGTACGTAGTTTACATCTACAGCTCAGGTGTAAATGGTGTGACCTGCAGTGGCTTTGTGGCGCAGGATTAGTGGTTGGTTATGCTTATATTGAGGTATTTCCTTTTTGTTGGTTCAGTTTGTATCAGAAAAAAAGTGTAGACGAGTGGAGGAAATCGAGGGTTGAAGATATTGACGTAGAAATGAAAACTGAAAGCTTAAAGAGAGAATGGTGATGATTTGTTAGCTATGATTCTATTTTGACAGTTAGGTCGTTTGGTTGTACGGTTAGTTAGATGTAGTTATGGTAGATGGTAGTTAGGTTAGGTGGTAAGTTGATTTTGTTGGCTGACTGGTTAGGTACATGATGAAGGAGGCGTGTAAGTTTGATAGAAGTGTCGTTGAATAGATGGTTAACTAGGTAAGTAATGAGTTGGCTAGTAGTTGGATTGTTCGATTGATAGTTAAGTAAATAATAAGTCGATATGTAGTCGATATAGATAGAGAGTTAGTTAATTAGTCACATAGGTAGATAGGTAAGTAGGTAAGTAGTCAGTTAGCCATCCAGTCAATTAGTATGTTAGTAAGACAGATACATAGACAAATACAGACAGAACACGTAGCTAGATAATTAGATACTACTAAATATATACATAATTTGATAGCCAATTAACCAGATACCTCATCAGTCAGATAATTAGTTAGACAGATGAGCAGAAAATACAAACAGAACCAGAAAGAATACGTAAATTTAACTAGGTAATCAAAAATAACTAAATAGATACATAGTTTGATAGATAACAAGATACATGGTAACTCAGGTAAGGCTACTGTACCTGCAGGGGGGAGTGTACAGGTGTGTGCAGGTACACGGACACGGAGGCACCTTGAGGAGGGCTTCTCGTATTGAATGTCCCTGTGAGGAGAGTGGTGTTTCTTTTTTGAGCTTCTTTAGTCGTGTTTTCTTGCCTCAGTTTTTTTTTTTTTTTTGGGGGGGAGACTGTATTGAATGTGATGTTTCTTTTTCTTGCTCTTTTTTTTTCGTCTTTTTTTCTTTGTTCTTTCGTTTTTCATTTTTGTTTATGGTTTTATTTTCTTTACTTTTTTGTAGTTTTATTATTTTTTTTTTCCTTTCTGCTTCGTTTTTTTCCTGTTTTCTTTTTTTTTCTCTCTCTCTCTCCTTCGTATCTTTTTTCATTTTCATTTTCATTTTCTTCATTTTTTCTTATTTTTCTTTTTTTTCACTTTCTACGTATCTTTTTCTTATTTTTTTTCCTTTTTCTTTCTTTCAATTTTCTTTTCTTTTCTCTCTCACTCCAAATCTTTTCCTCCATCTTTCTTCCCGTTTT
>NC_087182.1:2701254-2753754 GCF_035594125.1 Scylla paramamosain
GAGAAGGAAGAGGAGGTCATGAAAGAACACTCATTATTAACAGCGAAAGGGTTTTTGAAGGGAGAAGTGACCGTCAGAGTGGTGATGCTGAAAAAAACTGGGAACTTGGATGTGTAACTTGAGGGAAACTCATATATAGTTGGAGGAAACAGAGGAATACGATGTTAATCCACCACTAAGGAGGGAAACATGACATAGGAAACAGGCAAAAGAAAGATTGGGAACTTGAATCCCTAACTTTGAAGGAAAACGGACACACTTATAAAAAAAAAAAAAAAGCAGAAAGTAAAATAAGAGGGAAAAACAGGAAAGAAAATCAGGAAAGAAAAACAGGAAGGAAAACAGGAAGGAAAAAACAGGAAATAAAAAAAAACAGGAAAGAAAAACAGAAAGGAAAAACAGGAAGGAAAAACAGCAAAGAATAAAAACAAGAAAGAAAAAAAAATAGGAAAAAAAACAACAGGAAGGAAAACAAACATAGCCGAAGGAAACAGAAGAACACGATTCAATCCATCACTAAGAAGGAAAAGATGAAAAAGGAAACAAGCAAAAGAAAGACTGTATATTTAGATCTATGACTTGAGGGAAAAGTAGAGGAAAAAAAAATAGAGGAAAAGTGATGGAAATAAAGACATACGAGATTTAATGTATCACTGAGGGACATGACAGAGGTGACTAGACAAAGGAAAGACTGGATACTTAGATTTATGACTTGATCAACGAAGGACATTAGTAGAGAAAAAAGAGAAATGTGACTGAGGACAAGTGACAGGAAACGAACAAATGAAACGCCTCTGACTTCCATCCCGGACTTAATTAACGAACAGCAGACCCCGTTGAGAAAAATGTTAAAGTACGAGAATTAATTTGCAAAAAGGAGACAGAAGCAAAAGAAAACAGTGAACGTTGATTTAACTCGAAAAAAGACAACGATGTGATATTATATTCTGCTTTCATTATTTGTTCACTCATTCACTCTTTCACTCGTTAACCTACACACGTACTGACTGACCGACTGACTGACCGACTGACTGACTGACTTACTTTATTGTTTATTTACTTACATATTTACATACTTCCTTCCTTCCTCACCCACACACCCACCCACCTTACTTCAGTCCTCCCAAATTCCCCACGTGGTTATGTCTCAGCCGCTCATAGTCTAATCTATATTCTCTCTCCCCACCTCGCCCGCCGCCTCTCTGATGACTGACGGCTCCTCTTCCTCGTGACCTCGTCAGCCGTGGCGTACCGGGAGTGCGGCCTGACTGGGACGTGGCTCCTGGAGGGCTGGACCAACTATTCACAGTGTCTCAGCGTCATAGAGCAACAGGTGAGAGAGAGAGAGAGAGAGAGAGAGAGAGAGAGAGAGAGAGAGAGAGAGAGAGAGAGAGAGAGAGAGAGAGAGAGAGAGTGTGTGTGTGTGTGGGTGTTTTTACGGCCGCAGGGAAGTGTTGCTCTTATGACAAGCGTTCTGCGTGTTGCCTCAATATAAACATGATCTCTCTCTCTCTCTCTCTCTCTCTCTCTCTCTCTCTCTCTCTCTCTCTCTCTCTCTCTCTCTCTCTCTCTCTCTTGACATGATGCGTAGTTTATCCGCACACATACAGAGAGAGAGAGAGAGAGAGAGAGAGAGAGAGACTACAATGACGACCAGGAGATCATACACACACACACACACACACACACACACACACACACACACACACACACACACAGCACCATCACTTTCTTTCTATTATATTCCCCTCTTTTTTCCCAAACGAAACGACCCAAGCGCTCTGAACGCCCCTTCCGTCCCTCCCCCACTATCCCTTCCCGTGACGCCTGAGTGAGGGGAGGACAGTGACCTTTTCCCTTCCCCTTCCCCACGCCAGGCCATTTAGGTCCCATTGAGGCACAAAGACCCCCCTTCCCCATAACAATAAAGTGTGGAGAACCGCCTGCATCAACGCCACTTCAACGCACCTCTCTCTTTCTCTCGCACTCGGTCCCTGTCTCTCTCCCGCGCCCTCTGACAAAAGGAAAATGAACGAGGGGGTTGTCTCTGCACGGTCACGCTCTCCACGCTCTCTGGCCTGTTGACAGTGCGAGGAGGAGGTTTAATTTAATGGCCTCCGATGGTAAACAGTAGCGCCAGTCAGTCAGTCGGTCTGTGTTTAGTGATTGGTTTAAAATGCGGTGACATAATGATTTGCCAACACAGCCGTGAGCCATTAGGGGTATGATTGCTTTCTCATTAGCTTAGCGTGTGTGTGAGTGAGTGAGAGAGAGTGAGAGGGAGAGGGAGAGGTCTGAGTATAACATAACTCTTCAGGATCATTAGTAACACTTCTTATTTACCCCCCAGCTAAGAGTAACTGGTCAGGAACTAATGGTAATTACACGCCGAAGCCTTGACCTCCTCCCCCGCCCTTCAGCTCTCACCCTCCCCTCCACGTGCCTCGGAACATTGCAGGCAGCTGTAAATGGTGCGCTCGATGTCAGTAGTCGAGTAACATCACACTAATTCCATGGTGTTCCCTCAGTTTTTTTAGTCCCCTGGTGTGAGAGACTATGGGTTGTCAGGGTTTTAAAGTTTCAGCACATTAGAGGACTTAACCTGAGGCTCATATTCTTGAACGCTTTGCTCTCTCATCATGGTTACTTTCAAAGGACACAGAAGTACTTAGTTGGGTTCTCTCTTAGTCCTTCAGTGTTATCAACATATTAGATGGTGTTATATACGAGGTGTGTCATTAAAGTTCCAGGACTGGTGTCCTAAAAGATGAATTTCAAACCCAAGCCACAAACCACCATATTTCCCCTTCAAAGTAATCCTTCTGGAGTATACAACTGCGCTCCCAACCCTCTACAGTCACTAATCTTTTTCTTACGTGCTTTTAAAATCATGTCCTCTGTTGCAGGTCGTTTAACAATGAGCGCTGAACAGCGAACAAACTTGAAGTTTTTGGTGCAGTTGGGGAAAACGCCGTCAGAAGCACTGGGTATGCTGCAAAAAGTGTACGGGGATGAGACAATGTCACGCTCACGTGTTTTTGAGTGGTGCAAGAGGTTCAAAGAGGGCCGGGAGGACGTGGAAGATGACCCCAGGAGTGGAAGACCCTCAACGAGCAGGAATGAGGCCAATGTTGAGCGTGTCAAGCAGATGGTGCGTGACGATCGTCGGTTGACTGTTCGAAAGATCGCAGATGAGCTTGGCATGAACCACAACAGCGTGTGGAAGATTATCACTGAAGATCTGGGCATGCGGAAAGTCTGTGCGAAGATGGTGCCGAGACTCCTGAACGATGACCAGAAGGGACGACGCATGCAGGTGTGTCAGGACATCCTCGAGCGTCTGGAAACTGAACCAGACTTGCTCAGGAGAGTCATCACCGGCGATGAGTCCTGGGTATTTGAGTACGACCCGGAGACCAAACGCCAGAGCCTTCAATGGAAGAGTCCGGCGTCGCCACGGCCGAAGAAAGCAAGGCAGTCCAGGTCCAGCTTCAAGGTCATGTTGATCGCTTTCTTCGATGTGAGGGGCATCGTCCACTGCGAGTTCTTGCCACAGGGCCAGACAGTCAACCAACATGTGTACAAAGAAGTACTGCGGCGTCTGCTTCGTGCAGTGCGCGAGAAGAGGCGGGAGTTGTGGCAGGGCAACTCGTGGCTGCTTCACCACGACAATGCGCCTGCTCACAATGCCCTGAGCATCAGAGAGTTCTTGGCCAAGAAGAACATCGCCGTGCTGGAGCAACCGCCCTACTCACCTGACCTCGCTCCGTGCGACTTCTTCCTCTTCCCCAAGCTCAAGGAGGTCATGAAGGGGACCCGTTTTGATGATGCGGACGACATCAAAAAGGCCGTGACGACGGAGCTGAGGAGCATCCCGCAAGAATCCTTCCAGCAGTGCATGCAAGCCTGGCAGAGAAGGATGGACAAGTGCATGCGGTGCCAGGGGGATTACTTCGAAGGAGATAACCTATAGTTTGTAGCCTGGATGTGAAATAAAACTTGTGTGGCACCAGTCCTGGAACTTCAATGACACACCTCGTATTCTTAAACGCTTTGCTCTCCCATCACGGTTACTTTCAGAGGACACAGAAGTACTTAGTTGGGTTCTCTCTTAGTCCTTCAGTGTAAGAATCTGCCACTTGTCAAGGTTTTTCAGGTTATCAACATATTAGATGGTGTTATAAGGTTGAGGATCGTATTCTTAAACGCTTTGCTTCGGAGCGTTAAGATAACCACGCCAGGCACTCCGCAACACCACTAAGAATAAGCTGGACTTGAGTTGTCAGTTTTTGTGTCTTTTTGTCTATTTGTTTATTTATTATTATTATTATTATTATTATTATTATTATTATTTTCCTTTTCTGTGTGTCTTCTTTCAATTTAAGCATCAAGATAACCACATGAGGCACTCCGTATAGCCCGCAACACCTGTGAGAATAGTCTGCACCTGAGTACCATACCTGCAGACACGCCTTCCACCTTGCCTTACTCTCACAGTGCTAAGCCTCCCTGAAAATTCAAAGACACGCCCTCAAACTGTTGATTATGCATGGCAGTGTCTTGAGCGCCTCAGCCCCGCCAGGACGCTGCAGCGCGTGGCCATCGACCGCCCGCCTCGCCCTTTATCCACTTTTTCTAACTCTATCCCAAAAATAAGTTGACTTTATGGTGCATTGTGCATGTTGGCGGCTCACTGCACCAGACGCAACGAAACTTCCCATCCCCCAACACCGCCTCCCATACCCCTCCTCCTCCTCCTCCTCCTCCTCCTCCTCCTCCTCCTCCTCCTCCTCCTCCTTATCCCCCATGCCCAGCAGTCTCTCGCAGGGGGGTGGCGCTCCCTCAGACAGGAAAATATATTCACCACTTATTTTTACCGCAAATCCTCCGCGGCGTCAGGTCAGTCAAGGGGAACACTGCGAGGCTTACGGCGAGGCGCCCTTGAACCCCTCAAAGGAACCGCCAGCTGCGTCATGAAACCTCGAAGCGTCACATCAACACTCTGCAGGTTTTGTGAAGCTCTGAAAGAGAACAACTAACGTATTTTGTTTCGTGAAGCTTCATACTCATAGAACAACGCGCTACATGTTTCGTGAAGCATTGAATCTCAAGAACAAAGCGTTTTGTTTCGTGAAGCATTGAATCCTTGGAACAACGTACTTATTTCTATTTTGTGAAGCATTGAATTCTTAAACACCACCTTTTAAACCCTTTGAACCCCTAAAACAACACACTACAGGTTTCATGAACCCATGAGCTGCTACACTAACGCATCATATGTTTCGGGAAACCTTGAAACAGGTATACATTGAAGTCCCAAAACTATACAATTAACTTAATTTGAAGCCTTACCCTCATAAAAATTGTCCTTTACTGTTTAGTGAGGCTTCAAAATTCTTAGACGAATCCTTTGGTGCCTCGTGAAGCTTCAAACCGTTGTTCATTCGTGGTCAGATATTAATGCACCTGTTACACTTACTTTCACTGTGTTTGGCGTTCACTTTTCACCTTTTTTTCTTTTTTTCTCTCTTTCATCTGCTTACAGTAATTAAAGTCTGGCAACTAAGAGATTTACCACAGATCGGAATAAAAGACAAAAAAAAAAGTGCGTGTGTTAGAATGTTAAAGGACCTGTTTCACTCATTTCCACTGTATTTACCCCTTTCCCTCAGTTTTATATCCTTTCATCTGCTGACAGTACAAAAAAGAAAAAAAAAATCAGACACCTGAGAGATTTACTGCAGATGGGAATAAAGACTGAGAGAAAAACAAAACAAAAAGTGAATGTGGCAGGTTAATTGACTTCTGACCGCGAGAGTACGAGCGTTGCGGCTGTGTGTTTATTTACATTCCCCGGGGAGTTTTTTTGTTTCCCCATTGGCCTTGGAGCATCGAGCTGACGTGTGGTTGAGTGTGATGAAGCCACGCGGTGAGGTGGGCGAGTGGCTGCCATCGACCGCCTCCTTTTCCTCCTCCTCGCCCTGTGCCCGTATTCTGAAACGCTTCGCTCTCTCGTCACGACTATTTTCAAAGGCCACAGAGATGATTAGCTTTTAGTAACTAGTGTCATTTTAACTCCAGCATGTTGAAAGCAGTGGTGAGGCGCAGAAGGGTTTCAGAATATGGTCCAGGGAGAGAGAGAGAGAGAGAGAGAGAGAGAGAGAGAGAGAGAGAGAGAGAGAGAGACTGACTTTAGTTCGTGTTCATAAACGCTTTACTTTCTCACCACAGTTATTTTTTAAAGACCACAAAGCTCATTAGCAGGGTTCTCAAGACTTTTCTCCTGTCGGTAATGAAAAAATCTTGTCAATCTGTCACTAGAACCATAAAAACACCCTTAAAAATTTCTGTAAGCTCATCTAGAGCCTTTTGAAAGAAGAAGTGCGGCGCAGAAGTGTTTCGAAACATGGTTCAGTGAAAGAGATTGCCCCGCCGTCCTCCGCCCCGCCGTCCCTTCTAAGCCCAAATTACACCCATCACTACTTGGTCACCGTGCGCCGCTCAGAGATGCATGGTGCGAGAGATTTATAACCTGACATAATGGTCTCTAATTACGGGATAATACTACGAGGTTAGTCTTAATGATAGGAGATGGATGGCGCCTTGGCTGGAGTGCTCAGACATGCTTGATTACAGTACTCATTTACTCAGGGCAGGGAAGGCCATAGTGAACGAAGGGCGTCTTAAAATAAACTCCCCGTTGTTTGCTTTCGCTGGCGGGTCCTGGGGCTGTCCGGCGGCGGCTCCTGTAGGTGTAAAATAAGAACATAAATACACATAAATACTCAGAAAATTGCTCTCCGTTTTCATCGTAAATCATAATCATGTGAGCCTCCTGCCGCCGCCTGGAGGGTCGCCCGCTTGACTCCGCCACTTCAGGGTCATTCAGGGTCACGATGGCTGACCCTGACGACTTCCTGACTCCGCCCTTTCATTCCTCTCTACCGCGTGACACTTCCCTGCCATCCCTACACCTCCTCCCTCCATCCACCGCCCCTCCATCCTCCCTCTCCACTTCCTGATCTTTTCCTATACAGTTCTGCCTCTACCTGCCATTCACCGCCCTTCCATCTCCCTCCACTTAATGACCCTTACTATCCACTGACCTTCATCCTCCCTCTCCACCTCCTGATCCTTTCCTACAGTCTTTACACTTCTTCCCGCCACCCTCCTCTATCTTTATCCCTCCACCCTCACCTCTCCGGCCCAAGCTTACCCAAGACGCACTGCATCTGCATCTTCCTGTGCTTACTTCGGGAATAATGCACTTAGGGCCTTGAAGTATCTTGAGGTATTGTGTGAGAGTCCACATTCCTTCACCTGAACTCCGTCGGTACATCTGTCTGGCCATGAAGGTCCAGATTTAGCAAGATTTACTGTCATGTGAGGTATTACAGCAGCAAAACACTTCGCCATGCACTATCAGGGGAGGAGTGTCGTAAAGTCGGACACTTGCATCTTTTTCTTTTCTCAGTAACCGCGAGGGTCTGACGAGTTTCCGATAATAGCTTGTGGGGTAAAGATCCATCGTTGATCGCTGTATTTCATTGGTGAGGTAGAGATGAGGAATTTATAGCTGTGCGAGGGAGAAATGTGACCAAGCTTCTCTTCTCACACGTCGGGTTTGCAGTAATGTCATGCAAGGAAAAGTGTACCTTCAGTTTTTTTTTTTTTCTCTCTCTCTCTCTTTTATGTAGATGAAGATACTGAGTATGCAGTAATGATATGCGAAGGAAGGTCTGTCATATATTCATTTTCTCTCTCTCTTCCTCCTCAGTAATCTAGTGAGGAGACGTGAAGAGTTTGCAGTAATAACATGCCAAGAAGATTCCATCATTTACATTTTTTACCTCTCTCTCTCGCTCTCCTCAGTGATCGAGTATGAAAATGTGAGGAGTTCTAGAGCGATATAATACGAGGGAATGTCCGCTACCCATTAGGCTTTCTCCTCTGTAACATGATGTAACAGTGAATATATATTTTTATGTGTGAATGAGGTCGGTCAATGCAAGAGTTAATCAGTATTCTCAATCATTCATTCCCTTTTCTGGTAAACTCTGGAACTCCCTGTCTGCTTCTGTATTTCCTCCTTCGTATGATTTGAAGTCGTTAAAGAGGGAGGTTTTAAAGCACTTATTTGCAGGAAAATTAGATAAGAAAAGCATCCAGGCAGAGAGTTTCAGAATTTTACTAGAGTAAGGAATGAAATAGTAAAGATACTGGATAACTCTTGCATTAGTGAGACGGACAGAAGAGTTTGCAGGAATACTATGGAAAGCAGGAAAAAAAGGAAAAAAAAACATATCCAGGCTGAGAGTTACAGAGTTTTACCCGGAGAAAGAAGTGAAAGAATGAACGCACTGACAAACTCTTGCATTAGTGCGACGGACAGAATAAGAACACGAATAACATACGAAAAAAAACTCCACAGAGGATCATTATGTTCTTTCCTCCGATACGTAGAAATGAGGAGTTTACACAAGAGTATGTACCAGACACCTCACCACCTTACGCGCCACTGTTACAAGGGCGCCTCCCAACCAACCGCCAGCATAATTAACTCACCTGAAAAAAGCGCACCTTAAGTTTTAATGCGGGATAAAGTTAGAGCGTCCATTAAAGATAATAAAAAGATGGCCGGGACGTAAAGGTTTAGGGAAAGGTACGAGTGATAGGTGGCGCTGTAAAGGAGAGGTGTTGGTATGTGGATGGACTGCTTGTGTGTGTGTGTGTGTGTGTGTGTGTGTGTGTGTGTCATGTAACTGAATTAGTTGGAAAAAGAACAACGATCAATATTAATGGAAGAGAATGAAATTAAACACAGCAAAATGGAAACAGAAAGAAAGAGAGAAAGATACATAAACAGAATGTCATGAAAGTTAAAAGAGGAAAAGAGAAAATCAAAGAGGAAAGGAAGGAAGAAATAAATGGAAAATTAAAGACAATAAATCCAATTAGGGGAAAGAATCAGAGAGAGAGAGAGAGAGAGAGAGAGAGAGAGAGAGAGGTGAGCAAAGTAGTGAATTCCAAAGCAGTGTGTTTGTTCACGGATCTCAGGAGAGTGATGCACCTACATACACACACACACACACACACACTGGTATGATAATGTTACTCCTCTCTTCAGCTTCACGCACCGCAAAGCCCCCAAAGCTTCTCCTTTCCCAGCTTGAATGTATCCCTAAGCCCCTCTCTATGAAGGCTCGCACGCTGCCACTGTTGTGAATGGAAACGAAAAGCCAACGAGAAGTACCGCGGAATAGAACACGGGAGTTGAAATGTCATGGTGGTGGTGGTGGTGGTGGTGGTGATAACAGTAGTAATGGTGGTGATGATGGTGGTGATGATGATAATGATAATGATAATAATTACTCGTATGTGTCACGTTTGTTGCTACTACTACTATTGCTACTTCTACTACTATTACTACTACTACTACTACTACTACTACTACTACTACTGCTGCTGCTGCTACTTCTACTACTACTACTCCTACTACTACTACTACTACTACAACTACTACTACTACTAAAACTACTACTACTACTACTACTACTACTACTATTCTCTCGTTATTAATACTACTGCTGTTCTTACTACTACTACTACTACTACTACTACTACTACTACTAACAGCAACAACAACACTAACAACACTAATGATAATAATGGAAATAATGATAATGATAATAACAACAACAACAACAACAAAGAAAATAACCACCACCATCACCACCACCACCACTGCCACTGACTACACTCTGGTCTCGTGGCGCTGTGGTGTTGCAGGCGCCGAAACAAGCGGGGTGGTTGGCGTGGTTGATGCGGCTCGTAACAGTAAATCCGGAAGCCGAGTGTCCAATTAGAGGGTCGGGCAGTTAAGGGGCTGTTCTCCGTGCTCCTGAAGTGGTCCAGGTGTACGGCAGGACAATTAGCTGGTTAATTAGTTAGTTAGCTAATTAAGTCGTTGTTTATTGTGATGGATGCGTAGATATTAGTTAGCTGGTTAACTTTTCACTGTTTCTTTGTTGACATCTAAAACAGCACAACAAAAATACAAGGACAGAAAAAAAAAAAAAGCGGGAAGAATAGAAGGTTGATTTGATCTTTTCAAGGCCACCGAAATTTAATTAAGAGACTGTAGTGCAAAAATAAGTGTCTGAGAGGTGATGAAGGTGATTATAAGGGAAGTTGTCCAGCAGTGAAAGGCTTAATTAGTGAGTGAATGAGGTAGCGCCTTAATTAGTTAGTTAAGTGACTAGATTATCAGATATTTGGTATTCACTTAAATAGATTTTAACAGACAGTGTAGATTATTATTTATTTAATTCTTTAGATTAGATGGCAACCTAGATATTTAGTTTAATGTGATAGTTAATTACATAATTGTACAGATAATTAGGTTTGATTTCTTTACTTGTGAGTTCTACATTTGACAGTCAATTTGAAAGTTAAGTATTCAGAAAAGTATTGAGTTTGTTACATTGTTTGTGAGTTTGTTCATCGTTTGTCAGTTAGTAAATTAGTAAGGTGACCTGGAATATTAAAGAATGAAAGGCAAATAAAATCAGAGAAAAAAAAAAAAATATTTTGTAGGACATTATTGAGTTTGACAAAAAGCGAAGAATCACTTTGTGTTTTGGAAATCAATGAACAAATAAAAGCGAAAGAGAAAAATGAACAGACGAAAGAGACGATTAAAAAGAATTAAGAGGTGACAACGATAAAGCATTTTCCAGTCTAACATTTAGAAAAATCAATAACATAAAAAAAAAACAGATGAACATTTTTACAGTATATATATTTTTTGGAGTCTGCCACTTATAGAAAAGATAACCAATCAGGAAAAAAAGGGATGAAAAATTGTTACATGTTTTTAAAGGAAAGGAGAAAAACAAAAACGGAAAACTAATTAACTGCCTAACTGACTGACTGACTGACTGACTGACTGACTGAATGAATGAATGACTACCGAAATAACTAACTTGTTAACTAAATAAATAAATAAATAACAAATAACAAACACAAAAAGGAAAGAAAACAAATAGAAAACGAAATACAAAATAAACAAACAAGAAATATAGAAGGAACAAAACCCAAATAAAGGAAAAAAAAAATCGTAAACAAATATAAACAAAACAACAACACTGAGTACGATAATAACAACACAGACGACGCAGGAATATTAATCAGCATAGCGGTGCGGGGCAGACTCGTGTAATCCAGGCCACAATGTTTACGAGCCTATGTGTGTGTGTGTGTGTGTGTGTAGGGAACCTGTCTGCCCCTGCATTAGTTATCACGCAGCGCCAGAATTAATATAAAGTTAGGGAGAATTATTAAAGATTGAGTTAGCTTATGAGTTTTGGAGTTTTGTTTATTTATTTATTTATTTTTAGTTTAGATTTTAATTTTGTTTATCTATTAGGAGTTTTAGAGGTTTTATTTATTTGTTTGTTTGTTTGTTTGTTTGTTTGTCTACTATTAGGAGTCTTGCCAGTTTCTGTTTTTCATTTTTTTTATTAAGAATTTTAGCTTTATTTTATTATTACGAGAAGTTTTTTCTAGTTTTATTTATTTATTTGTTTATTATGAGTTTTAGAATTATATGTATTTATTTATCTATTTATTTATTTATTAGGAATTGTAGGAGTGTTTACTTATTATTATTATTAGTTATTATTTATTTTTTACTCGACAGGTACACTGAAAAAAAATAAATAACAGCAAACACCACAACTTTCTATTCTTTTAATATTTTATTTGAACGTTCGGTAAGAAGATATAATTTAATAACTCTTCCCTTTTATGAGATTAGATGCTCTCTCTCTCTCTCTCTCTCTCTCTCTCTCTCTCTCTCTCTCTCTCTCTCTCTCTCTCTCTCTCTCTCTCTCTCTCTCTGTATTATTTTTCTTTCCCTCATTGCTGGAAAGACTTGATTCTCTGGTCTAAAAAAAATGAATAAGCTGAATGTCGAGGCGTTGATGAAGGGCACAAGTTAACAGGGAGGAATTAGAGAAGACCGAATTCGTGGACAAAGAGAGACAAAAGTAAATGAGAGGAGAGGAAAAGACAAAAATTTATTAGAGAGAGAGAGAAGGGAGAGGGACGGGAGGAGAACTTTTAATAATTTCAAGTGGAGGTTATTGGCGTTTTCAAGAGTGCTCATCTGATTTTAGTGATAGTTTAACAAGGCCTTTACAACATCAGCTGGAAAAATACCCATGAGAAAGTGACTAATAACTTCTGTGGCCTTTAAAAAACTATCCTTTTGAGAGAACAATAGAACAGAGAACAAAATAATGACCTGGAATCAGTGCACTTGAGATGACAGACCACCACTGAGAACCTAATTAATGTACCCTTTGAAAGCAAGAGAAAACAAAAATCAAAACTCGGGCGGGGAATAACTAGTGTTTGAGATGATAGACCACCACTGAGAACCTAACTTAACCTACCTAACCTGACTTGTAATTATTAATGTAGCCTTTGAAAATAGTTCTTATGAGAGAAGAGAAAATAAAATATGAGCTGTAATAACTGATGTGTTTGAGATGAAAGCGACCATTTGAAAACCTAACCTAACTTTACGAGAGTACGAAGAATAAAAGAAAGACCAGGATTAACTATACTGTTTGAGATGAGACTCCATTCAGAACCTAACCTAATCTAACCTAACTTAACCTAACCTAACCTAACCTAACCTAATCTAACTTAACCTAACTTAACCTAACCTAACCTAACCTAACTTAACCTAACCTAACCTAACTTAACCTAACCTAACCTAATCTAATCTAATCTAACCTAACCTAATCTGATTTGTAAGTAATGAAGCTTCTGGGAAAAAAAAAGAAGAAAAAACGTATAAGAGAACAGAACTCGGGCTGAAATAACTATTGTGTTTAAAATGAGACGCCATTGAGAAGCTAACCTAACTTAACCTGACTAGTAATTAATGTATCCTTTGAGAAACTCCTTATGAGAAAAGAGAGACCAAAATACGAGCCATGAATAACTGAAGAGATAAAATTTTCTGACCACCCTCCATTGAAGCCACGCAGCCACCCGGTCTCTACTTAATTAAAGGTCTACTTTATTATTTAGTATCACAGGAAAAAAACAATTAACTGGAAACAAGAGTGGCCTGGAGAGCGCGGCTGGAATTTTAAATGAATGGGGAAAAAAAAGTTTATGAGGTCACATTTTTGTCTTCCCTTGTGGCCATCCCTGCGTGCATAGACAATGACAGGAGTGGCGTGGAGGTTGATAGTGTGTGTGTGTGTGTGTGTGTGTGTGTGTGTGTGTGTGTGTGTGTGTGTGTGTGTGTGTGTGTGTGTCGTTATATACCCATTCTTATTACTGATTTTTTTTTTCCGCGTGCAAGTTTTTTTTTTTTTTTTTTTTTTGCGAGTGTGTTTGTTTGTGTGTTTCAATCGTTTTAGTACTGTTAAATCATAATAATAAAAAAAAACAGATGTGTGTGTGTGTGTGTGTGTGTGTGTGTGTGTGTGTGTACAGTAATGGCATCCTTGCGACATCCTCAGGCGGGTCCTTCACACGTCCTGGAGGCGGTGCGTTACATCACCTTCATCGGCGGCCTGCTCTCTCTCTTCACTCTCACTGCCACCATCTTCATCTTCTCCTACTACAGGTGAGTGAGTTACCTGTGCACACTCCCTCACCTTAGCATACTCCTTTACTCCTTTCACTGCTAAACCAATTTCCCTTTTCAGATTATATAACTTTAGAAACTATTTTTGTATTAAGTTCTCATCAATATTTCTGTATCGTAAGAAAGAGAAAATTATCCTTCTGTTTTCTCTTTCTTCCCTTCTGTGTCTGTGCAAACCACGATCATGGCAGTGAGAGAGTTAACCATACATAGTAACTCATATATAACTAATAAAACACTAACAAAACTCTTAGTACCTTACCTAACTCACGTAACTTAACTGTAACTAAGCATATTCGTAACTAGAATATATCTTGAACACCCGTCACTTCCTGGTCTGTACATACAACATAGCAACTCACAGATAAAATCCTAATAATCCCAAATAACTCAACACAACTGCATGTAACTCCTATACATATTAACCAACATGTAATTTGAATAGGACACGTGTAACTTCTCTTTAACTGGTACCACGTGCGGGAGAGAGGGAGAGGAAGGATGGGTGGAGGTATTACAGCCATGGAGTGTGATTGAAACGTGAGCTGTCGAGGCGCATGGGTTTTTAAGTTCCGTAATCGTGTAAAGGTGGGGGAGGATCTGCCGGAATTTGAAACAGTAGATAAACCATTGGAGCTGCGCCGGTTCATTATCTCGTGGGTTCAAGGGTTCGAATTTTATGTGTTTTCGAATCTCTGTTCTCTCTCTCTCTCTCTCTCTCTCTCTCTCTCTCTCTCTCTCTCTCTCTCTCTCTCTCTCTCAGTTCCTTCCTTAATCTTACTTTTTTTTTCCCGTACCCTAGATTTTTTTTTCCCATCTTACTTGTTTTTCCTTCTTTCTTTGTTTGGGATTACTGACACCACTTTTCTTCTCACTTCGCACTGTTTCTCCTTTCCTTTCTCTACTTTCAAATTATTACTTCAGTCTTCTTTTCCTTATTATTCCTCTCTTCTTTTTTCTTCCACTATTACAAGCTTTCTTTCCTGTTTCTTTATTTCCTCCTTTTCATTGTTTTCCTTCTCTTCTACCCTATTTACCTTTATAGCTTTTCATTCTCTCTCTCTCTCTCTCTCTCTCTCTCTCTCTCTCTCTCTCTCTCTCTCTCTCTCTCTCTCTCTCTCTCTCTCTCTCTCTCTCTCGTCTTCCTCCTCCTTTTACCTTCATATCTCTTCTTTTTCCTTTTTCTCCTTTCATTTGATAATTCTGATTCATCTTTTCTTCCTTTCCCATTATTCACATTTTTCCATCCTCTTTTCCTCTTTCCTTGTCTTTTACCCCCTCTTTCCCTTCCCCTCTTCCTCCTCCACTTTCATTCATTCACTTTTCCCTCTCTTTCTCTCTTCCTTTCTCCTTCCTATCTTTCATCTTCTCATTTCCTCCCTTTCTCCTTCTCCAATATTTCACTGTCATCTGATACCTTCCTCTCTCTCCCTCTTCTTATCTCTCTTCTACCTTTCATTTTCCTCCTTTCATCCCTTTCTCCTCTCCCATCTTCTTATTCTCGTTTAATAACTCCTCCCTCGTCTCCTTCTTACCTTTTATCATCTCTCCTATCTCCTTCCTTCTATTCATCTCCCCTGTCTTCTCCTTTTCCTATCACCATCTTCTTATTGTTGTCTGTTTGATTCTTTCTCTCTCCCTTCTCTTGTTCCTACCTTTTTTTCCCCCATTGTCACACCTGTTATCACCTTCCTATCTCCCTCCTACTGTTTATCTCTTTCTCCCTAATCTTCTTTTTGTCATCTAATACTTCTTTTTCCTCTCCTTTCTACATTGTATCCAGCTTTTAATCCACCTTTTTCTCACCTCTTGTCTTTTTTCTTATCTCCCTCCTACTATTTATCTCCCTATTTCCTTCACACCTGATTTATTACTATCATTTAATAACTCCTCTCTCTCTCTTTCTCTCTCTCTTCCCTCCTTCCTACCTTTTGTTCACCTTTTAGTCCATCTTTTTTCACCTGTCGTCACTTGAGCACCTGACAGAATCCATAAGGTAAATTTTCCTCCCCGTGACAGACAGGTGAGCTCTTCATGTCCTCACCAGGTATATAATCCTCTAATTTGCACCTGCCCCCACCTTTTTATTACCCGTTATTTTCATCTTTCTTTACTCCTTATCTTTCCGCGCTTCTTATATTACGTACACCATCATCAGGCACTTCCTCTTACCATTTTCTTTTAAGTCTTTTTTTTTTTTTTTTCTCTCTCTCTCTCGCTCTCACCTTTCTTCCCTCTTGAGTAAATAGCCCGTCTCTTTTTGCTTCCTCGTTCCAAGTAGCTTGGTCTCTCGCTCGCCTCTCCCATCCTTCCTTCTTATATCTTCCTCCTCCTCCTCCTCTTCCTCCTCCTCTTCTTACTGCTTCTCTCGCTTTAACTTACACTTAGGAACACACACACACACACACACACACACACACACACACACACACACACACACACACACACACACACACACACACACACACACATTTCTTCCGTATTTCTCCTTTCGTTGTTGTTTTTTTTCCGTCTCTTGTGTTTCCTGTCTCTTCTCTTCTCTTCTCTCCTCCTCTCCCTTTCCTTTCCCTTCCTTTTTTTTTTCTTTTGTTTCGTTTCCTCTCCTATCCTTTTCTTTCATTCTTTACTTTTCCTTCCCATCTTTCTCTTCTCCGTTCTTCTCATATCCTTTCCTCAAATCCCTTATCCCCCCTCCCCCCTTCTCTCTCTCTCTCTCTCTCTCTCTCTCTCTCTCTCTCTCTCTCTCTCTCTCTCTCTCTCTCTCTCTCTCTCTCTCTCTCTCTCTCTCTCTCTCTCTCTCCCCTTGGCCTCGTCTCCGCTAACTTACGACCAACATTTTGGCTGCACACAGGAGAACGTCAGTAGCACCGCATAAACTGAAGGGATGGCGAGGTGCTGCTTCCACTCTACGGCTTAATATCCCAATAGATTTTCCTTTATTCCCCGCCCAAGGTGTCCCGAGAAACGCCGCCTTTATGTCCCGCCGCGAGTTATTCACAGTGGCGTGAGTTACGGTGACGTGAACTCTTTAGGTCCTGGGCTGTGGTGTGGTGTGGTGTGGTGCTGGTAAGATGAGGGAAGGACGCATCGCTTTCTCATTCATCTTTGATTTTGCGTTCGTGAAGTCCAGCGTGTGTTTCCTCCTGAAGGTAGCGAGAAAGAATTGTTGATACTTTCTCCTCGTATTCTTAAACACTCCTCTCTCATCAAGCCTTTTTTTATTTTCTAAAGGCCACAGAGATGCTTGCTCGGGTTCTCATGGACGATCGTGCAGAATAATCGTTAAACTATCTGTAGGATTAAGAAAACGCACTTGAAAATCTAAACTTCTTCCACTGGAGCCTGTTCAAAGTAGTCGAGATTATGCGCTGGAATTTTTGAAGCATACACGCCTTTTTAGGTTTTTATGGTGTTATTTGCTTGGTGAAATGTAGGGTTTTAGATTCAGGTTTGGTTCTTTCCCAAATCTTGCACCCAGGAAGTGTAGACGCTTGTTTTATCAGCTTAAAAGGTATTGGGGAAGATTCTTTGTTTTATACTTTGTACTGTTTGTGCTAATTATACAAATTATGGCAGTGGTTAGGTTAGATAAGTCAGGCCAGATCAGGTTGGGTCAAGTCACGTTAGGCCAAATCAAATGACGTCAGATCAAGTCATATTAGGTCAGATCAGGTCAAGGCAAGCCAGTTCATTTCAGGTGCAGGTCATATAAGATCAGTTTGGGTCAAATCAGCCCAGATCAGGTTAGGTTAGGTTATGTCAGGTTAGATCTGGTTACGCCGTCCTGTGTTCTATACGTGGTAACAAAAACTGTTATGTTTGTAATTTAGCTGGCAGTGTGGGACGAGATGAGTTCCTTCCCTTCTCTCCTATTGTTTAGCCCAGCCGCGCGTAACCTTTGTCCGGCAAGGGTGGCGGAAAAAATTCTTTGTTTTCGCTGCCTCGTTTTCTATACTAGGTAAACGTGATGTTATGGGATGAGATGCATCTATCGCTTCCTTCCCTTCCCTTCCCTTCCTTTATCATCCCTCCACCAGAAGCTCAGATGCGTATAGCCTTTGTTCGGGCCAGAGCAGCGGGAAATGTTCTTTTGTCTTGTCCGTCTCGTTTTCTGTGCTCGGTGAAAAATGTGATTATGGTTGCTTTGTTGCAGACGAGACGCATCTATCGGCTCCTTTACATCCACGATCTTGCACCGCGGAAGTAAAGACGTGTGGGATCTTTTGTCTAACTCAGCGCGACGGGAAAGATTCGCTTACACTTTTGTTTTCTATGCACGGTGAAGGAATATGGTTACGTATCTATCATCGCCTTTGCTTTCCTGATTTTGCACTCACGAGGTAAAAAAAAAAAAAAAAACACGTGTAACCTTTTATCTAATTCAGGTTGGCGGAAAAGAATCGTTCAGTTTCTCTTATTTATGGACGGCTAAAGAATATGATCATGCTTGTGGTTTTGCTGCAGACGAGACTCATCTGTCAACTCCTTCTCTTCATGATCTTTCACCCGTGGAAGTAATGACGTGTGGGATCTTTTGTCTGACTTGGCGTGGAGGAAAAGATTCGTTCACATTTTTGTTTTCTATACTTGGTGAAGGAATATGATTACGCATCTATCATCGCCTTCCCTTTCCGATTCTGCACTCGGGAAGTAAAAAAAAAAACACATGTATTGTTTTGCGTGACTCAAGATGGCGGGAAGATTATGTTTACGCTGTTAAGTTTTGCTCTGTACGGTGAAAGGCTATGATTATGCTTGTAGTTTTGATGCACACGAGACGCATCTATCAGCTCTTTCCCTTTCATGATCTTGCAACCACTGAAGTAAAAATACGTGTAGTCTTTTGCTTAACTCAGCGCGGCGGGAAAGATTCTTTGTTTACGCTGCCTCGTTTTCTTTGCCAGGTAAGTAATGTGGGCAGCGTGGACGGTATTTTTAAGTCTTCCCGTGACCTTTAATTAAACAGGTGTGAAGTAATCTTACCTTGACGGGAACGTGGTTTGTTGTATACCTATATATTCCCTCTGGTAAGGCGCCCCTCCACCTCCCCGTGGATCAATACAAGGCCAGCCCGGGGCGTGCTTCATTGCTTCGAGTGCCGCCGCTTGTCTCGAACCATTTTTGCAATCTGTATCGGAAACTTGCTCCTTATTCTCCTCCCTGTCTCTTTTTCGCTCCCCATTCCCGTTTTCTTTCTCTCCCGTATCCCTTTCTCTCTTCAGCCCTCCAGTCTTCTCTTGTGTTATCCATGGGAAGGAGATAAGGGTGATAAAACTGCATTAACTCCTCGGGAATCGCTTTCGTGTTGTTATAGTGAAACAGGTGTCGCGAAAAGAGCCATTCGAAGCTTCGGATCAGAATTGCTTCGCGTCAGTTAAGAGCTCCAGGTGTTTTCTTTGTATTTTCATTCGGCCTTCTTCGGTTTTTGTTAAGTGTATCGGTTTTCTGTTTTGTAATTTTCGTAGTGTGTGTGTGTGTGTGTGTGTGTGTGTGTGTGTGTGTGTGTGTGTGTGTGTGTGTATTTATCTATTTGTTTATTATATTTTGTTATGTATGTATAAGTGCAAAACTTTTTTTTTTTCTATGTATTAAAAGTTGACGTGAAAAGAATTACTACGTTTTCATCTTATACCTCCACACACACACACACACACACACACCGCGGCTCTTTATGTTTTGACACCCACACTCTCTCTCTCTCTCTCTCTCTCTCTCTCTCTCTCTCTCTCTCTCTCTCTCTCTCTCTCTCTCTCTCTCTCTCTCTCTCTCTCTCTCTCTCTCTCTCTCATATACGAGAACATCAACAATGAAGGTAATCAGCGAAGAAGCAGCGCGAGAGAACTCCAGCCGTGTACGTATGTGTGTGTGTGTATGTATGTGTGTGTAGACTTGTATGTACGAGTAGACGTGTAGGTGGAGTTCTGGTTGTTGTTGTTGTTGTTGTTGTTGTTGTTACAGCTCTTCTCGTTCTTCATTCTCCTCCTCTCTTCCTCCTCCTCTTCCTCCTCTTCCTCCTCCTCCTCCTCCTCTTCTTCTGGCTCTTTCAATATTTTTCTCCTTCCCCTCCTTCTCTGACACACACACACACACACACACACACACACACACACACACACACACACACACACACACAAACTATTTAATATATAAGTGTCTAAGTATGTGTGAGAGAGAGAGAGAGAGAGAGAGAGAGAGAGAGAGAGAGAGAGAGAGAGAGAGAGAGAGAGAGAGAGAGAGAGGTGGGGGGGGAGAGAGAACACACTCATTATTTACCCCTTTCCCCGTGAGCGTACATACACATCACTCACTCATTCGTATGCACGTCACTAAATTACCACGTTGTTTTCCACCTAACACAACACTCCCCTAACTTTCCCACCAGCTAGACGAATACGAGCACCGTACACACACACACACACACACACACACACACACACACACACACACACACACACACACACACACACACACACACGTACATACATACACATAACACTATATCGCCCTTGAAATATAAACCATTACCACTTTTAAGGGTTTCCGCTGCCTGGTTGCCTCTTATTTTACCTGATGAAGCTTATTGACACCTGGGAACACCTGTGAACGCTCCAGGTATTGCGAGGTAGACTGCCAACTGTTTTTCCGGACGCTCTTCTTTCGCTGGAGTTACATGCGTACTCTTTCCTGCAGTACTCTGGGTAGGTTTTGGATGTGTCAGTAGTCCTTTTGTTTTTTTGTTTGTGTTTTCTTTGGTTATCGGTTGGTCGGTGTTCTCTCTCTCTCTCTCTCTCTCTCTCTCTCTCTCTCTCTCTCTCTCTCTCTTGTTGGTATGTATTGTAAGGTATAAAGTTACGTTTTTACTCCTCGTCTTCCTACTTTTTTTTTTTTTTTACAAATGTGAAAACGAAGCAAAAAGAAGATAACACGCCTTGCCCTACCAAGGAGAGGAAAGAAAGAAAGAAAGAAAGAAAGAAAGAAAGAAAGAAAGAAAGAAAAACACTTTCCTTATAACATACGCTTACAAAAAAAAAATATAACCACAATTGCATATAATCAATCTTTACACAATAACCATCCCTCAAATGGACAACAAACTTAACCTTTCCTTTACCTCATTCGAAAGCATATGATCCTTGTTAATGCGCCGCTAGGAGATACTAAAACAATCAATTTCCAAGCTAACCTAACAGTCTAATCTAACCTAACCCAACCTCCCTTCATCGTCAGGGCCTTGGAGTGTGACCGCTTGAGGGTACACAGGAACCTGGTAGCGGCGCTCATCATAAGGTTCCTGGTGATGCTGGTGCTGACGGAGCCCTTCGTGTCCCGCCGCTCCTCCTACACCTACAGGGACGTGGTGAGTGCTGAGAGAGAGAGAGAGAGAGAGAGAGAGAGAGAGAGAGAGAGAGAGAGAGTATTCAGAAAAGCTTTGTTCTCTCTCACCAAGACTATTTTCAAAGGCCATAGAGATGATTAACCAGGTTCTCATGATTGTTTTTCCTTTTAATTATGTAGGAATCTTGTTAATGTAGAAGCATCCTTAAAAACTTATGTAGGCGCAATAAGAGCCTTTAGAAAGTAGTGGAGGTGCGGCGTAAAAGTGTTTCAGAAAATGAGCCAGAGAGAGAGAGAGAGAGAGAGAGAGAGAGAGAGAGAGAGAGAGAGAGAGAGAGAGAGAGAGAGAGTTCTAACACCATCTCAAAGACTAATAACACCATTATCATCTTTCGCTTTTCTACTTAAGTTTTAATCATCTTCCTAAACGCATTACCTTTCTTGTATTGGCCTCTGGTGCTGTCCGGGGTGGAGGTTAGAACTAATTATCCCCGCAAGCCGCCTCTAGTTGGCTTCGGAAGTTCGGGCTGACAATGCGCCTAAGTTATCCAGAGTTAAGGTGAAAAGTTTGGAGAGAGTGAAGTTAGTCGGCACGTTGGCTGGTTAGTATTACGTAGGTAGACATTATGAAAAGTTCCTATGGTGTTTGAGAGAGAGAGAGAGAGAGAGAGAGAGAGAGAGAGAGAGAGAGAGAGAGACTTGCATACGTACACTGGCGAAATCGCAGATCAGACAAGAGCAGAGGAAGGAAAAGCACGAAAAAAATAGTAAATACAACGCAGAATTAAGCACATAAACACACAGACAAATAAAATGGAGGACTGGGACGTTTGACAGAAGAAAAAAGCACGTGTTAATAGAATATAAGCATAGTACAAAATAATCGAGGAGCGAGGAAGGCAAAAGTAAAGCCAGGCACGAACAATGTAAACAGACGTGCACGATGAACCTTGTGTGAACTTATTACTTTACTATTGTTGCTCCCAGAAGCCTTACCGTGGCCTTGGTGCTGCAGGATTGGCTGTGCAAGACGCTGTTGGCCCTCAGGATGTACGCCCAGATGGCCTCGATCAACTGGATGTTCGTGGAGGGCCTGTTCCTTCACTCCCGCCTCACCTCCAATGTGTTCCACTCTAAGGCGCCCTTCCCTCTCTACTACACCATCGGCTGGGGTGTGTATGGTGTTGCCTCGTGTGCGCGTGCGCTCATACACACACACACACACACACACACACACACACACACACGATGAATGATGGGAAATTACAAGTTTCATAGATAAACAGGACATAAAGAGTTAAGCTGTCACACTGGCCGGCGAAACCACGTGGCCACGCCGAGCGCCGCGATAACAAAACACAAACAAATGAGAGGTATCACGCTGGCTAGCAGCAATTAAAAATGGGACACAGCAATCTTTACTAAATCGTGCATGAAATTAGATAAGTAAAAACATACGCCTTATGTATGAAGAAATATCTGTTTTAAACATACGCACACTTCTCTAATCCCTGGTCACGTTCACAGGTGCACCTCTTGCATTCATCGTGGCCTGGGCGACAACCATGGCCCTCCAGCACCCGGCCCATTGCTGGCGAGGCTACAGCACCCTGTCCTATGTGTGGATCCTGGTGGGGCCCATGGTGGCCGCCCTCATGGTGCGCCCCGCCAGTGTTTGGTTGGTGTGGTAGCCCTGAGGTCATCTAGGGTCATCTGTGTTGTCAGCTTAAGGTCGTTTGTGCCTAGGTTATGTATGGTCTTGAAGCAGTTCATGATATAGGTTCAAATTTTATTATTTTGAGCACTCCTTTTTTACACACACACACACACACACACACACATTTTTTTTTTTTCAGGCAGGGCAGTAGAATATACATATAACCCAAAGAAGTTGTGTGTGCTGAAATACATTCACTAAAACCATTTTAGAAAATAGGACAGAATGATCTTGACTCGGTCCAGTAGAAATACAAATTAGTAACAAACATACATAGAAACTTTATGAAATGATTAGTCAGGCTGCACTGAAAGACAAGATATTACAACAAAAAAAAAAAAAAAATGGTATATCACATGTGCTGTTGGGTGTGAGGTCGGCAGCTACAGGGATGATCACATGCTTGGAGTGTTGTATGTTGTTGCAGGTCAACTTGGTATTCCTGGTGAACATCATAAGGATCTTGGTGACAAAGCTTCGTGCAAATGACACCCTTGAGACGGAAAAAATAAGGTGGGCAGTGTTAGCAAGAGATCCAGGTCTTCTGACATTTTGGTGATTGTTGCATTTTTCTCCCTAATATTTCCAAAAGGAAGCCAGGGAGTACATGGATGAGAGACTGCAATACTGATGTGATAGTACCTCTCACATACGCTGTCTATTTCAGCACTGAATTTGTAGCCATGAATATTTACTTGAAGAAAAGATACTGAATTGAAACTGGCATTACATTATCACACTTCAGTCAAACACGCCATCCTGTCTTCCTGCTGCTCTCTCAGGCTTCCCACTATAAACACTGGTGCTGTGTTGGTGTTCTGGAATGTATGTTCATCGCATGTGCTGCCTCCCCTTTTTCGTAATGTCCAGGTTGTGTGATTCTCTGTTTTATGTAGTCTGTAGATAATCTGTGATGAGTTGGCTTTTTTTCAGTTTGAAAATTAATCAAATTGAAGATCCTTGATATTTGAGGGTGATTCAATAATAGGTAGACCAAAGAAAACATAATATGAATGTCCTGAGGAAAAATCTAGGACTGAGATGACTTGTCAGTTCAGTTATTCATGGTTATGGTGCTTGGCAAGTTGTGACTAAGGGGAACTTGGTATAGGTATGTTTCAGATAATGGTGATGAGGGTGAATTAGTTTGCAGCATGTACAGTAACTACACTGTTTTAATTCTGTAGCTCAGATAACACTGTTTGCTTCCCTAAATTCCTGGTGCAGCACACGAGGACACACTCCACACCACCAGGGCCCTAAAACTACCAGGGTCCATCACAGGTTCAAGAGAGAGCCATCTCAGTATCACCATACACTGAGGCAGCAGCATCTGCCTAATAATAACAGTCTCCAGCAGGAGCAGAAGCACACTGTCCCTGAGGAAGGTGGACTCCACAGGAACAGATCATGTCACACTAGAAATGACAGTGGCTGGCACCACAATAGCCTCACCAAAGAAGTGGAGTCCACCACTCACAACAGAGAGAGCAGTCCTCTCCTTCGCCAGGATTCCCCACACAAGCAAGCAGCAAAACAGGACCAAGGCAGCCACCTCCCCCGCAGACAATTCACGGGGAGTCGCCGCTCCCTCCACACCAACAGCTTGCAGCACTACTCATCAGTCGGTTATGCTGCTAATCGTCCTGAGTTTAACACAAGGTAAGACAAAGTGTTGTCATGCATAATTTACCTATGTCACATATGATTGATGGCATCTACACAGACTCCTGGAACCATGGTCCTGACAAAGCCTCTTAGCAATGTGTCTTGTGTACCAGAATAATACACAATTTCTCACTGACAGAGGCATAAAAATTCATTGCTACCAATGATTAAAACTTGGTCCTATTAATTGTTCATTTTGTCACCAGCTGGAAAAGTCATGCAGTGCTTATATAATTCATAGCTTTTACAAATTTCACAAGAAACTTGGAGTAAGTGAATCTTGACACTGAGCTTGTGACAGAGTGGTGCTGAGTTGCTAAGCCTTCTGCTGAGAGACACACCAACACTCATTAAGGAGTGTTGCAGTTTGAAAGGTAATGAAGTTTGGGAAAGCAATTTTTACCAGAAAATACACAAAGGAAGTTTAGAGGGACTTTTAGTAATATGAGTATCTTCCTACTGCCTTTCCTCTCATTCACTTTTAATATTTAGTCATTAAAATTTTCATCTCTGGTGTCTCTTAAAATCCTGGCAATCAAGCACTAAAGCAATTTGTTGTATGCTTCCCTTAAGCTGCACAGTATCACGTGAAGTGTCACAGACTTTGTGGGGCATGTCGTGTGGTGTTGCCTGTTGACCCTCTGTGTGTGTCCTTCAAGCAATGTACAGTACCTCTGTTGACACGAGACTCAGTGTTCAGACAATAACTACACACAACCATGGAGCTGATGGCATAAGTACTGCACACATTGAACCACCAGTCACTACACAGCAGATCACACCTGTGGAGTCACTGCATATATACTTTGAAAGCACACGCATTATAACTCGTCACTATATGTTGCATTATTACCTGTTGTGAAAAGCCAACTGTTGCTATCTACTCTTGGTATCATTTGGGCTTTTGATGGCCATGATTATCTTAGCCTTCCATGTTGCTGTCCTGGGGCTTCCTGTCACATGCCTGCTGAGCTTAGTGAATGATAGGATAGGACACCTTGTTACTTTTTAGCTAGGAATCTCACCTACAGCACACTCTTGTGGGTCCTCACACTAATGCAGTTCATCCTATATAATTTTACTCATATAATACTGTAATAGAAATCATTTAGATAAAGGTAAAAGTTAGATATGAATAAGGATACATGATGAAGGAGGGAAGGTATGGATAATAATACAAACCATAGAATAACTTGAGCCATTTACAGAAAAGCAATTCGGGCGACAGTGATACTCTTCCCTCTGCTGGGCATCACCAACCTGCTCTTTGCTGTCAACCCGGGCGGCAAGGGCGACCTGGAGAATGCCTATATGCTGACCAATGCCATCCTGCAGTCCTCACAGGCATGCCCTTCCTCTGTACTGGGGTTACTTGGTGGTGGTTCAGCTTGGGAAGAACTTTCTGTGCTTCACAAATAATGACTTGTTCTAGATAAGGACATATGGGATAAATTTAGATCTCATGTTGACACAGAATAAAGATTAGTTGGAAGTAACAGATGTATTGGGGTAACTCTAGTGCTTTTAGGATTTCCCATGGAGTGATATCTTTTATCTTTTCTATTTATGTCAAATTTGAATTTATGAGTAAAATTTTGATATGGAATTCAAAGAACAAAAGTTTACTCTAGGCATTATTCTGTGATATTGACAGTTTACTCTTGCCTGAAGTAGCAAGGACAAGACAAGTAGCTGGTGTTTTAACAATAGAGTTTCAATGTGATATAAAAAAACTAAACTTTTTGTTAACCAGTATTTCACATTTTACAAGATACTTCATGTCAAAGTCCATCATGAACATGACTCTTCTCTTGCCTTGTCCAAAGGTTATGTGATGTTAAAAGAAAATGTTCTTAATATTAATGCAACATTTTCAGTGCATCATAGTCATTATTTTTTGTGGTAATCTGTAGGGCCTGTTTGTCTCTGTGTTCTACTGCTTCCTGAACACTGAGGTGCAGGAGCTGCTACGGAAGCGGTGGCGTCAGTACCGCACCCGCCAGCGGGACCGGCCCACGGGCGCACTGCGGGCCAGCACACGATGCACACTGCTGCAGGAACAAGCTCCTTCCCGCCAGCAGACCCCCAGCCCACACCTCCAGCCCAAGGCCACCTGCATTCAGGGCCTCACCAACCCTGCCCTGGAGACCTCCGTGGTGTGACGACAGACAGCACCAGTCGTGTGTAGGTCCTGGCTGAGGTGTGGTGCTGCTGCTGTCCTCTTTACCATGATGTCCTTGGCCTCAGATCCCATTCTTTGTCTGCTTCATTGAATCTTTGGACAGTAAATCTTTAATGTTGACTCAAAATTGAGTCAAAAGAGTGGCAAAAACAACACAGAAATACCCATACTTGCAGACCACCTGACTAGCTTCCCTCGACAACCTTCCTTTGCCCACTCTCACCAAGGAACCTGAAGTATTCTACGAGATAAACTTGCTGCTAAGTATCAGGTATTCAGTCTTGTTTTGTTCATACATATTCATTAGTAACTTTTTCATTGATTCACTGTCATTATAATTCATTTATTCAGCAATAATATTGCCAGCTGGTCTGTGTGTTTGTAAGTAACTTGTGCATTTACTTTTGGTGCATTCAGTGTTATGAACACTTAGACTTGAATAGTGTGTGAATTAATTGCATTGCACAGGACAATCTGAAAGGAAGTGTACAGTTCTGTGAACCTGATTTCATCACCATGTAACACACTCCAGCATGAATTGTTTTCTGGCAACAACAGTGCACAATTTTTCAGTCTACAAATTTCACATTGAATTATATAGAAGCCAAATTGTACGGAATAGACAAAGCTGTTTTCCAGAGTTTTACATTTATATATGTGCTTCAAAAAAACTTGCAATGAATATCATGTTGGTAATCTTTTGTGTTTTTTGTGTGTGTTTCATGAGGTGTATGTGAAAAATGGTAAATGAACTGCAAGGAAAATATTGTATGTTTATGAGAATTTATAGCAGGAGGACTTAGCTGCTGCACATATAGATTAACTGGGGGAGTATTAATCTATATGCATCATAGTTTTACTCTTTATACTAGTACTGGAGTGATACAGATTGCTGCAGTTGACTTTATGTTCAGATCCAACGGCAGCTGTCTCTCTGCTCTAAATTCTCCTGTTGTGTGTGTGTGTGTGTGTGTGTGTGTGAAAAGGTTCTTAACTAATTGTATTTTTACAGGATTAAGTCAAGTGTGTAATGTTCCATCTTTTAAAGCTGATCTGTTATTTTCATCTTTAAAGGTACTAGTGCTCCTTGCACACACAACTTCTTCAGTCAATGTGTGTGTGTGTATGTGTGTGTGTGTGTGTGTGTGTGTGTGTGTGTCTAATGCTGGCATAGTAGTGTCAGTATGAAGTGAGGATGTTGGAGAATTAAAGTAATTGTACAGAAATTATAAAAACTAACAAAACTCACTTTTTTATTAACCTGATACTTGTGAAGCTTCAAATCTCTACATGAACTCAGTTGGTTTCAGGATTCTGTTCAGTAACCGAGGACACTTGAGCTATGCCACAATGGAACTCCACCACCACCATCACCATCACCACCCTGAAGGTTCTAGGTCTTCAAGGGAAAGTTTCTTCTTTATTTAAGGTATATATATTTTTGTTGATGTTTCTTTTTAAGTTTTCATGATAAGTTTGGATTTTGTTGCATTTGTATTGTTATCCAGTCTCATCTGTCAGTTTTAAGATTTCTACGTTTCTTTTATCAGTGTTTTCAGGCTTTCAGTATCAGTTTATTTTTTTCTCACCATTCATATTTTTATTTTTTGTTACTCTTCAGTTTTAGTGTTCTTTTATTATTTTTATTATTATTATTATTATTATTATTATTATTATTATTATTATTATTATTATTATTGGTGTGATTAATACTGGCAGAGCAGAGGTCTTGTGGGACCCTGCATCTGTGGACTTCAGGCAGCCATCTGTGAGGTGAAAATACAGAGCTTAATTTGAATTGAAAAGCAGTAGACATATGAGAAACCTTTAGCAAGGATAAATAAAATTACAATGTTTTCCAAAGCATTTATGAAGCAAAGCAAGATTGCATGTGTGATGACATATGTTTCTTATGTTTAATAGGAAAATATTAGCATATAATAGTACTTCAGATTTTATTAGCATACAGGTTTTGAAATCAAAGCTCAAAAAACAGTAAACTGAATCATTATATATATATGTATATATATATATATATATATATATATATATATATATATATATATATATATATATATATATATATATATATATATATATATATATATATATATATATATTATTTCTTGAAAATTAGAAAGCCCTTTTTTTTTTTTGTCATTCATGACGGGGTTTCTGTCCTTGCCGAAATGTTAAGGAGGGCAGAGGTTGTAAAGAAACAGCCAGTAGTTGAAATGCTCATTGTACAGTAAAGCTCAGGTCAAGCAGGACCATGACTGAGAACTTCCACGTCTTTGTATAAAACTTTTGTAAAACACGTCAACGTTAGGACAAACATTTCCAATTATTTCCCCAAATTTAGAAAAATATACATTGTACAATCTTAAATACAGTCCAATTATGTCATGAACAGACCCAACTCTTTATTATTTTAGTTGTGCTCAGAACATTGTGATAGTATATGTACAGATTTTACATAAGAACAAGAATGTTACAGTTGGGTATTGATTGTATGTAACACTGATGGGTGTGGACTGTGGCTGCAGGCAGATGATGACTGGGAGGCAGCAGGACCATGCTGTGTCGTGCACCGGCACTCTCCCTCACACCTCCTTGTCAACAGCCATGCCACAGTTTTCCCTGATAACATTTCAGCACTTGTGCCAAGACCCACAAGGCATCATGCTGTGAGTGAAGTATCAACTAACCTAACTCTATCCTATGTTGATGCCTCTTGGGTTGAGATGCACCATGAGAAAGGTGAGAGGGATGCGGCACCACCCCTGACCCAGCAGGTAGTCACTCCATTGAACTTGAGCCTCTGGCTGCGAGGTTGGTTTGGTCATTGGGGGTCAGCCACATAGTGTGAAAATTAGCTTGATAATGATGACAAATAATAATGTAATTTAGGGGAATGCATGATGTCAAAAGCTAACATTATATGAAAATGGAGTAACCAAAGTAGAAATGTGGACATGGTCTAGTTTTGTGTTTAAGGTGAATTGAAATTTAGTTTTGATTAAATTTTACCAACATACCAGACATTACATATATATGAATTGACTGAGGCGTGAGTTCCTGCCAGCAGCACACACCTGCCACCTAAGGCACTTGGTGGCCTTAATGGCTGGAAAAATATCATGAACCGTTGGTTTAGGGAATGACCAACACACGTTGGCCATCACCTGGCAGCCACGTGAACCACTCAATCAGGGTGGTGGGGCTTGCAGGGCCACACTGGCTGAGGAACACACTCTCATCTTGCACCTGTCTGGTGGTCCTGCCTCCATCATGGCAGTTTTTGACCATTGTATACACCATGGCTGAGTGAGGGACTGGAGTGCTGCTGTCATTAGCAAGACTGATGATGCCACATGCAACATTGATCTGTACAACAGCAGCGGCTGTCAGGCCCTGCGTCCATCATGAGTGTGACGCTGTGACACCTGCTGTCCATGGGTGTTGGCTGTATGGCATTACTGTGACCTTGACATTAGATGATTGCAATTGTGGATTTGTTTTGCTTGTTTGGAATGAATGATGAAAATAAGAGACAAGATAAAAAGCTGTCTAACACAGTCTAGGTCGACTAATCTTATAGCCTCCGGTAATGCCTACAAACTGCTCTGAAAGCACCTAGTTATCAAGGCAGTTGAAGCGTTTTATGACTTGTACAGTAAATTTGCACCTTTCTGATGACATTCTCTACCATCACATGATTTTTTTTTCAACTTAAAGGTACAGCAAACAAAAGACCCACACATCTGCAATGGTTTTAAATACTGTAATAGCTTAGTGGCAGGAAGGCCTTATCCCTCATGTTGGAAGGGTTTTACTTTGTATCACATTGGCAACTTAATACATGTCCTGTTGTTGGAAAGAAAATGTTATCTGAGCCTACGTTTGGTTACTGAGTGCCTGTCAGTTATGCTTATAAGTAAACTTTCATTAGTTTTTTATATCTTAGAAACAATGAGGTAAGACATGCAAGCTCGACCAACCAGAATTTTAGCATTTTCCTTGATGAAGAAGAGCCTAATAATAAATCAGTATGTAGCTTGGTGCTGAAAGAAGTCTTGAGGCTTAGATTTACTGTAGCTTCCTTTGTTGTTGGTCTTTCTATCTCTTGTGCCCTCAGGAGCCTCCTCTGGTGTTTGCTTCATTTCCCTTACTTTGAACATTTCCTGTCTGTCTCTCTCCCTCACTTGTCTTCCCATCATACAATTCATTTATTTCTTCTTTGTCTTCTTGGACAGCTCAAGGGCCAGCTTGTAGGCAAGCACTGGCGGTCTGTCCCTCCCAGTGGCAAGATTTTTCACCTGAAGGGACGAAGGATTAATTCATTACTGTGTTCAGGAAAAATAATGTAGTGACTCACAGCCAAATGAAAGCCACTCATGGCTGAATTGGTAATGTGTTGAATACTCATTTACCTTGAGTGTCCTGTCAGGGTTCAGCCCTGGGCACTGACTCATATGGCCAATCTTTCTTGTCCTCAGATAAGTTTTCACTGTTTCTATGATGCCACAAACAGAGGTTGGCAATAACATTAACAAAGAAGAAAAAGTCAGGTGCTATACTTCTTGATAAAAAGGCACAGTCAAGTTAGTGATGGAAATATTACCTGTCACTCTTTTAATCATACACATTGAGAGTTTACAAAATTAATGTGAGGAGATCGATTAAGTAATTACAGTATAATTCAGCTGAAATCCAAAGGATGGTGGAAATAATGCCAGGCATCATAAAACAGATTAATACGTACACTAAAAATATGGGGAGATAAGTCGGTTAGATTTGTTATAAAGGAAAGAGCAGTAAGTACCATATTCACTGGTACAGTGCTATAAAAAATGCATCAGCATGTACTAACACTCACTTTTTGTATAGAGTAATTTTTTTGGAAATCTTTTATTGTTTTTCTGGGAGTTGGGCATCTTATGTGCCACCAAATAAAGCAAATAAAATATTTATATGACATAAGTGGATTAAAAAGAAGAACAATACTGCAGGCATAGGTATAGAAGGAGCTACTTACCTGCGAGGAGTGTACAACAAGGCCTTGGTTGGCAGTGATGTGTTCCCTGGTGATCATGATGTCCTCCTCACTCACGCCCCTGCAGCCATCGTCTATCAAGATGGTCCTGTAGCCCTCCTCAATGGCATGTTTGGTGGTTGCCGCTGTGTGGGAAAGAATAACATAAGAACATCAGAAAATAAGGGAAGCTGCAAGAAGCCATGAGGCCTACAAGTGACAGTCCCCAAACAAAACATACCTATTTCCATCTATCATTCTCCCAAGTAAAAGACAAATTAAGGAGCCTACCATCCCCTGCATAAGACAACAATGTTTTACCCTTGATCTGTACAGCCATCACTCATTTGCCTTGTGCAATGCATTAATATTATGCAGCCCTCAAAAATTGAGGGATTGATTTTAATACAGAAACAGGAGGATCACACAGTATCTCTCTTCATGAAATTCTTGCCACTCCTAAACAGCTTATATTATAACTAGATATTAAGGAGTATAGCACAGTGGACAGTGAGATTCTTCCCTTTCCACCAGGAACTGATGGTGCTAAAAGTGTGAATGATGTGTGTGTAAGAATGTGAATATGTGGTGGCTTGTCTGGGCCACCCCATATGGGATTAACAGCCTGGTATATAGATAGATGAAGAGAAATATTAAGAAACCCATGAACTAAGTATGAAATAAGCCTGGAAGCACCTACCACCAGTACTTGCCACTCACCGACACACACGTCATAGGCCACGCCGCACACAAAGACATCAGTGACTCCTCGCTTTTGGAGTTCCTCATTCAGCGTGGTGTGGAACTTCTTGTTGTTGTCCCAGAACACACTGTATGAGTCGGTGTCCGGGTCAGTGCCCTTGTACACCAAAATAGCATCCTCTGCAACCTGGAGGAGATGGTGATAGTGATTGATTGACTGAAATGTTGGCATCTAACTGACAGTCATGTGGTAATGATTGGGACACAGAACATAGAGAGTTAAGTGGTACAGTGCATAGATGCCTTGCTTGATAGACTGACTGATGGGTTGATTGATTGAGTTAATGATGCTACAACATTTGTATGATGTTGCACATCAAAACATCAAACTACAAACATGTAAAGAAAGCATAAAAACAATTAAGAAATGGAAAAAAAATTAAAAGAATTAAAGCTGAATCAGGCACTGCAAGTTGCTCTCAAATAGATGTGAAGAGATTGTGAAAATAACCAAAGGGATTAATAATGAAAGAACTAATGTCTGAAGGTTCATATAATGTCACATTGATTTCCACGCAGAACACCAAACACTCACCTTGAGGTCCTCATGCAGCTCGGCACCCCAAGTGTTCTGGACACAATGTCTCGGCCACAGCTTCTGCTCCATTGGCGTCCCATCATTGTTGACATCAAAGATGACAGTGTCATAAACCTGCGTCTCCTCACTCGTCAACTGTAGCCATGAAGGAGAGAAAGAGAGAGAGAAATTAATATAGGTAAGGAGATAAACTGGCAACAAACAATATAATGAACAGGTAGATGGGTAAAGTGGAGTTCTGAGGTGGAGCAACAACAGTTGATGCTAAGACTGAGACAGGAAGCAGATGGATGAAGTGTTTGGTTTATAAACAGAGAAAAAGAAAAGACTGGTAGACATTTATACAGAGAATCATTGGATTGTTAGATTCATTAATAGATCATTTTTTTGTGTTCATTTGTTAGTCAGTTTATTTATTGATTTTTCTATATTCAAAACAAAAATATGTGCTTCTTTTATTTCTCCTGCTTATTTTAAGGAAGAGGAAAATAAAACATTAAACTTGAGATTAAAGTAAAGAATATTAACTCAGAATGCAAAAAAAAAAGGATTGAATGTTGCAAAACTACCCAAGATCACACACAAGAAAGAAAAATAAACAACACAACCTTTTTTAAATATTAACTTGGAATGCAAAAAAAAAAGGGGGGGGATTAAATAAAGTACTCAGGATCACACACATGAAAGAAAAATGAATACATTTTTTTTAGCTTGAAATGAAAAAAATAAAATAAATAAATAAATAAGGGGATTGAATATTGCAAAAGCACTGAGGATCACACATGAAAGAAAGATAAACACAACTTTTTCTAATCCCCAGATATTGCAAAGGTACTATACTCCTAAATGTGAGTTGTGAGCCAGGCTTAGTGTCATCCTGGAAGGCCACTCATCTTTGATACAGGATTAACGAAACTGAAGGCCAAGTTCTGTTCGTGTCTGACCTTGCCTTATGGTACCCTATGACTTCTGGAGGTCACTTGGTTCACTCCTGCTTGGGTGACCTGCAGGCTAACATCTTGACCCCATGTGTGAGTTTGTAAGGGAGTGAGTGAGTGGCTGGTTTATACTCGCCTTAATCCTTTCATTGCTACTTGGTGCATTTTCTCTTAATTACCAATCACTCTGAGACATCTTTTCTTGTTTTACAGGGTAGAAATTGCAAAATCTATTCTTTTATCCTCTTCTTTCTTGTAAATGCTTATAAAGATTCCATACATTGCTTTGAGTGGTGTGAATTGTTGCATAATACAGTGAAAGGATTAGTATCACCTCTAAGTATTTTTTTTTTTTTTAGAACATTTTCAGTTTGTTACAATTATTTATTTATTATGATTGACTTGGTTTATGGATTTATTTCTTTGTTTCCTTGTGTTTTTTTCTTTTTCTTTTCTTTTTTTTTTACTTACATATATATTTTCTTAATTTGTACAAGATGTTCTGGAAGAATGGCACATGTTTTGATGTTTTATTATTAGTTTTGCCTTTGTGTATAAAAGGACCACTATTACCACTTCTGACTACTACTACTACTACTACTACTACTACTACTACTACTACTACTACTACTACTGCTGCTGCTGCTGCTGCTGCTGCTGCTGCTGCTGCTGCTGCTGCTGCTGCTGCTACTACTACTACTACTACTACTACTACTACTACTACTACTACTACTACTACCACCAATATTACCATCACATTTAACCTTGCCATAAATCAGAAGACCTCCAGTTACCCATACTTCCTCTGTAGCTTTAAGTATTACCACTATTCCTGCTATCACCACCACCACATACCTTGCAGGAGGAGTGGAGAGGACGCATATGCACATTGTCGATGAAGGACACGTGGTTGTCTGGGTGCCAGTCAAGGGAGTAGACCACCACATCGAAGCGGTTCTCGTCCAGCATCCGGTTTATGGGAGGAATAACCTGCAGAAGGAGGAACCACAGATTGATGAATTATATTGACCACAAAACTGTAAAGACTACCTAAATAGAATGTGATGTGCAAGTAAAGCAAGGAGGACTGCTAGGTAAGTTTGTATTTGCATTTGTATTTTCAAAAGGTTAGATGTGTGTTGGTGTGTATGTATGTGGGCAGGTGTTATTGGTGTGTTGGTGTGTATGTGTGTTTGTTAAGTGGTGTGTTTTGTTCTATAATTTATATTTACCATACCCTCGCTCACACCGTGGTCCTCAACACTCAAACATGCCACCTTCGCTTGTATAGGTATTCTTTCAGGCGTTTTTTTCAAACGTTTTCATGCATTTTTTTTATGAAATATATCAAATTCTTTATTTATGGGCAGAGCTTAGCAGTGATGTGTTTTGTTGTATATATTTACTATTAAGGGTTAGTGAATTTGTGTGTACAGAAGGTTAAGTGTGTGTGTGTGTGTGTGTGTGTGTGGCCAGGAACTAATGGTATGTTGTGTGTGTTTGTATAAGGCGTAGTAAAAAATTATCCACCCATGAATTTGTTAGCACAAAGTAATAATGCATGTGCAAAATCCGCATGGATATTAGGTGGCCGCATCTTTACTAGGCATGCGCAAAAAATTTTATGTCTAGGCAGTGATGGCCTCCTGCAGTGACGCGTTGAGTACAGACGGGAAGAATGTCCTGTGCGATTTTTCTTTTTGAGTCAAGATGACCGAGCGCATTGAGCAAAGATATTGTATCAAATTGTGCCAAAAACTGGGTGATACGCAAGCCCAGACTATCGGGAAGATTGAAAAGGCCTTTAGAGATGACGCAATGGGAAAAATACAATCAAAGGAGCGGTATCAGTTAAACGGTGTTAAACTGATGAGGACCTTTTTTTTTTTTCTACTGAGGTATTGTGTACCACCACCACCAAGGTCACACAGTTAAGAAGGAATACTACCTGGGAGTTATTCACTGTCTTCGTGGAGCCCTCCGATGAAAACGACTCGACCTGTGGGCAGCAAAGAACTGGTAACTCCATCATGACAATGAACCTGCTCATTCCGCCCATGTCGTCCAGGCATTCCTCGTCAAGCATCATGCACCACTTGTTTGTCAGGCTTCCTGCTCCCCAGACTTGGCTCCATGTGACTTTTCGTTATTTCCAGAGCTCAAAAATACACTCAAAGGGAGAAGATTTCAGTCAACAGAGGACATTAAGCAAAATTTGACGGCACATCTCTACAGCATTCCCAACAGTGGTTTTTAGAAATATTTCCAGCAGTGGAAGGAATGTTGGCAGAAGTGTGTACACTCCAAAGGTGAATACTTTGAAGGAGACTAAATGAAAATTGTGAGTTTTTAACGTTACTTGTTTTTTTTGGCCAAAGGTCGGATACTTTTTGACTACACCTCCTATATATGTGGCCAGGTGTTATTCGTGTGTTGGTATGTGTGTGTTTGTTTGTTAAGTTTTGTTGTATATATCTACTATTAAGGATTGGTGAATTTGTGTGTACAGAAGGTTAAGTGTGTGTGAGTATGTGTGTGTGTGTGTGTGTGTGTGTGTGTGTGTGTGTGTGTGTGTGTGTGTGTGTGTGTGTGTGTATGTGGGCAGGAACTATTGGTATGTTGGTGTGTGTGTTTGTATTTGATGTGTTGTGTTGTATTTATTTACTTTTAAGGGTTGAGTATAGTATTGGCCCTATGAAAACTAAAAAATCAGTCAAATGCAGCATCCTAATGTTGTTTGGCCATGTGGAAAGAATGCTATAAAGTGAGGTGAGTAAAATAGTGCATGTGAGCGTAGTAGTTCGAGTGTTTGCAAGAGTGAAATGAGAAGATATAGTGCTGGATTATACAAGAGAAAGGAACAAGAGGAAAATGAGAGATTACAGCATGCAGTAAGGGAATGCAGGGATAGGAATATGCAGACTCTTCTATCTAGCCACTGGAGGAAGTTCTAGGAGACTTAGGGAAAAGCATCACATATACATAGATAAATAGATACACTAGGTGCTTTATTGATTCCTTGTTTGTTTTTCATGCGTGTGCAGGGTGACGGCAGCCTCACCTCTTCACCGTGGTGGCCCGCCGGACAGTTGTATAGGGCGAGGGAGCCTGAGATGAAGTCGTTCTGCACATCCACAATCACCAGGGCTGTCACAGGGCGCACCACCTGCAACACACACCAACACAGGTAAGATTATGTTTCCTACTGTTACTCTGCCTTACTCATGTCACAACTCCCTTTTCATAGTTTTTTGTAAAACTATCAAATTTTCTGTTCTTGTGCTTTCTGGTTCACTGAGGCTTTATGACACACTGTGGTAAACTAGATATGCTCATATCTTCATTTTATGTGTAAAAATTCACCATATTGGACCCCACCCTTGCTTGCATCGTGGTCCTCAACACTCAAACACACTACCTTCGCTTGTATAGGTATCTTTCAAGCATTTTTTCAAACATTTTTGTTCATTTCTTTTACAAAATATGTGAAATTCTTTATTTGTGGGTGGACCTTAACAGTCACTGTGTTGTAAGAGCCTCTCTGGGTTCAGGGACTCCCCACATCCCCCACTCACTATACAGGTGGGATAATAGAACTAAATAGATAATGGAAATATCACAAAAGAATAAGAAAAAAAAGAAACCAAGAATGGATGACAGCCAGTACAAGTCAGGAGGGTTTTAGACATCAGAGCACCAACCTGGCTACAGTGAGTGGGTGGCACCCTCATGATACCCACACCTCTGGGTGCATAATATTCTGATTAGGGAAGGTGACAAGATGTTAAAATATATGTGCATGATGTAAAATAAAACAAAAAATATCTATATAAAAAATTGATGACGTACCAGTGACTTTTTGGGGACGCTGAATTTTCAAGGCCAATTTCTCAAAAGAGTTTTTTACAAGAGAAAAATACACTCCAGGAAAACTAATGAACCTACTTCAAAATGGTTTGTCGCACCCAAAACGACAATGAAAAGACTAAAATCTCACAAGGTTAAATAATTCTAAGTGAAAAAATAACTATTACTATAGCAAAAACATTAAGAAAAACAGAAATACATGTACATACATGTATGTTTATTATGAAGCTATCTAAGAAAACTCTTGTGAGGATTTAGTACAGGAATCAAGTTTACTAGAGAAAGAAAAGTCTATAATACAATTAATAATAGTAAAGTAGTGTTATCTCAAAAATGTTCCAGAAAATGGTGGATTTAAAAAAAAAAAGATATGCGAAAATTTCTGCTCTCACCTTCAAACTCACCTTCAAACATTATGATATTACCCAGCTTATTGTGTAAAAATTTCAGCTCACTATGACAATTTTGACAAAAAGTGGAAACACCCCCTTAATACCTATGCCTTTCTTCACCACCGGCACCACACACACCAACACACAGGTAAGATTATGTTTCTTACTTGTATTCTGCTTTACTCCTGTTGTAACTCTCACTCCTGTATGATTTCTACTTCTTGTTTATACTTTATACTCTGTACTTTATGATTTTTCATATTTTACCTACTTTATTTATACTTATTTTATACATCAGATGATTGTTAGACACACGTTTGTTTACTTACTGGTTTGTACTCTTTATTTAATCAGTGAATCAAGTACTGTGATAAATCAGTTAACTGCTACTTACCATTTATTTAACACACGAATTGAGTACTTCACTGTATTTACTTAAGAGTGGAGTATAGAGTGTTGGATCCCTTACAGAGTCACTTACCTGTTTGATCCACTTCTGCCAGCAGTACCTGAACTCCTCCTTGTCAATGACGTGATCCTGCAACAAAGAGCACAGGCGAAGGTCACTCCTAGCCACAAGTCACGCATCGTTTATTAGTGTTCATGTGGAATCTAGTTGGTTTTTTCTTCCTTCCTTCCTTCCTTCCTTCCTTCCTGCATTTGCTTCACTTTGTTTGTTTTCTTTTTATTCTTATTGCTTTGTCTGTTTTTATTTATTTTATTACTAGTTTTGTTCAGTTTTATATTTTTGTTTTTTCTTTTCTCTCTCTCTCTCTCTCTCTCTCTCTCTCTCTCTCTCTCTCTCTCTCTCTCTCTCTCTCTCTCTCTCTCTCTCTCTCTCTCTCTCTCTCTCTCTCTCTCTCTCTCTCTCATTGATAATAATAATAATAATAATAATAATAATAATCTAGTAACATTTAATTAGAGAGAGAGAGAGAGAGAGAGAGAGAGAGAGAGAGAGAATAAATAAAAAGCAAAGAATCTGAATAAAATGAAATGAGTGTGTAAACACACACACACACAACCTGTCCCCTTTCAATTTTTTACATCAGGTGACACTCCCTCTCCCTCTCTCTTCCTTTCTCTCTTGAACACCTTCCCTTGGCCCACCTGCTAATCACGGGCACTCCCATCACCCGGGCTACCTCACCTGTATTTAGAGGCAATACAGGTGACATATGAAGTGAAGAGGAGGAGGAGGAGAAGGAGAAGGGAGGAGAAAGAAATTAACAAGTAGAGGAGTAGGAGGAGGAGGAGGAGGAGGATTGAATTAACAGGAGGAAAGGAATGAAGGGGAGAAGGAAGAGGAAGAAGAATATTAATAAGAGGAAGAGGAGGAGGAAAGGAATGAAGGAGAGAAGGGAGGGGAAGAAGGAAGACAAGGAGGAACAAAAAAGAACAAGAGGAGGAAGAAGGAAGAAATGAAGGTGAGGAGGAAGAGGAAGAAGAAAGAAATTTGCAAGAGGAAGAGAAGGACAGGAATGAAAGAGAGAAGGAAGAGGAAGAAAAGTATTAACAAGAGGAGTATGAGGAAGAGGAAGGGGAAGAAGAAATTAACAGGGGAAGGAGGAAAAGAATATAATGTAGGAGGAAGACGAAGAAAGAAGGAATAAAAAATAACAACAGAGTGAGGAAGGAAGGAAGAAATGGAATGGAGGAAAAGGAAGAAAGAAATGAAGGGGAGGGAGGAAGGAAAGGGAAGGATAAGATAAATGGAAATGATAAAGATAAGTGATGTATATGAGACAGGGAAGAAGGAGGGAGAGGAGGAAGAAAAGAAAAGTAAGAGGAAGAAAAGAGGGAAGTAGAGGAGAAAGAAAAGAGGAAAGAGAAGGAATACGATAAAATATATAAATACGAAGTAACAAACAAGAAAGTGGTGAGAAGAGGAACAGGAAAAAGAGGAGAAGGAAAAGAAAAGAAGGAAAGGAAGGAAAAGAATTAACGAGAAAGGAAAACAAAAGCAAATAGAAATAAAAACAAAAAAAATAATGAATACGATACTTAACGAAGAAAAAGGACAGAAAGACAAAATAACGAAAACAGGAGAGAGAGAGAGAGAGAGAGAAAACTAGAGACGACGAAAACCAAGGAAGAGAAGAAAGGAAAAAAGATAACAAAGAAACGAAAAATAGGTAGAAAATATGACCACGCGTGATGATGGAAAAAGGGAGGACGAAATAAGACAAAGATGAAACGTTACCGCGGACAAAATTGCGGAAAGAAAGGAAACTGACAAAGGCTGCACGATATTATGACGTGAAATGGAGTCCGGACACGGGGAAAAACTGGGAAAATAAAGATTGACCACGGGAGTTTTAGAAAGAGAGGTTCCCCGCTATACAAGACTCTGTTGGTGTGCGTTGCCTGGCGTAGCGTGAAGGGAGGAAGTTTGCCGCTTAAGTAAGTGTTCTCGTAAAGTTAAACTTGCTAACCACTTATGAGTTAATTGTTTAATCTAAGTGGCGTGAAGGGAGGGAGTTTGCCGAGTAAGTAAATGTTGTTATCGTAAAGTTAGATGGGCTTGTTAACTACTTATGAGTTAATTGTTTAATGTAAGTATGGATTGGCTTAGAATTTACGTCATCACTCGCAAGTTAGGTTTGGAGACACGATATTGTCATCTTTGTGGATTAGAATATACAGGTTGATATGGAATGACGTAGATTAAAATTGAATAGAAAAAAGTCTTGTGTTAGAAGAAAACTGAGGTGGGAAGTTACATTTGAAAACACTCGTGCCGCACTAAGTGTAATGGGAAATGAATTACAGATTAGAATATGCAGCTGGAAAAAAAAAGTAAAGGAAATTATTAGACATAAGAGAAAAAAAAAAATTATCTGCAATGAGAGAGAAAAGAAAATTACTAGACAGAAATGAACAAGAAAGAAAGAAAGGCGCTGGAAGAGAAAGTTGTGTGAAAAGTTAAGTTTGAAGACGCTGGAAGATGCTTGACTTAATGTTGATTGTTCACTTACCTTGTTGGTGTCAAAGATGGCAAAGATAGTGTTGAGCATGGACGTTTCCACTGGGTAGGGTTTGCCTCGCTCGTTGCGGAACAATGCTCGACACAGTGCGGAAAACTCACTCTGGTTGAGGAAGCCATCCCTGGCGAAGAAGGGAGAAGGAAGTTAGACATGAGATGATAAATATGAGGAGGAGGAGGAAGAAAGGAGGAAGCGGAAAAGAATGAGGAAATTAAGTAGGGGGAAGATGAGAAAGAGAAAGGAAGGATAGATACAGAAGAACGGTTAATGAAGAAACTGATAATAAAGAAGTAATGAACATGAGTAAGTAGATAAACTGATAACTAGTAAAGGCAGAGAAACTAATTGGAGTCTTTAAGGGTGTTTTATGATTCTAATGATAGACGAACAAGATTGATGCACCAAAAGTGTCAAAAAAAAAAGTTTGTAGATTTTTAAACGATTCTAAAAGGTTTCTGCGTTTAAATAAATGTATTTTTTGTATCTTTTCAAACTCTTGTGATAAGTGAACAAGGTTTCCACAAAAAAAAAAAAAAAACGCTGCATCCCCCTTCAAGAAAAAAAAAAAAAAAAAAAAAAAGAAAGAAACACCAATGAGAACTCGACTGATAATCTCCGTGACCTTTCAAAATAGTAATGAGATCCCGAATGAAACGCTTCAAAATACGGTTCCGCAGTCAGTCTGTATCCTGCGGCGGCGGGCGGCGAACTCTGAAGAAGCTCCAGCCCTTGACGTGTCCCGCTATTTGGAGCAATCTAAGTCACATTTCTCCTTAGTAATTTTAGGATCAATAGGATGAGAATGTCGGACCGTGCCTTGGTTTTGTTGCAGTGAAGATCAGAGGGATGGAGAGAGGGGGAGGAGAGGGAGGAGGGGAGCCATATTGAATTTCTTATCATATTGTTCCATGGGTTCGGCTTTTCAGTGTTGCCAGATTTCGTTCTCATGTGTGGACAGGTGAGGTGAGGTCAGGTCAGGTGTGTTACGTCACTGGTACACGTCACTGCTGCGTCACCTTATGGTCTGAAGGTTTGATTCTCTCTCTCTCTCTCTCTCTCTCTCTCTCTCCCCTTTTTCATCTTGTTACTACTTCCTTATCTCTTCCTTGTCATTTCTTATTCTTCCATTTTCATTTCTTCCTCTCCTTACTCCTCTTCCTTCTTCCTTTATTCCTTATTAATTTCTCTTTCTCTCCTCTTCTTCCTTTCCCTAGCATAACAAAAACATAGATTTCTGATTTTTTCAAACCTCTCTTCCTCCGTGATTCCTTTCTTCCGGTGTCCTTCCTTCCTCCCCTTTCGCCATGTCTTCTTCCCTCACGCCTATCATACATTCCCTTCCTCCCTTCCACCCTTTCTCCCTTCCTTTCTTCTATTTAACTTCTTTTCTTTCCTCTCATCTGATGGCGTGGTCTGAGACGTGAATTTATAGCCTTGACCTGCACTAACCTTGCAATGAAGAAGATTCCCCTCCTTTTCGTTCTCATCCCCATTTTCTTTTTATATGCGAAAGGAAAATGGGGAAGTTTGAATCGTGCGGCGTTTCGAATACAACGGCTGTCCCCCCCTCCCCACCTTTTTATTTATTTATCTTTTTTTTTTTTTGTTTTTTCTTGTGTTTTATTTATATCTCAAAGGAACCCATCACGTGACTCAGCACCTCGGCATCTCTAATAACAGAAGGCGCTACTGGATGAGAAGGTGTAGGCTCGGGGCAAGGATACACACAGAGCAATTTCACGCATCTGACGCTCTCTCTCTCTCTCTCTCTCTCTCTCTCTCTCTCTCTCTCTCTCTCTTGATGTGTAGTTTTTTTGCCTTTTACTTGTAATAGCGGTGGGATTTTTTAACGTACAATTTTTATTTATTTATTTATTTATTTTGTTTTATTTTACTTTATTCATTTATTTATTCTATTTTATTTATTTTATTTTATTTTTTTTATATCTTATTAGTAATTTCGCGTTCGGCTGTTAATCTTATCCTTAAATCCATCTTCGTTGTTGTGGAAACGTGAGACAGACAGACAGACAGACAGCCGAGAGGCTCTGGAGAAGTTTGGGAAGGGACTACTGCATCATCCGCGTCTCAGAGACATGCTGCCGCCCGACGCGCCTCGCCCTGTCCGTGCCACCAGACACCACAACAAAATAACGCCCCTGAAGGCGCCGCGCACGGACCGGTACAGACTCAGTGCGATTCCCACCATGGTGCGAGCCATCAATCAATAGTATTTCCCTCCTAGATTAGTCTTACCGTTAGGATTAATGTTAAGTTTTTCCCCATCCCCTATGTACATTTTCAGTTTGTCAACTGCCTAAATAATAAACCGTTTATTATTATTATTATTATTATTATTACAAGCAGGAATGTTGAATATCCCTTAATACAGCCAATTTCCAACAATAAGATAAAAAAAAATCACTTGTATACATCATTGAAAGCAACAAGTATTACCTTAAGCCCACCGCGAGGACAAATTCAGACTGGTAGGCCGCCAAAATTCAATAACACAACCTTATATAACCGTTACTGATTAAATAACATCCACTTTTAGCCCCCCTTCCCACACCTTCCCTATAAAAATAAATAAAAAAAAGCAAAACTCCATTCCACCCAATCCACACCCCCACCTATTGCTCCACCCATCACTCCCACATCCAAACCATCCTCCACCCACATCCCCGATCCCTGCCCGGCGCATCCACCCACACCTCCAACACGAGGGGTAAATATTTAGGGCTCATGTTGGCGTGACCCAGGGCCGTTGTGGCGTGAGGGGAGATCAGGGCACTCGGGGGTCGTTCAGCGGACCAATCACGAAGCCAGGAGTGAAGGGAGAGCGAGGGGAAAAGGAGGGAAGAGAGGGAAGGGAGATGAGAGGAGAAGAGGAATTACGGATGAGAGAACTGGAAAAGGAGGGAGGGAAGGATGATGGGAGGGGAAAAAAAAGAGAAGGAAGATGAGAGGGAAAAGGGAGGGAATGGAGAAGTGAGGGGAAAAGGAGTTACATATGGAAGAAGAGGGAAGGGAGGATAAAGGAGAAATTTGTAGAATGGAGAGAAGGGAAAGAAAGAGCACAATAACTGAAAGAGAAGAGAAAGGGAAGAGTAGAGAGCAAAGAGAAGATAAAAGGAAATAACAAAGGAGAAGAGAAAGAGGGTAATGTACATAAAAGAGACACAAAAGAGAAGAGGGGAATGATAAATAGTAAAGAAGGGGAGAGAAGGAAGAGGGGAAACAGTATGGATGAAAGAGAGGGGAGAGATTATAAAGTAAAGAAAAAATGATAAAGGGAGGAACGATAGAGTAGAGGGAACGAAAATTTGGGGCAAAGGAGAAGACTAAAAAAAAAAGAAGAAAGCATAAAAGAGAGAAAGAAGAAAGGAGGAACAAAAGGATGAAGGTAATAAAGGGAGAGAATAGAGGATAACGGGAAGAAATAAGGACAGAGGGAAAGATGAGAGAAAGATAAAGAAGATTTAGGCCAGAGGAGAAGGGGAAGAAGGGAAAAGAAGGAAAGTGGACAAAGAAAACGGAATAACAAAGAACACGATGATGAAAGGGTTAGGGAAGAACGGAGGGAGAGATAAGAAAATAGAGACAAACGAAGATATGGAACAAAAAAGAAAGACGGAAGACATAAAAAGGAAACAGGAGATAAGAAAGAAAAACGGAGAAATTAGAGAGAAAAAAAAATACAAAAAAAAAATGCGAAATTATAAGAGGGAAGGAGGGGAAAGAAAAGGTCATAGGTCGTGGTAGGTCAAGAGGAAGAGAAGAGCGTCATGTATAAGCTTTTATAGGCAGCTGTATAGGCTCAAGGTAGGATAGGCAAGAGTGACACCTGTAGGCCTAAGTGTGAGGCGGCGTGGGAAGGTAACTCGTGGATATGGTGACTAACACAACTTCCCTCTCTCTCTCTCTCTCTCTCTCTCTCTCTCTCTCTCTCTCTCTCTCTCTCTCTCTCTCTCTCTCTCTCTCTCTTTCAGGCTGCAATTTCTTATATTATGTCTTTTTTTATCTTTTCTTTTTCTTTTTTCAATCCTACATTCTCTCTCTCTCTCTCTCTCTCTCTCTCTCTCTCTCTCTCTCTCTCTCTCTCTCTCTCTCTCTCTCTCTCTCTCTCTCTCTCTCTCTCTCTCTCTCTCTCTCTCTCTCTCTCTCTCCTTACTAAATCAAGAAAACAAGCAGAGAGAGAGAGAGAGAGAGAGAGAGAGAGACCAGACCAGACCAAGAAGCAACAAATTATAACCACATAACACTAAACGATGATTAATTAACACAAATGAAAGCAAGGAAAAGAGAAAGCAGTCTGTAGTTATGACTTTACAACCACACACCTTGATAAAGCGAGGGGAAAAAAAAAAGTAGTAAGAAAAAATGAATTAAAAGCAGAGAAAGAGAGAGAAGAAAAAAAAAGGGACAGAAACTTATATTCCCTGACAGGTTAAGAAAGAAATGTGGGGTGGGAGGGACGTGGGAGCCCTCAGTGTTACCTTCCCGAGCGCTATTAGTTAGGCAGCCCTCGCGTGCAACCTGATGACAGAAATAACATAGTGACCCGTGATTTGCAGCCAGACGCCCATTTTCTGTGGAGTGAAATACCCAAATGACGCACTGATGATACACTTGGGCCTGCTTGCTCTCTCTCTCTCTCTCTCTCTCTCTCTCTCTCTCTCTCTCTCTCTCTCTCTCTCTCTCTCTCTCTCTCTCTCTCTCTCTCTCTCTCTCTCTCTCTCTCTCTCTCTCTCTCTCTCAAGAAAGGGAAAGGGAAGGAAGGGTGTAAAGGATTGATCAGAGAGAGAGAGAGAGAGAGAGAGAGAGAGAGAGAGAGAGAGAGAGAGAGAGAGAGAGAGAGAGAGAATCACACCTATCTCACCTTAATTACTCTTCCTCATAAGGTAACTACTTCTTCCAGTCCTCTCTCACCTATTCCCCTCATTTAATTCCCTTCTTCCTTCCCCTCCCTTCTCCCTTCCCCTCACTTCCCCTCCCTTACCACTCTTCCCCTTCCTCTTCTTCCCCTCACGCATACTTCATCTCTATTCCCCTTCTCTTCCCCTCACTTCCTCTCCCCTTCCGTCATATACTCTTCCTCCCCTTATTCCACCTCCTTCCCCTTCTCTTCTACTACTGACACCATTCCTTCTCTCTCCTCCTCTTTCTTCTCTTATCCTCTTCCCCTCATCCTCCTCTTTTGACCTTCCTACCCCTCATTCCTTCTACCGCCTCCTCCCTTTACTCTCTCTCTCTCTCTCTCTCTCTCTCTCTCTCTCTCTCTCTCTCTCTCTCTCTCTCTCTCTCTCTCTCTCTCTCTCTCTCTCTCTCTCTCTCTCTCTCTACCCCCTCCTGCTCCTCTTCTCCCTCCTTACCTTCCCTTCCCTCTACCTCTTCCTCTCTCTTCCCCCCTCCCTCCCTTCTTTGTGGGTGCAAGGCAGGGATAAGGTCAAGGTTATGAAGGTCATTGAGAGAAATTATATTACCCTGAAGAGAGAGAGAGAGTGTGTGTGTGTGTGTGTGTGTGTGTGTGTGTGTGTGTGTGTGTGTGTGTGTGTCTTGGCGGAAGGGGTGCTCTCTTTCTCTCTCTCTCTCTCTCTTTCCAGGCTATGCAATTAATGAAGTTACCGGAAGTAGGAAGAGATAAAATTAAGAAAGAAAAAAAGTAAAGAGGGGAAGTAAGAGAGAGAGACAGGGAGGGGGGGATAAGTGCGGCCCTCCTTCCTGCAGGTAAAGAACAGGTAACCCTTCTCACCTGTGTGTACCTGTCCATCTGCCTCTCCTCGCAATACCTGGTGATTAATTGGGAGGCAGATGAAGGCAGGGAGAGAGGACAGGTGAAGCACGACAGGTAGGGAGGAGGAGGAGGAAGAGGAAAGAGAAGAAAGGAAGAAGAACGAGAATAAAAAGAAATATAGGAGAAGAAGATGAGGATGAAGGGGAAGAAGGTGAAAAGGACAACAAAAACAAAGAAATATTGGTAAAGAAAAAAAGGAGGAAGAAGGAGAAGAAAGGAAGAAAGGGAAGAAGGAAAATGAGAAGAATAACAAAGAAGAAGAAAAATTAGAAGAACAAAAATATAAGTAAAGAAAGAGGAGAAAGATAAAAATAAAAGAAAGCAAGGGAGAACAGAACAACAAAGAAAAGACGAGGAGGAGGAAGAGGAGGAAATATAGATAAAGAAGAGAAGGGTAAAGAAAAGAAAGATGGAGGAAGAAGAACAAGAAAAAAACAGATAAAGGAAAGGAAATAGATACGGATGAAAGGAAATAAGGGAGAAGACAGAATAACAGGAAAAAAAAAGATGAAGAGAAAGAGGAGAATAATAGAAAAAAGGGGAATAAAAGGAAATGCAAAAGAGATGAAGGAATTATTACGTATTGGGGGAGGAGTAAACAAATATAAGAGGAAAAGAAAAAAATAAATAAAAGTGAAGGTGAAGAATGAGGAGGAGGAAAAAAAAATAACAGAAGCGAATGTAAGGAAGAGAGGGGAATAGGAGAAAGAAAGTAAGAAAAGAATAAGAAAAAAAAGTACATTAAGGAGAAGATTAGAAAGAAGAAGAGAAGGAGGAAAAGGAGGAATAAGAAAAAGAGGAGAAAAACGAGGAAGGAAAAAGACGAAGAGGAGGAGAAAAAGAAAAAAGAGGAGGAGAAAGAATAAGAAAAAAAAATATACAGGCGAAAGACGAAGAAGAAAAGGAAGAGAAGGAGAAGGAATAAGGAAAAAAATACGAGATAAAAAAAAGGACGAAAAATGAGAAGAAGAAGAAGCAGAGGAGGAGGAGGAGGAGGAGGAGGAGGAGGAGGAGGATCGATACCCAGCTACCCAAGACCAACTTTCTTACACGCGAGGGTGATTACATGAGGTTGTGTGTGTGTTCGTGTACGTGTTTTGCCCCAGTGTGTACGTGTGTGCGTGCGTGTACTTGCAGGGTGCGTGTTGGCGTGCGTGTGTGCGTGTCGCGGGCTTGTGGTTAATGGTGTGTGCGGTAAGAGTGGTGTTCACGTACATGTCGGTGTGAATTGCTGGTGTGTGTGTGTGTGTGTGTGTGTGTGTGTGTGTGTGTGTGTGTGTGTGTGTGTGTGTGTGTGTGTGTGTGTGTGAGAGAGAGAGAGAGAGAGTCTTTCAAAATTCTATCAAGTCTTGTACATGCACCAAACACACACACACACACACACACACACACACACACACACACACACACACACACACACACACACACACACACACACACACACAGGTAAAATTACTCACTGCAACAGCCAATATTTGTATCCTTCACATATACTCGTGTGTACGTGTGTGTGTGTGTGTGTGTGTGTGTGTGCGTAAAAATTCATGTGCGTGACCTCTAACCTCTTGGGCCTTCGATCACCTCGCTTCTTCACCTGCACGTACGTACACACACACACACACACACACACACACACACACACACACACACACACACACACACACACACACACACACACACACTGCAATAAGCCTTTTCTTGCATAAAAATTCTCGGTAAAATTTTAAACCAGAACTTTTGGTAAAACTCTTGAATTCTGACTCACTTCCCCTCGCCGCCAGACACACGTACATACATGCTTTCATCTCGCTTAATCAAAACATTCAAAACTTCCCACCTTTAATTATCTATGAACTCTAAACTTTTTTTTTTAAGCTCTTCTCTTTAATCTCTAAGTTTTAAGCTTTTTTTTTATATATATAACTTCATTTAAACTTCAACTTTTCTCTAAGCTTTTTTCTTTAACTTTTTTCTATTTTTTTTTCATGTAGGAGTGATACCGTATATGAAAAAAATGAATAAATAAGCAAAAATCTAACTAAATACACGTGAGTCCTTTGTAAATCATTAAAGAAATACAAACGTTTACGATCTAACAACAAAAAAACAAGTATTAGCCAAACTTTTGTAAACCCTTTGTTCTCAGTATTAAGACAGTAAATAAACACCTTAAACACACACACACACACACACACACACACACACACACACACACACACACACACACACACACACACACACACACACACACACACACACACACACACACACACACACACAAGCATATTTAACACCACAAAACGGAATCTCTTTTTTCTCTCTCGTTTTCTTTTTCTTTTTTTTTTCAGGGTGAGAGAAGGAAATTAGAGAAAGGATGATATAATTAATCTTTCGTACTTGTTGTAATGTGAGGAAAATAGACAATAACAGTCACTTACTCCTATTAACATCACTATTAATATAACCACTCTACATTTCACTACTCTAAACTTCTCTACTCTTTTCTTCACTATTCTGCGTCTAGTAAATTTATTCCTATGGGGCGTAAAACAAAGGAGCATCGGGTATCGTATAACTTATTTTTCTGTTTTGTTACCGTGTTCCCTCACCTGTCTTCCTCCCGTCATTTCGTCTCACCTTGTTACATCATATCACCTCGTCACCCCTTTCTCTCTCTCTCTCTCTCTCTCTCTCTCTCTCTCTCTCTCTCTCTCTCTCTCTCTCTCTCTCTCTCTCTCTCTCTCTCTCTGTCATTTGTTTTTTGCTCATCAACCTCTCTTTGTTCCCTCATCTTTCTTTTTGTCACGTTAGTTGTTTGTACCATGTCATCTTTGTCTTGTCAGCTTACCTACCTGTCTTTATCTGATTACCTGTTCATCCCTTCATTTAATTTTGTTACCTGAATTCACCTTGCCATCTCGAAATTGTCTATCTTTCCTCACCTAACCACCTTGTCACCTTTATTTATTTATTTTTTTCATGTAACTGGTTCCGTCCAAGGGCGACAAAAAGGTAGAAAACAAGATCTAAAGGCGCCAGTTCCCAAAGAGTAAGGCCAAAAAGGTTATCCAGAATTACCTTGTCACGTTAATTAGTCTTCCCGTCACGTCAGTTTGTTATCTCACCTTTTCGCTTCGCATCTCGTTGCCCCACCTTGTTATTTATTGTGTCACGTCACCTAATCACCTTTTCGTCTCACCTTCTCAATTTACCTTGTCACGTCACCTAGTCACCTTGCCATCTTACCTTGTCACGTGCCCTAGTCACCTTGTCACCTCTCCGTGTCACCTCACCTGGTCATCTTGCCACACCAGTTCGTCACTTCATGTTATCACCGCACGTAGTTACCTTAACCCACCTTAATACCTAGACACTTCACCCCACCTGGTCACCCCACCTAATCACCTCACCTGTCCTCACCTGCGGCACGAGAACACCAGCAAGGCACATTTGAAGGTTACTTAAGTCTCAACCTAGCCGCAGTGGTGCAAGGATACGCGTTCGAACCCCTCCACCTGGACCTGTCTTGAGCCTCGCCCAGGTGGAGGTGGAGGCCCTTCTCGCGTGTCTCTCCCTCCCCCTTGAGAGATATAAATATAAAAACACAATATGCCACGAAACGATGATTTCTCTCTCTGCTATTTCTCATCGTGTTGGTTTGTGGTGCGTCTCTCTCTCTCTCTCTCTCTCTCTCTCTCTCTCTCTCTCTCTCTCTCTCTCTCTCTCTCTCTCTCTCTCTCTCTCTCTCTCTCTCTCTCCCGTGACAGCAAATGCCTGAGAAATATTTTAAAAACGTATTATTTCCAAGGCAGTCTCTTGTGATTCTTGTTAAGTTTTAAAATATTGTTGCCGCAGAGAGAGGAAAAAAAGAATTTGCGGAAAAAGAAAAGGAAAGAAAAGTAAATTCCAAAATAATAAAACAAGATCCAAGAACAAAAGAAAGGTAAGGAATCTGTTTGAAGTTGGGAAAATTTTTAAAAAGTTTACTTAACTTTGATGAGTTAAGTAACATACCGTAAACGTAATTATCGGATTAAGTACATTCAAAAAAGAAAATAGTTGGGTGATATTTTCCGTCGACATAAATAGATTGACAAATGAATAAAAAATCTGCTAAATAACTTTGAAAAAAAAGGGACGTTTCTCAAAATTCTTACAAACGTATTCACCTCAAAAAAAAAAAGAAAGAAAAGAAAAAGAAAAGAAAAAAAAATCCTACGAGCAAAATTTCCTTTAAAAATACAAATACGTAACATTTGCTACAGAAACAAACTAATTAGTATTTTTTAAAGGAAAAAGAAAAGTCCATTTATAATTCTCGACAGAAAGATCAATATAAAAAAAAACTACACCCGAGAAAGATTCCTTTTTAAAATCGACTGAGCTAACATGGTAATTGGAATAAAAAAAATAATAAAAGAAAGAAAAAAAATCAAACTAAAAGAATTACACTTAAGTAACATTCTACCTTACCCATTTCTCCATCGCCTCCCCACAAAAAAAAAAAAAAGAAACGAAACGAAAAATAAATCAAACCAAAAAAGGAATTCCATTTGAGTAACGTTCTCCCGCTGGCGACCTCTCCCAGCTCCCTCTCTCTCTCAGTTCCGGCCACATTAATTCTGGCTATGATCTGTTTTCCAGTTGTTAAGTTCCTGCTACATTAAAGATAACACAAAGGAAAAAAAGAAAGTTACAATTCATTAATCTGTTCATTGCGTTATCCTGTAGTGCATAACAACAAAACCACAACACAGTGTCATTTAGAAGCACCTGCAGGAATGAAGAGAGGGATTAAAAACGACCCTTTCAGTTTCCTGTATGATATGTAGAGGTGGCTGTAGAACCAAAGGGAGTGTAAAAGCTGTTTGTTAAGGAGATGCGCCAAGTAGTAGGTAAAGGGTTAACATTCCAAAGAAGAAAAGTAAAAAAAAAATAAATAAAAAAATTCTACTTCACTTAAAACATTCTTAAAATTCATAGGTCTCTCTCTCTCTCTCTCTCTCTCTCTCTCTCTCTCTCTCTCTCTCTCTCTCTCTCTCTCTCTCTCTCTCTCTCTCTCTCTCTCTCTCTCTCTCTCTCTCTCTCTCTCTCTCTCTCTCTCTCTCTCTCTCTCTCTCTCTCTCTCTCTGAAGGCATGAGTAACGAGGCTCCTGAGGGTGTGTGTATGTCAGGTCAGGTCAGGAAGTCAAGGGAGCGCAAACCCCCTCTCCCCTACTTACTCCCTCTATCCCCTCACCTGTCTCTCTTTTACCTAGGAGCTGAAAATGCATGGGGGGTCATTTTACCTGTCCAAGGGCGTGACGCAACCGTGTGTGTGTGTGTGTGTGTGTGTGTGTGTGTGTGTGTGTGTGTGTGTGTGTGTGTGTGTGTGTGTGTGTGTGTGTGTGTGTGTGTGTGCATATTTCTTTTTTCACTTTGTTTACTCTCTCTCTCTCTCTCTCTCTCTCTCTCTCTCTCTCTCTCTCTCTCTCTCTCTCTCTCTCTCTCTCTCTCTCTCTCTCTCTCTCTCTCTCTCTCTCTCCCCCTCCCTCCCTTCCTCAATTTTCCTTCCCCTTCCCTTTAATTTCCCCTCCATTCTCTATTTTTTTTCCTCTTCTCCTTTCCCTC
>NC_087182.1:2758754-2791254 GCF_035594125.1 Scylla paramamosain
AGCGTATTTAGTAAGGTGGTGTGTGAATATGTGAGTGTGTGAGTGTGTGTGTACCTTCCTCTAAGTCTTATACCTCTAACTCCTCTCAATCATCGGCTTCCTCTTTCTCCTCTTACTCCTCTTCATCACTGACCTCTTCCATCTCCTATTCTTTATCATTATTGGCCTTTTTTCAGCTCTTATCATCACGCTTCTCTTCCTCTTCCCTTCCTCAAAACCACCACCACCACCACCACTATCATCATCACCATCATCAGGAGTCTTTTTCCTAGCCCAACTGCGCGGCGCCTCCTGACCTTTCCCGCGGCGCCATAACTCAATAAAAAAAATAAAAAAAATGCCCTGCTGCACTTCCTCCTCCTCCCGCCACGCCCTTCCCGCTCCCAACTGACGCAGGAGGTGGAAATAAGTCAGTCTTCTTCTTCTTCTTCTTCTTCTTCTTCTTCTTCTTTTGTCATTTCGCCTTTTTTTATTTTTTATTTCTTTGTTGTTCTTCTTTTCCTTCTACTGTTACTTCTTTTTGTTGTTGTTGTTGTTGTTGTTGTTGTTGTTGTTGTTGTTCACAAAAGGTCACTGTTCCTCACTAGTCTCCTATAACGCTCTCTCTCTCTCTCTCTCTCTCTCTCTCTCTCTCTCTCTCTCTCTCTCTCTCTCTCTCTCTCTCTCTCCATTTAAAAATAAGTAAATAAATCAAATAAACACACCTGAATCTCTTGACAGGCTTATATTTTCCTTTTTTCCCAGTTTCCTTACTAATTTTCTCCTTTTTTTCCTCATTTCCTTACTAATTTTCTTCTCTTCCCCGTTTCCTTACAAATTTTCTCATTTTTCCCATTTCCTTATTAATTTCTTCCTTTTTCCCTGTTTCCTTACTAATTTTTCTTCTTTTCTTCCGTTTTCTTAGTAATTTTCTCGTTTTTCCCTATTTCCTTACATATTTTCTCTTTTTTCCCTGCTTCCTTACTATTTTTCTCTTTTTTCCCCTATCCTATACCAATTTTCTTTTTTTCCCAGTTTCCTTAATAATTTTTCTCTTTTCCCCATCCCCTTACTAATTCCCTCATTTTTTTCCCCATTTCCTTTATAACTTCCCAGGATTTTTGACCCGAGAATGACCCCCGAGGTTACTTCCGTGGTGGGGATGGGCGATTGAGTTACGGTGACGCAACACTTAGGGTCATTATGGCTGTGACCTGACCTAACCAGAGCAAACCAAAGGGAGTAGGCGATAGACAGGGTGGAAAGAGGAGAAGGAGGAAGAGAAAGAGGAATAAGAGGTAAAAGAAGATGGTGATTATACGAATAGAAGATGAAAAATGGTAAGAAGGAAGAGGAGGAGGATGGGAAGGAAGCAAAGGAAGAAAACAGTGAGTGATTATACGAATAGAAGATGGAAAATGGTAAGAAGGAAGAGGAGGAGGATGGGAAGGAAGCTAAGAAAGAAGAGAACAGTGATAAGATATAACGAAGAGGAGATAGATAATGATAAAGAGTATGAGGAAGAGAATGAAAATAACGATGGGGGTAACAATAAGGAAAAGGAGGAAATATTCAGGAAAAAAAGAATGGCGCACGAAAGGATTAAATAAAATGAAGGAAACACAAAATACGGAACAGGAGGAAGAGATGCGATAACGAAGAATAAATAGATAACGATAAAAAAAAAGGAAAAAAATATAGAAAGAAAAGAAGAACGATACATGAAAGACTGAAATAATATAAATAAAATGCAAAACACTGACACTTAACCTTATTGTGTCCATTAAAACCCTATCATCACAGACAACGCTCATTACAGGCGCTACCTCACCCGCCGAGAAACTCCCATGACCCAGGAATCGAGTTTGTAACCTTTGGGAAGCGAAATTAAAGCTGAAATAAACCAAAAAATCCTCATATCCCGAACTTCCGGATGCGGACTGAGTTAATATTTGCTTCAGGTAATATTTGCTTCTGGTCGGGGTCAGCGTGATATTCTGGTCTCGTACAGAATTGCAGATAATCATACGTTCGTTTTCTCCTGCTTCCTGTGAATATTTTGTCTTTTCTTTTTTTTTAAGGGGGATATGTGCCTTGTCTCTCCCTCCCTCCCTCCCTCCCTCCCTCCCTCCCTCCCTTTATTCACTTCTTGTTTGTGTCTTTTCTCTACCTTTTAATCTTGATCTTATTGTCTTTTTTTTCTCTCATTAGGAATTATTTTGGTGCCTTGTCTCTCTCTCTCTCTCTCTCTCTCTCTCTCTCTCTCTCTCTCTCTCTCTCTCTCTCTCTCTCTCTCTCTCTCTCTCTCTCTCTCTCTTCCTTAAATTTGGTGCTAGGAATCAGTTTGTTGTTACTTTTCAATCGTCCTTTTGCAATCTATAATTATCCTTTTTTTAGGAACGGCATTCTGAGTGGACTTTTTTCTATGTTTTATGCACTTAGACTCATGAACAGCTAAGTAATAAATAGAAAAAAAGAAATAGTATCTTTTCCTGTCCGGTCGCTACAATACACAAGTGGAAGGAAGGAAAGGGGAGGGAAGAAGGGAGGGAGAACGGTCTGTTTTATGCTCCCCATCTACATCTCATACATACAACAGTGGCAAAGGTGACACGCTGCAGCCGCTCTTCCACACTCACGAGAAAAAGCTCCCGGCGTGATTATAATGCTTTTACCACGTGACTAAGATGGATGTTGTGATAAACGTACACTCGTGGCCAGTCTTGTATCCTGACGCTTTCACTTCCACTGTGCTGAGCGTGTTTCTTCAGTCCTACGTCCTCTGATCTCCCTGGAACCTTTCACGTGAGGTAAATAATAAAGGTGATTATGTTAGGTCAAGTTATATAATGTTTTCTATAATACCTATGAGTTTTTTAGACACTCAGCGCATCAGACGACTCACGGTTGAGATGAAACGGTTAAATTAGTAGAAAAGAATACAAAGTGAACAGTCTTTTGGCCGTAACTGTACATTGATTCTTTTATTACTGTGAGCGCTCTTCATTAATCCTCTCCTTGTTACTTGACGCGTCTTTAATTACTAACCTTTCTGAGACATCTTTTCTTATCACACGGCCACTTCTAAACATTGTACCGCTTAGAAATTGCAAACGTACTCTTTTTTTTTTTTTCTCATTTTTTTTTTTTCTCATCCCCTTCTTTCTTGTACGTGGTTATAAAGATTCCAGATATTGCTCTTTGTGTTGTGAACTGTTGCATATTGGGGTGAATACGTCAATCTCCACCATACTGTGAAAATTGCTTGCGTGGAGACAGGAAACAAGAGAGAGTAGGAGTTTTTCTCTTTAATACCAAAATATATGAAGAGTATAATACAAAAATAGTAAAAAAAACTTGTTGATTAAAGGCAGAATGGCGTAGCAGTTTCCAAAGGTGCTTCTCTTGTTCTAGTGATATTTTAACAACGACTCTGCATCATCAGTAGGAAAAACTCCCGGAAAAACCAAGACTTCTCCTCTCTGCACTCTTTGAAGATAGTCCAGATAAGATAACAAAGCGCCTGGGAACAAGAATTACATTCTTGCGTGCTTTCTGTGTTCTTGTCTAATCGTATTTTTATTATTGTTTTTCAAGGATGAAGTTCAAGCTCTTTGTTTTATCGTTTTTTTTTTTTTTTTTTTTTTTTTTCATTTTGTTGACGTAAAGTTGCTATTGACCGTTTTGTTGATAGTTTCCTGATTTTTATTGCCTTATTGTATCATATATTTTCTTCCATGTTCGTATTAAGTTGATGGTAAACGTTTTGTTGGTCACTGTTTTATCGCATCATTACTTTTGTCAATATCAAGTGATTGTTTTGTTATTCATTTTACGATTAAATATTGTCAGTTTTACATAAAGTACTTGCGGCGCCTTAGGTTCAAATCAACCACATAAATCACATAAAAAACTAAGGCAAAGCAGAAAGAAACCGTCAGGCCTACACGTGGCAGTCCCTTAACAAAACATACTTAGTACATCTGCCCTCACTTAACCTTGTTCTGTCTGTGCAACACGTGTGGCGAGACTCGTTAGCCTCCCCCGCATTCCCCGAGGGTCCTAAAACCATGAACTGCTTCGTGATTCATGCCGGTAGAATTAGGGCCGCCTGGAGGACGCTTCAAGTCACTCGTTCGAAGCTTCACTTGAGTATTGGGTTCTTGTCACGTTCCCTTGAATTAAGCACGGTGATAAAGGGGGCAGGCGCACACACACGCACACACACACACGCAGGGACACTGATATATGCTTAGTACACATTGTTCCCTTACAGCACATGGTATTACGCCCACGCTACACCCAGGTAGTTTTATTTCAAGGGGGAAAGGAGAGTGAGACTGAAGACCGCATTCTGAAACCCGTCATTCTTACCACTATTTTCAAAGGCCATAGACACGATTAACCGGGTTCTCAAGTGTGTTTTCCTTATGGTAATGTAGAAGTCTTGTTAATTTGTCGCTAGAAGTATAAAAACATCCTTGAAAACCAGTGTAACTTCAACCACAACCTTTGAAAAATGTTGAGTAGGAGATCCGCAGTTTTTTCAGAATATGGTCCTTAATCCTTTGACAGTCTTTAATATTTACAACTCTCTCTCTAGCATTAAGTTGAAAAGCCACGTAGTCAGGTTTTCATGGGTGTTTTTGTACTATTGGTGGTTCAGAGTTCTTGTTAAAGTATCATTAGAATCATGAAAACACCACTGAAAGCTCCATTACAGTCGGTTTGAAAGTAGATGAAATGAAGCACTGAACCGTTTGAGAATATGAACCCTAAAACGAAGCACTTGATCTCGTTTGACTCCCGTTTTTAATATATTTTTTACAATCTCTTATACTAAAATATTTAAAACGCAGTGTAAGTCATTTATATTTCTGTCCTTTATTATAATTTTAAACTTAACTATTTTAAATTCACTATAATTCATTTGTACTCGATTTTTTTCTTGCTCCTTTCATTACTATTATTCCGTGGATCAAGTAGTGATTAAAAGAGGACTCCCCCCTTGCCAGACCCCCGCTAGATGGCTCCGCTGCACCACGCCACGCCCCCAGCCTGCCCTTCTCCCTCCCTGCGTTGCCTGGGCTGCTGCGTGGTGAGTGTTACCCGTTTGTGTTGTGAAGTTCATGTCATTCATTACGGCGAGTTGCAGTAGTTGTATGTAAGTTGAGCGTCCCAGTGATGTAGGTAAATAATTCTAAGAGGAAGTGTTTAATTTGCTACGAGGTTGTTACGTGAGGTAGATAATAAAGGTGATTGTTAGGTCAAGTTATTATTATAATGTTTTCTATAATACCTGTAACTTGCCCTTTTTTATAACCATCTACGTGAGGTTGGTGTGATAACTATACTAACTGTAATAGACATTCTAGATTGGCGTAAACTACTGTGACTATAATTCTGGAGTCCCCGTGTTCCCTCAAGCGCCTCCTCTTGAAACCCCGTCAGTTTTATGAAGGTTAGGCTGTATTGTCATTTTATCTAATCTTTATTTTGTTTATTTCCTCCTTCACGTACTCGCTTACTTATGTTTTATTTGTCATTTTTACTTTATTTTTGTCTTTCGCTAATAGCAATCACCTTGAATATCATATCGCTATTTTTCTCCATTTTCGTTCATTTTAAATTAATATCACTGCAAAGGAAGTGACTATATATTTCAATACTGGATAACACTAACCTCCCCACTACATCCTCCCCACGCCCTCTTCTGCCCTGCCCTGCCCTCTACTATTCTCTTCCCATCCTTTCCCAGCCCCGCCCCTCCCTCGCCTATTCTCTCCCCATCGTTTACCCCCCCCACCCAGTCCCGCTCTGCCCCCCCCATCCCCTGCCCCCGCCTCTCCCTCATCAGTGCTTGTAATGATTTTTTATGAGCAATATTTTTCACGTTATGATATATTATGTTCGTGCGTGTCCCCCACTACACTTCCAAAATGCCCGGCCTTGTGTTAGAGAGAGAGAGAGAGAGAGAGAGAGAGAGAGAGAGAGAGAGAGAGAGAATTAAGAGGGATTGGGAGGATGAAACTACGCTTTTTTATTCTCTCTCTCTCTCTCTCTCTCTCTCTCTCTCTCTCTCTCTCTCTCTCTCTCTCTCTCTCTCTCTCTCTAAATCGTCACTTCCTTCCGGCAGCCTTTTTATTGATCAAGTTTCCAGTGTTGAATTGTTTGTGGTGGTGGTGGTGGTGGTGTAGGAGAGGCTTACGGCGCACAGCAATTAAGCTTTATGGGAAGATTATAATGAAGATAAGGATGATGGATAATAAAGGTGATTACGTTAGGTCAAGTTGTTATACGTATTAGGTTAGGTTAGGAAGTAAATTGAGCCGCAAAAAGCCATTAGGCCTACACGTACATGCCTTAATACAAGCTACTGTGTATCCACCCATCACATGTATCCGTAAATTCATCCAGTCTTGAAGTTTCTGTTGGTTCATCTCATTTCCTTTTATATGTTCACTTTTTTAGTGTTTTTTCAGTATTTTTTTTACCTTTTTTTTTTTAAGTTAACTTGTCATCTTTGCTGCTTTGAATGTTTTGCAGCGGCGCCATATGACCATAATGTTGTGGTGCCATAAAATTAAATCAGTCTTGAAATGACCTACTGACTTGGCACTAATAACCTGATTACTAAGTAGTTCAACAATCTACCACCATTTAGCTTAGTTTCTTCTCCCTATCTTCTTAGTTTCTATTTTAATCATCTACCACTCTTATTTGAGCGCCAGTTAATCTTCCCTTCTATTTATATATTTATTTACCCCCAATTTCTCCATTTTTCCTTTTAACTTGATTCCTGAGTCTATTGTAATCGTCTACCACTTTAATTTAAGCACTGACTTCTCTTCCCTTCTATTTCTATTAATTTTTTTATTACCTAAGTTCAGATGGCATTAATAAAGATGGCGATAGGTTAGACAGCAGCAATGAAGATGGTGATGGTGGAGGCGACGAGGGTAGGTGGAGTAGTGTGTGTGTAGGTGGAGGTTCTTTTCTCACTAGCTTGGTTGTTCCTGGTAACGATTCAGTGACGGTTTAGTGCCCGCCCCTCGGCCCTCCACCTGCATCCCGCACCTCGCCTTGTTGACGAATGTGGCTGATGAGTGAAAGGAGAGAGAGGAGGCGAGGGAAGAAGGAAGAGACTGGTTGAGATAGTATTTTTTTCCTGTTCTTTTCTCCTTTGTTTCTTCTTTTACTATGTTGTGTATTGTTTATTTTTGTTCCTTTCTTTTTTTTTCTTTTCTGCTCCATTTTTTTTTTCTTGCTGTCGTTTCTTTTTATTTATGTTGTTTACCGTTTTCTTGTTTCTTTCTCCTTTTTTCTCTCGTTTACTGTGTTGTGTACTTTGTTTTGTCTTCGAGTAGTGATGTTAGTGATGCTTTCCGTTACTCAGCATACGACGGGGAATTTATGGCCTGCAAACTTGATCCTGGGCATAACTAATCGTGCACACGTGAAAGTGGAGGTTGTCTTTGGTAATGATGCTTTTGTCAGATGTGCAGTCGCGGTCAAAAGTCGTGTCCTCCTTCGTCGCCATGATGAATCGTTCCCACTGTTCTTTATACGTGAAGTTCAGTATTTTGATAACTGTCAGGTACCCTAAAAACTTCCCTGACTTTCAACAATTCCCACGAAGTACCCTCAAATATTTCCCTGATGTACTCCAAACATTTCCTTGAAGTACCCCCCAAAAAACATCCCTGACGCACCCCAAGCACATTTCCCTGACGGACCCTTAAGTTCGCGTACCACAGATTGAGAGTAACTGACGTAATCCACCCCTTCCACGTCCTTTAGTTTTATTGCAGTTTTACGAGAACGAACGAGTTAGGAAAGGAGGAACTAGGGAAGCAGAAGATACAAGATTTCCAAACCTCGAAGAAAACGTAGGAGAGCGAAAAAAAAAAACAAAACTTCCCCGCACGAAGGAAAAAAACAAAAAAAGGAAAGTAGAAAAGATACAGATATTCTTCCTAAAATCCATCAAGAGCGCAACCAGTGAATGTATCAACTGGTAGTTTTAAGCTTTGTGTTCTTTAAAGTTTCAGCGTCTTAGGTTAGCGTGTTAAGTTATTAGGGTCCTCAAGGGTGCTTTTTTTTATGATTCTAGTGACAGTTTAACTTGTACTCAGCATCAATGGAGGAGAAATACCCATGAGAATCCGACTAATTATTTGAAAATCGCTACCTTCATAAACTGTCGAAGATTCTTGGATGATTTTAGCTCTCACAGAATTTTCATCAAGTGGCGTATTTGTTGGTATACTTGCCTTTGCCCTGTCTAGGATACGTGATCTAGAAATTTGGAACATCGTATTATGAAGTGAAAATAAGAGGGTATTTTTCATCTCAGTTCCTCCCCCATCCGAAAAAAAAAAAAAATTAAGGAAATATATTATGAAGGTGACAATAGTTCTTACAGTTACGACAGTGGCAGTAGTTTAAGAATACGGTCCAAAATACTGAAAACAATCACTACTACTACTACTACTACTACTGCTACTACTGCAGAACAAGACCTCCCGCCCCCAGCTCCCCTACCCTGCCAAGTGGTTAAGGAGTGTGCTAAGCTATACGCCTCGCCGCGCTGGCTTGCTGTCTTGGCGTTGTCTGGTCTGGTCGTGTTTGTATATTCGTCTACTAGTGTGTGTCTGTCTGTTTGTATGTCCGTCTGTTTATTTACACATTTTCTGCGTGGATACCTGCCATTGGCGTCACCTTGTGTGTGTGTGTGTGTGTGTGTGTGTGTGTGTGTGTGTGTGTGTGTGAAAACAAATATTATATACATCACGAGATCTGACCTCGACCTGTCCACACACACACACACACACACACACACACACACACACACACACACACACACACACACACACACACACACACACCCATTCCCCTCCTCTCCTTCAACTCTCGTGTAAAAACAAGGGAAAAGCGAGGGGAAACAATGGGGGGGTGGGGGTCAGTCAGTCAGTCAGTCAGTCAGCCCGATGTCCAAACTTTAGATAAAATGACAAGGAATATATATATTTTTTTCCTTTCTTTTTTTTTTCTGCCCTGCGTCAGACACACACACGCGACGCTGCATCAGGGTTGGGGAAGGTTGGGGGGAGGAGGTTGGGGAAGGAAAGGTAATTAACTGCTGGAGTTGGGGGTTGAAACTTTTCCACTTGTTTTTTTTTTTTTTATTGTTGATGTGAATTCGTGGTTTGAGTGAGTTTTGGGGAGTCTAATGATGGTTGTTGTTGTTGTTGTTGTTTTGGTTGGCAAGTGTCTTATTTGTTTGGTTGGCGTGTAATGTTGTCTGGCAATCGTGGTTTTAATTACTGTCTTTCACATTCACTCAATCAATCATTCATACACCCACGATTAGAAAACACACACACACACACACACACACACACACACACACACACAGACAAACAAACAAAGGCTAACTAAACTAGACCAAAGAAAGACAAGGAAAAAAAAAAAAACCTAACCAAACATACCATACCAAAAGACTATTCAGCTAAACAAACACAAACGAAACAAAAAAAATAACATCACTCACCCACAGATACACACTGCAGCCATCACTCACTCAGACACACACAGACAATCACTCACACACGCAATCACTCCTTTTGTACTCACTCGTCCTTGTCGAAAGCCTTGAAGCACGCATCCATATCTGCAACACACTCAAGGATTAAATCACACGGCTGCTCCTGGGACTGGCTGGTGTCACCCTCCTCCCTCCCTCCGTCAGTAGCTTTGGTCTCGTCCCTGGTGGTGCCTTGCTTGATCGTGGATACCTTGTCCCCGGGCGTGGTTTGGGCGGCGAGGGGCGTCAGTGAGGAGGGCGAGGGGCGTGGCGTCATGTTGTGCAGACGACTTGCTGACGGACACTGGCGTCTCTGGTTGCTTAGGAGACGAGAGAGACATTGCTGCTGCTGCTGCTGCTGCTGCTACCTTTCCACGCAGGCGCCTTGTTGGGTGTCTCAGTAGGGTGGTGGTGTGGCTCTCCCGTCTTGTTTCTGCCTCCTGGTGGTGGCTGTGGTGTGGTCCTGTGGGTTTGGAAAGGTGGTCTATGTGGTGGTGTCTTTGCCTGGGTGTTTATAGAGGGGTGGTGTTGGTTTTGTATCGATTGAAGGGGTTTGGTTGACTGTCAGGTGTGTTAAGGGTCTCTCTCTCTCTCTCTCTCTCTCTCTCTCTCTCTCTCTCTCTCTCTCTCTCTCTCTCTCTCTCTCTCTCTCTCTCTCTCCTCCACATGTTTACATAATACACACGTGCGCTTGTCTTGAGAGAGAGAGAGAGAGAGAGAGAGAGAGAGAGAGACTGCAACACTGATATTATTGCGGTTTACATACTACTTCCATTTGCATACTTAACAGGATAATAAACTTTTGTACTCTTCCCTTGTCCTTCCCTTCCCTTCCCTTCCCTTCCTTGTCCTTCCCTTCTCTTCCTTTCCTTTACCTTTTCTTCCCATCCTTTGCTTGTTTTCTTCTTTCACTTCTTGTACCATTAAAATTATCATTGCATCCTTCTACTCTTTATATTCCCTCCTTCCTTCCTCCCTTTCCTTTTCCTTCCCTTTTCCTTTCCTATTTTTTCTTCCTTTTACTTTCCTTTTTGTCTCCCTTAATTCCTTCCCTCATTTCCTATCCTTTTCTTAACGTTTTCTTGCCTTTCCTTCCTTTTATTTAATTTCTTTCCCCTTTCTTTCACTTCCTCCCTTCGTTTCCATTTCTTTCCAACTATTTTTTCTTTCTTACCTTCTCTTCTTCCTCTTTCCTTTTTCTTCTACATTCTCCTTCTTTTCTTCCTTTCCTTTCCATTCATTTCCAACCCTTTTTCTTTCTTTATTTCTCCTCTTCCCCCTTCCTTCTTTCCTCTTCTCCATTCTCGTCCCTTTCCTCTTTATACTCTTCCTCTTATTTTTTTCCTTCTATTATCCTCCTCCCTTCTTCCATTCCTTCCTTCATTCACCTTCCCCTCCTCCCTTCCCTACACTTCCATCCCTCTACTTCTGTCCCTACCTTTCATTCCCTTCCTTCCACTCTATCCACGCTTTCTAACAGGCGATTAACACGTAACACGTAACACTACCACCACCACCACCACCACCACCAGCACAACCTCTTCTCTGAACCCCGCTGTAGCATAATGCCCGCCTGGTACTGCTGATTCTACCCTTGTTGCTCTTTTTCTCAGATTCGTGTCTGAGAAAGGCCAACGGATTATTGCTTTTAATTCCCACGCTCCTCCCCCGTCCCCCCCTGACTCCTCCTCCTCCTCCTCCTCTTTACTCCTACTTACTCCCTCTTCCTCCGTGTGTCCCTTTTCTCTCTCTCTCTCTCTCACTCTCCTGCTCGTTTTATTGGTTTATTTGAAGTGCTCGTGATGGGAAGGATGTGGTGGTGTTGTGTTTGTAGTGAAGATGCTGAGATGAGCAGGCAGACGTAAAGATGGAGAGATGGATACAGACACACAGACATGCACAGATATATAAAGATTAACACAGGCAGATATACAGACAGACAGACAGATAAACGGATATATAGATAGATAGATAGATGAATATAAACAGAATCACATTAAAACAACAGATAGAGAGAGAGAGAGAGAGAGAGAGAGAGAGAGAGAGAGAGAGAGAGAGAGAGAGAGAGAGAGAGAGAGAGAGAGAGAGAGAGGTCAATTCCCTTAGTGGACACGTAGCTGACAAATACAGTTGAAAGCAAGCAAACAGTCAAAGGAAAAACTTGTTGATTGCAAGGTATGTGATAAACAGGTGGGAGAGGAGAAGGAGGGAAGGTGACACTGAGAGAAGAGTGGTTGGAGGGAGGGAGAGAGGGAGAGTGGGAAAGAGGGAGAGGAAGGGAGGAAGGGACAGGTGGTATCAGGTAGTCAGTGGAAGGCAGGGAGGGAGGGAGGGAGGGAAGGAGGGAAGGGTTAGGTTAGGAGAGGGACTGATGGAGGGAAGAGAGGGAGGGAGGGAGAGAAGAGACATGAAAAACGTGAACAACGCCCTTATTCACACACATACACACACACACACTGACTCAACATCCAGCTATGCACAGTGACACTAGCAAGTTCTAATTACAGGTGTGCAGAGATCAGCTGCTTTGTTACCTGCACACACTCGATACACTTAGCGGTTATCGGACACTCAGACACTCAACTCAACTCAACTCGTCAACACACCCTGAGTCATTCTTAAACACACTTAAATCTACTTGTAACATCACCTACACGAGTTAAGAGTCGGTTCATACACTTATAAGCTCATTAGCACGTAATTTGTTGCATATATACATGTTTTACTTCCTTCAGTACTTAAATTTAGAGGTGATACATGTAGGTACTTTTGTTTCACTATTGCAAGTTTAGTAGGCACAACGACACCAGTTCACACACACACACACACACACACACACACACACACACACACACACACACACACACACACACACACACACACAAATAACACGTCTGATTTAAAAACAGCACAGGGCTTGAACACGCCGCCGCACACACAAATGCATGTTTCATAACCAAACACCCTTTGGAAGCACAGCACAACATGTCATCACCACCACACACATAAATGTACATCTTATAACAGCACACATCATTCAGTAACACCACACATCATTCAGTAACAACACTCCACTTCCCTACTGCACATCATATACCTTCACACACCATTAAGTAAGACTCACTCCACCACACACACACACACACACACACACACACACACACACACACACACACACACACACACACACGCACACACACACACACGCACAGCTCAAATTCACAAGTACCATTCAGAACTAACACAAAGTATGACACACAACACTTGCACCTCACGCGTACTGCAACACCACCACACCGGGCACACTCACTCAGCGGCGGTCGGGCGTTGAGTGGTGAGAGAGTGGTGAGGCAGAGATAGTGATGCTGGGGCGAGCGAGGGGGGAGGTGGGAGGGGAGATAGTGATGCTGGGGCGAGCGATCTGGCGAGGGGGAGGTGGGAAGTGGGAAGGATGACAGTGAGTTAATAGGTGTTTGTATTCCTTTACTCTGACCCTCCCGCAAATACTTCCCTCAGCTGTTTCCTTCGCATCAGCACGTTCATTACCTCGCACATTTAAAACGCAAAAATCGCCAGTTGTTTGTCGGAGTTAATGAATTGTAGCTTGTGAGAAAACTAGATAAGGATGTTTTTACCAGGCTTCACAAACTTATAAAATCACCAGTTGTTATTTAAAGTAAAGATAAAATTATAATAGATGAGAAAACTAGAGATTATTTGCATTAGAATAGATTGAAGATAGATAGAACTTAGTAAATTATAAGACTAAACTTTTTGACCACATCATGAAAGAATATCCTAAACTTTATTTAATCATCTACTGGTATCGTGAATATAATGTAACTAATACCATGGTGTTGAAAGGGTTATGATCCTTATCCATTCTCGCCCATGAAGCTCCTCACTGTACATTTTCATATTTTATCGAGCCTCCAAACAATTAGGAACTGAACAGAAGCGGCTGTATATCACACACAATTTGTTTTATATACCATTAATTTTTCTCCAATACTCTATTAAGTGCAGATTAGTGCAGTGAAATCAGACAGTCTAGTAAGAACCTGAAGACCTGTTGCTATTGAAAGTTCCGCGCAATATATTAGTTGCAGTGTTTTAGCGGTACGTGGCATCTCTTGAGTAACATTAACGTTCACTCATTACTTATCAATATATTCATGTCACACGTAGCAACTCTCACACTTGCCCAGTACAACTACACATTCAGCGTTGCATCACTACGCAAACCCCACATTGAGTCTTCAAATAACATAAACTTAACACAGGAACCTAACGAAGCATAAGACGAGGAGGAGGGAATGCCGCGTGTAGTCTTGATGGCTTCTTGCACCTTCCCTTACACTCGTACCCTCTTAACAACCTTGCAATACAACACAACCTAAAAAAAAACACCTACAAAAAATAACAACACAATAACCTAACGTATCACAATCTCAGTGTCACGTAGCCAGTTGTCTCAGTGCTTGGAAACAACAGCAGTCACTTGAGATTGATCTACGCAAGTCTGCCCTGCCACGTTAATGCTGATATTGACTTCACCCTTGGCCACTTTACCTCAAGGTTATCAGACCCTTTGTTTCCTACCATCCCTCTCTTCCACTCCCCCTCCCCCCCCTCTCTCTCTCTCTCTCACAAGCGATGCCGCCCACTTCACCTTTTTTCCATCTTCCTTTTTAATCTGATAAATGTTTGGGTGTGTATGAGAGAGAGAGAGAGAGGGGGGGGAGGGAGGGGGATACAGCCATATATGTAGTGATGCGTAGCCTTGGTCATAACATCGCAGCCTCACTCCGTTTTCTATGTACCTAAGCGACCCATCATCCCCATTCCTCCATTCCTCCCTCTCCATTTCCTTGTGTCCTCTCCCCCATCATGACCTCCCTCCCTCCCTCCCATCCACCTTATCTCTTTATATTTGCTTATCTCCTGCATTTGCATTTCTTCCACCTCTTCTCACTCCCTCTTTATTCATCTTTCGTTGCGTTCTTCTCCTGTTCTTTTCTTTCTTGTCTCATTATCTCTATTCCCTTGTTTTTTTTTTTTTTTATCCGTTCTTTCACTTTTTGTTTGTCACCCCTCCACCTGTTCTCTCTTTTATCGCTTCCCTTTCCTTTCTCGTCTCTTCTCTTTGTTCCTCGTCTCTTTTTTAATTATTTTGTTGTTGTGCCACCGTACCCTTGCCGCCTTCTTTCATTCTTCCTCCTCCTCCTCCTCCATTACCGGTTGTGCTAAATGCATCACACCTGCTTGCTTTTAATACCTGTGATTATAACTCTTTTTCTTCCTTTCTTTTCTTCCTTCCTTTTCTCGTCCATCTCCTTCACTTCCTCCTTTTCTTCCGTTATGTTTTTTGTTCTTTTTTTTATATATATGTAGTTATGGTAGTGAAAATAGTAAATTGTAATAGATTTATATCGAAATTCTTTGTTAAAACTCCTCCTCCTCCTCCTCCTCCTCCTCCTCCTCCTCCTCCTCCTCCTCCTCCTCTTTTGTCTTGATCTCTACCCTCCTCTCTTCCTTCATCACATTCTTTCTTGTTATTTGTTCATCGTCCTCCTCTCTTCTTCCCTTCTTCTCGTCTTCTTTTTCCTCTCATCTATCTTCCTTCTTTATCACCCTTTTCTTTTGTTACTTCTCATTCTCCCTTTCTTCTTCCTCCCTCCTTCATGTCTTCCTCTCTCATTCTCTCTTTCATCTAATCCTTATTACCATCTTTTACTTCTTCACGTCCTCCTCTCCTCTTTCCCCTCTTCTCTTCCCTACTGGTTCCCTTTATTCTGTTATCCTTATCCTTCATTCTTATCACCATATTCTTTTATTTCACCTCTTCCTTCCTCTTCGTTCTCTCCTCTTATTCTCTCTACCTGTCTTTACTTTCCATTCATCCATCCACGTTCTTATCACTCCTTTCTCTCATTTCTCCATTCCCGTCACCACCACCACCACTACCACCCCCACCACCTGACGCACCCCCCACCCGATCATTACCTGAGGACAGACGAGGCGCGTAACTCACCTGTACCTGCAGCTGCCGTGGTTCTTCGTGTGTTATTTGGGCCCAATTTTCAAGGATAATCTGCCCAATGGTCGCCCTTGTAATCAGCTAGTAATGGGGTGCGAGGGTGGGGGGATGGGAGGAGGAATGGTTAGGGTGGGTTATGTTGGGTGGGTATCAGGATGTTGGTGGGGGTAGTGCTTCTCCTTGCCTATCCCTTGTTTAATTCTACAGTTGCATGTCTTGTTATACCTGTGTCCTTGAGTTTGAGGTGTGTTTTGATGGGTAAATAATAGTCTCTCTCTCTCTCTCTCTCTCTCTCTCTCTCTCTCTCTCTCTCTCTCTCTCTCTCTCTCTCTCTCTCTCTCTCTCTCTCTCTCTCGCTCTCTCGACCTTCCCCTCCCCTTCTCCAGCACTTATTAGACCTACCTCCCTCCGTCCTTGTCCTTATTCTTCCCTGTCCTCCTCCTCCTCCTCCTCTTCCTCCTTATCATCTCATATTCTTTCTTTATTCGCCTTGTCTACCCTTTCTGTCCTTTCCTGTCCTCCTTTTCCTCCTTATCATCTCATATTCCTTCTTTATTTACCATACGTACCTTTCCCTTCTTATCCTATCTTATCTTTTTCTCCTCCTCCCCCTCCTCCTCTTCTTCCGTCTCCTTATCTCACCTTTCCCCTTCTCACCTTTCCACTGCAGCCTCTCTCTTTAAGCACAGATCACCTGGATTAAGACTACGCACAGAAATAATAATAACAGACTTAAGTGATGTTAGATTAAAGGTCTTCCAGGGGCTTTTCAATCTCGCCTCCTCATCGCCCTCCTCTTCCTCTTCTTCTTCTTGTGCCTCTTTACACGGTCTCCCCTCCTCACTTACCTGCTAACGAGGCGCCTCACCTTGACTCCCGCCACCAGCACCTCCGCCGGAGACTGAAATATCGCTGGCCGGGCATTAAAATAGATTAGGAGCATCATTATGTCCGAGGAAGGTGTGCATAGGGCGGCGCGAGGACAGGTGAGAGAGAGAGAGAGAGAGAGAGAGAGAGAGAGAGAGAGAGAGAGAGAGAGAGAGAGAGGACTGTTACAGCTTAAGAAATCTAGGCAAGCTTAAAATGTAATCAGGTTATGCATATTTATTTACTGAGGTCCTCGTTATAATGAATTTTTCCTTGTCTCTCCAAAATGATGTTGAAATTTGTTATATGTTTGTGGTAGCTTGTCATCTTGTGTAGACAGGCTGACAGATAGACACGCAGACAGACAGGCAGACAGATATATACAGACAAACAGTTAAACAGACAAGACAGACAGAAAAACGCAAGCATACAGCAGACAGATACAGAGAAAGGTACAGACAGACAGACAGATATATATATACAGGTAGATAAACAGACAAGACAGACAGAAAAACACACAAACAATCATACAAACAGATACATGGTCGGGTACAGACAGACAAATACAAAAAAAGAACAAATTGAACATAGATACAAACAAAGATAAAAATAGACAAATATACAAACAAATAGGCGTACATATATAGACAGATAAACCAATACAAACAAATACACACAGACGAGAAGACAGACAGACGCACACACAAACAGAGACAAGCAAACATAATAAATACATAAACTGGCGAAGGTAACAAGGCAATAAAAACGAAAGAAGGAAGGAAATCAGTAAATATAAACACGATGACGACTTCGGCAGGGAAAGAAAACGGAGGTAAACAAACAGGAGGGACTCAATTGGCGCGACTCCAAGAAACCTCGTCACCATTCGTTGCGTTTTTCTGTGTAATTAAGGAGTCATAAAAAACGAATCCGCAGAATTCCGAATGTAATGTATAATTTTCAGGGTTGGAAAATACTTGGTTTAAAAAAGAAAAAAAAATTGAGAGGGCTTTATTGTTTTATTATTATTATTATTATTATTATTATTATTATTATTATTATTATTATTATTATTATTATTATTATTCCTAACATTTCTATATAAAACAAGTTAATGAATAATTAAAAAGTAATGCAGAGTGAAAGAAAAGGTTTGAAGTGTTATCTGAAGGTCACGTTGATACAGGCTGGTCTGGTTGGACAAAGCCTGTGTTGTGTTAACTTGTGCTGTGCAGGAAATGAACGGGTCAGGTTTGATTACTTGTATGTTTTATGTATATGTACAGACGGCTCCCTACTTGATGAAACAGCCTTCCTACCCTTATTTTTCAGCTAAAGCCACATGTTGACTCAAGGGATTTTAATAGGTAAATATCATAAGCCAAAAGTCGTGACGTGTCATTTAAGCCACACCTCCTTTTTTCAACCCTCCATGTTCGCCTAAATATACTCGAAAATATGTAGGATTTACATTCGAACTTAATTACAAAAGGTAAATGAAAGGAATAAAAAATACCAGAAGAAAAACAAGAATATATAACAAACAAGAAAGAAAGGAACACTTGATACGAAACATTGCAAGAAAAAACGGAAGAAAAAATTAACTCAGAATGCTTCGGAAAAAAAGAAGAAGAAAAAAAAAAGGTAAATCAAGGCGTAACAAGAAGCACCAAATGGAGGGCGCAATTCTGAGCCTCGTCTTCCGTGATGGCAGGAACACTTCAGGAGTGTTGTGTTCAAAGGCAAGAAAGAAAAATGAAAAGAAAAATTGCATTGGAACCTAAGGGAGAAAAGTGACTGATAGACTGCCCCGGTAATGCCTCCTCCTCCTCCTCCTCCTCCGTATTTTTTTCTCTTTGTATTCATTTTTTTCTTTATTTTTTCCTTTTATTTGTTCATTTTTTCTTTCCTTTTTCCTTTTCTTTTTCTCCTCCTCCTCCTACTCCTCCTTAATTAACCTCACTACTCAGGTACCATAACTCTTAATACATCACATACTCCGCAGTTGTATGAGCGTGTGTGCGTGCGTGCGTCCACCAATATCACCTCCAGCACACTTATTCCTGGCTCAGTGATGAAGTCCTTGCATAACGGGTACAGGAGCCACGCGTTCGAATCCCGCTGGGTCCTCTTATTGCCTCCAGGTGTTGGCAGGATTAGTGACAAGAGAGACGCCCCTGTAATCATCCCTCCCTTTGCGTTGTGACCTCGTAAATAACCTACTGCAGGAGTTACTGTGGCTGTTATTCCTGCAGATTCCTTGGAGAGAGAGAGAGAGAGAGAGAGAGAGAGAGAGAGAGAGAGAGGGGGGGGGGTAGGAAGGAAATATTAGGAAGGCACTGATTATTCTCATTACTTCTCTCCTTTCTCTCCTTCCTTTCCTCCATTTTTCTCTCCTTTTCTTCCTTCCTCTCTTCTTTTCTTCCTTTCTCTCCTTCCTTCTCGCCTTCTTTCTCTCCATTCTTCTCGCCTTTTTCTCCTTCGTTTCGTCTATTTTTTTCCTTCTATATTATCTCTTCCCCGCTCCCCTTTTTTATTCCTTCGTATCCTTCTTTCTTCTCTCCTTCCTTCCTGTCTTTCTTTCCTTTTCCTCCTTTCTCCCATTTTCCTTCGTTTTTCTCCTTTTTTTCTCTTCTTCCGTTCTCTCCCTCCTTATCTCCTTTCTTCCTTCTCTCCTACCTTTCCTCCCGTTCTTCCCATTTTCTCTCCTTTCTCTCCTTTCCTCTCTTTTTTCTCCTTCATTCTCTTCCTTTTTCTTCTTCATTTCGTCGCTTTTTCTCTCCTCTCTTCTTCCCGTATTCTCTACTTCCCTTCTTCCTTCCTACTCTCCCTCTTTCCCTCCCTCTCTTCCTCCCTCCGTAGTCTAATTTTCTTTTTATTTATTTCATTATACTTGTGCGTGGCCTTGTAATTACTGTCTCGTTTTCTGTAATGTAAGTGCACCTCGTTTTCTTCAAGTGCAGCACCAACTACTCTAGCCTGCGACCCACAAGACTTTTTTTTTTTTTTTTTTAATAATTTATTGCAAGTATATTGGGTTGGTTTGACCTTTTTTGTTCCTCTTTTTTTTCTTTCATGTCCTTCTTTACTTCTTCCCTTCTTGCACCTTATTTTCTTTTTCTCTTATTTCATCCTCTTGTTTTTTTTTTTTTATCTTCCTTTCTCCACTTTTTTCTGTTTCCTCCTTCATTCCTTGTATTCTTGGCTATTCCTTCGCTTTATCTGCTTTCCTCTTCTCTTCCTGTTCTTACTCTCTATCTCTTTTTCTCTCTTCTTCCTCCAGCTCCTCCTTTTCCCTCATTTCTCTCTCTACACTTCTTCCACCTCTTCGTTCTCCATTCTTTTCCTCTTCCTTCACTTTCTCATCATCCTCCTCCTCTATTTCCTCTCATTTCTCCACCTTCACCTTTTTCACAACTTCTCTCACCTCCTCCTCCTTCCTTCTCTTCCCCCTCTTTTTCCTCTTCTTCTTCCTCTTCCGTCTCCTTATTGTTGCCATTTTAACTTCTCCTCCTCCTCCTCCTCCTCCTCCTCCTCCTCCTCCTCCTCCTCCTCCTCCTCCTCCTCTGTGTGCCCTTTCATTGGCGGCTGCCTTGATGACCCACGCAAAGGTCAGCCTGAAGGTGCCTCCTCACTACAGGTCAAGACAGGTCATGCAAGGTGGTGGTGATGGTGTTGATGTTTCTTGCGATAACCTATATTTTTGTGATGATTATATACTGTTGTTGTTGTTGTTGTTGTTGTTGTTTGCTGTGGTAACCTATATACTTGTGGTGATTGCGTAAATGTTGTTGTTGTTGTTGTTGTTCTTGATGTTGTGATTACCTCCATTGTGAGAAATTGTGTTATTATTCGTATTATCACTATTGTTATTATTATCTCTCTCTCTCTCTCTCTCTCTCTCTCTCTCTCTCTCTCTCTCTCTCTCTCTCTCTCTCTCTCTCTCTCTCTCTCTCTCTCTCTCTCTCTCTCGCCACACAGGTCATTCCCCTCACTGGTGTCATTTGGCCCCTACACCTGCTCATCTGGACCAATGGGACGCCAGGAGCAAGATACGACTAATTACAGGTGTGTTTTTAGGTTACATGCATTTAACTTTACTCATTTATTTATTCATTTTACTTTTCTTTCTCTTTCATTAATTCTTTTTCTTCTCTTTTTTTTTTTTAGTTCTTGATAACTTTTTTTCATATCAAAGGAAGACACGTAGATTTTTTTTTTCCCCTGTATGGTAAGAGGTCATGTTCACGTGATTTTTTTTCTTTATTGTTTCCATTATTTTCATTAATATCGTGCGTGGATGCATTGGAGGCACCGGTGACAAGTGAAAGTACCAGATGTGCAGATTCCAAGTACGACAATAATTCGAAATGTAAAATATTTGTAAAAGGTAAAATTCGAAATTCAAAAAGGCATATGAAGATTCGTAATGCAAAAGAATAAATAAATAAACCCCAAAAAAACAGCAGAAAATATATTAAATACAGAAATTCAAGATAAGAAATTAAACAAATTTGAAAAAGAGCTGAATAAAATAATCATAGTAATTCACCTAACCCTTCTTCTGTGGCAATCTTCCCTACACCACCATAGAGAGAGAGAGAGAGAGAGAGAGAGAGAGAGAGAGAGAGAGAGAGAGAGAGAGAGAGAGAGAGAGAGAGAGAGAGGATAGGGAGAGAAAATGCGCGTGTCACAATAGGGATAATTAAATGGTGTGCGTGTGGCGGCGTTGTGGGTCGTTTAAGATAATAACACCTGGGGGCGAAGTAGTGTGTCACCTGCTGTGCTAATGAAAGGTGTGTGCCAGGTGTCAAGAGGTGAGGACAGGTGGACAGGTGACGGCCCATCCATTCCCATCACGGCGGAGAGTGCTTGTGTCCCGTACGGTAATTTGTGGAACCTGTACGAAGGTGTTAAAAGGATGTCGCTTATTGTCGTACCTTTTTATTGCTACTCCGAATATTTTTCTTTCCTGAACTGATACTTTAAATATTTTTTTCTTTCTTTACTTCAAATACTTTTTTTCTTTTCTGTTCCCTGAATTCTAACCATAAATACTTTTTCTCTCTCTCCTGAATTAGTACTCCAAATAAATTCCTTTTCTCTTTTCTGGTTTAGTCCAAATACTTTCTCTTTCATGAATTGCTACATTTTTTTTCTCTTTCTCCTTTCCTTAACATAAATACTTGCTTCAGTGACCCCTTTGATTATTATTTATTTATATTATCCACGAATAACCTACTTTTATGACTCGTTTGATGTTTGTTTCTGTTTTATCATCCGGGACGCCTGGTACGATAATGTCCGGAACCTGTAAGAAAGCGCAGGAAAGAGCAACGTGTATACAAATATTTTCTTGCTTCCTCAAGTAAGGACTTTTAAACTTCCTAATATAGATACCTATTTTTGATATCCCTTTGATATTAATTTATCTATTGTTTGTTTATATAATCTAGAGTACGATAATGTCCAGAGCCAGTACGAAAGCTAAAATAAAAATAGATTAATATAAGTAAATTAATAGAAAGGAAAGAAAATTAAACCCCAATCTCGTATTTATTACATGCATACATTTTAATAACCTTTCATAATACAAATAGCGACATACTTTCATAACCCCTTTCATTCCATGCTTATTTCTGTTCAAATTCAAACGCTGCAGAGGTCAAGGCTGCGAGCGAAAAAAATAAAATAATAATAAATATTCCCAGCCTTACATAACCCCGAGGCAATAACAGTAATGAGTTCCGCGCGAAAGGAAGAGAATGAGAGCCAAATCAGTGTTGCATGTAGCACAACTGTAGTGATCAAAGGGCAGTAATAACAGTTCAGTCGTGTCCCGAGGCATGTTTGAATGTGCTTAGGAGATCCGTATTTGTGTTGTAACCCAAGAATCATAGAGAAGACCTGAAACACGTAAGGAAGGAAGGATATCAGACAAGAATGAAAAAGAAAAATGAAGAAATGTTAAAGAAGGAATAAAGGAGAGTATAACTGATCGATTTGATTTGACTTTACGGCGCCGCAACATCGTGGTCATATGGCGCCGAGGAGGGAAGAAGGTAAACACGAAAGCAAATGCTGAGATTGAAATTTCTGGTTTATTTTGCATTTCGCTGTCATTTTGAACACATTATAAGACTTGGGCCCGTTTTCTTAGTTTTCGGCGCTTCATCTCGACCTTGAACCTGCTGTAGTGGAAGTTGTTGGGTTTTCAAGGGTGTTTCAGGGCTTTATCTCATAAGGTTGTAGTGGAAGTTGATGGGTTTTCAAGGGTGTTTCAGGGCTTTATCTCGACCCTTCAAAAGGTTGTAATGGAAGTTATTGAGGCTTTCAAGGGTGTTTCAGTGTTCTAAACTCTTTAAAAGTTGTAATGGAACTTATTGGGGTTTTCAAGGGTATTTCAATGCTCTATCTCAACTTTGAATAGGCTGTAGTTGAAGTTATTGGGTTTTCAATGGCCTTTCAATGCGTGATTCTGCGCCATCGATAAGAAAAAACACAGGAGCACCAAATCATTCGTAAAGAAAAGACCTGAACACCCATTTAGTTTCCAATATAGCCTACGAAGAAGTCCTGAAAGTAAAAGGAACTGTACTGGAAGTTATTAGATTTTCAAGTGTGTTCCAGTACATTATTCTACGCCATCTATAGGAAAAACACATGAACACAATAATCAGTAAGAAAACACTTAAAAACTCAAGTATTCATCTATATAACCTTTGAAAAATAGTCATGAGAGAATAGAATATGAGGTCTCAACTGCAGCAGACATGTTGGCCCATACGAGGCTGTGATAAACTACACTTATAACAAGCTCAGTAAATGTGTATTGCAATGATTGAAGCTGCACTAAAACCATCGTTTCCTCTGTCCTGTAGAAATGTTATGGAAGACGTGAGGAGGAGGAGGAGGAGGAGGAAGAGGAGGAAGTTAATAGTGAGCAGGGAACAAGGAAGAAGAAGAGTGGAGGAAGTTAATAACGGTAAGAATAAAGGAGGAGGAGGAGGAGGAAGGGAGTTAACAGGGGAAGGAAGAAAAGAAGAGGAGTGGGATGAACAAATATACAAAGGATAAAAAGAAAAGAGAAAGAGCAGAAGGATGAAAAGAAAGGGAAGAGGAGAGGCAGGAGGAAATATACAAAAGAAGAAAGAAGGAAGAGTAAAAGTATGGGAAGTTAACACCGATAAGAAGAAAAGAGGAAGAATATGAGGAGAAGAAGGAAGTCAAAGAAGAATAAAGAGTAAGAAAGAACAATACATGAAAAAGATCAAGATTAGATACGAAGCTTCGAAACTACTGCAGTGGAAGATTCAAATTGCCACCAGTTGTATTATTCTTGTCGTCATGAATGTTACGGCTCTCTTTAGGCCACGTATTGCTCGTTAATCTGTCACTGCAAATATAAAAAAAAATAGTTTACGCTGATGATTTTGATGACAGTGGAAAAGCCCTATGAAATTGCTGTTATTAAAGGATTTTTTTTTTGACATCGAAAGAATCTGATCAGGAAAGAAAGATGAAATACGAAACCCAGGGAAGGAAATAACAATAAAGGTAGTAATTGGAAACAAGACTTCGTGATTTCTGATTCGGGAAACAGAAAATGGAGCGAAATAAAAACGTACGATCATTTCTTGCTCCGTATGAAAAGAAAACGGAGACAGAGAAAAATAAAACGTACGATAACGGACCATTTCTTGAAACACATCTCCGCCGCACCTCCACTACTTTGAAAAGGTTCTATAGAGTTGAAGCTACACTAGTTTTAAGAGTGTTTGATACCATTCTAGTGACAGACTGACAAGATATCTACTCTCCTAACATGAAGAACACTTGAGAACGCATCTAATCATATCTGTGGCCTTGAAAAATAGTCGTGATGAGAGAGAGAGAGAGAGAGAGAGAGAGAGAGAGAGAGAGAGAGAGAGAGAGAGAGAGGCTTCTAAGTACGATAATGCCTCGCTTCGTACGAAAGTTAGCCTTGCATCTAGCCAAGGTCACGCGGCTGTACCCTCGTAATAAGTATAATGGCAGTTATAATGCTCCCTAATGATAAGTATAGCACCTCATCATCATTATCATCAGCAGCAGCAGCACCCCAGCCTGCCACTAAACACCCCGCACCCTAGTTATTGTTTTGGATCATAATTCAGAGGCGAATTCTCCTGCAACACACCCTAAACCGCCCCCTCTTGCCCAGCCCCCTCCCCTCCTCCTCCACTACTCTCCAACCCGGCCCGTCCTGCACCACTCCTCCCCAACCCTTCCCTCACCACACTACACCCCAACCCGTTCCTTCCCATCCCATTCCTTCCTTCCTTTGACATTTTGATCATAGTAGTGTAGGATGGAAGGCGTCTTTCCCAACTTCTTTTTAACTTCTACTTCCTCCTCCTCCTCCTCCTCCTCATCATCATCATCATCATCATCATCATCATCATCATCATCATCGTCATCGTCATCGTCATCGTCATCGTCATCATCATCATCACCACCACCACCACCACCACCACCACCTCCCACCCAAACTACCTCACGTCCTTCCTTTCCCTACTTTCTGCAACCACCACCACCACCACCACCATCACCTGCTCGCGTGCCTCCCTCGGGTCACTCTCCATCATGGCGATAATGACTCTCACAAAACTGTCTCGCATATATTTTTTTTTTCCCAACTCGCGGTCTGATGACTCTCCGCCTCATCTGTTATGGCTGCCCGTAAAATTGGAGCAACCAGGAGCGAGGTAGGGTTTATGAAGACGCCCCGCAGTGTGATCTGGCGAAGGGATGTAGTGGGAGGGAGTGGGTGAAGAGGATGGACTGGACTGGAGGGAGTTAGAAGAGGTGAGGTGAAGAGGGAAAGGAAGGAAGGAAGGGAGAAAGGAAGGATACTGAAGGTGAGGAAGTAAAGAAGGAAGGATCTGAAGAGCGGAAGGAAGGAAGGAAGGATGGATCTGAAGGGAAGGATATTGAAGGTGGGGAAATAAAGAAGGAAAGATACGGAATGTGGAATAAGGAAGGAAGGATGAATCTGAAGGAGGGAAGGAAGGAAAAATGTGAGGGGAGGAAGGGAGGAAAATTCTGAAAGGGTGAAGGAAGCAAGGAAAAGGGGGGTTCAGGTGGTGGTGGCAGGGTTGAAGGAAATATCTGAAGGAGAGACTCGTAGAAGATGTGAAGGAAGGAAGCGAGGGAAAAATAAACAGGAGAGAAAGAAAAGAGAGGAGATAAAATAAAAGTGCTTGTTTACGATATAAGGAAAAGATGAGAGAAGGGAATAAAACAAATCACCATTGAAAGGAGGAAGACCGAGAGGAGGAGGAGATCAGGTTAAAAGAGGTCACATACAATCTTGAGTCTCCATCACGACCTGTCTTGCCCTCACGTCGTCGCGTCCTTGGGTTGTCTTCCGTTCACGTCTCCTCAGGTATCGATGCGTTGCAGAGTATGGGAATTTGAGTGTGTGGATTCAGGTGCGTTGCGGTGATCGTGTGATTGCTTGGTGTGTCTCGTGTTGCAGTGAAGGGTTTAGTATATTCCAGAGGTGAACGTGGGAAGGTAACACGTGGCTTTGGTGTTTAATGTTTGTTGTATCCAGGTTATCATTTCTCATACGTTATCTATACCTCTCTCTCTCTCTCTCTCTCTCTCTCTCTCTCTCTCTCTCTCTCTCTCTCTCTCTCTCTCTCTCTCTCTCTCTCTCTCTCTCTCTCTCTCGTTCTTCCATCATACATTTCCTTCGCCCTTTCTTTTTTATTTTATTCTGTCATTTTTTTTTCTCTCTTCCCTCTTCCTTTTATTGCTGTCTCATCATTCCTGCGTTCTTTTTTTTCCCTCTCCTCTTCCCTCCTTTCCTCCCCTCCCCTTCCATCTCTCATCATACATTTTCTTCGTCCTTTTTTTTTTCCTTTTTTTATCTTCCCTCCTTCTCTATTGTCTCATCATTCCTGCGTCTTATTTTCCCTTTTCCCTCCCCTCCTTCCCTTTCCCTTCCCTCCCCACTCTCCCTCTCTTCAACATACGGCATTTCTTCTCTCTCCTTTCCCCCCTTTTCGTTTCCTCTAAGCATTTCCGTGCCCAGGAGGAGGCCGAGGGACAGCAGCAGCATAACACCAGGGAGTGCCTTGTAATTAACCTGTCAGCGGGTATTCAAGGGGCCCACCTGCTCTAATGACTCGAATATGTTGCGTCACTGTAGAGGAGAAAAATATAACAAACCTGAATTGCTTGTGTGTGTGTGTATGTGTGAGTAGTGTTTATTTTTAGAGTGGCTGATAGAAAGTAGCTGTGGTATGTTTTCGTGACGGTAACGAGTGGTGGTGGTGATGAATTGTAATAAAGAAGACGAAGAGTAGAATGTTATAGTCAGAAATTGTTATACTTACCTGTACTCGTGACACTCCGCTCAAGTCACACGCTCTTTCTTCTCTGTGGATTGAAGACCTCACCAGAAAGTTACTGTAAACTCCAAGTGGCTTTCAACACTGTATTCGTCCTTAGGTACACGTATATGCAGACATTCCACGTGCTATACTCCCCCCCCCCTAAAAAAAAGAAAGTACCACGTAGCAGTATTAGTGGCAGAGAATGGGAGACCGTAACAGTAATGTCGCGGAAACACTGACAAAGAATAGGAGTAACATTATCACCGGGAAAGGATAGGAAGCATAACAAGGCTTAGAACAGAAAGGAGTAGTAATATAATTGGTATAGGATAGAAAACAGTGACAAAGAATAAAAGAGAATAGCAATAATAGTACCGGTGGGAAGGGACAGTAAACAGAGGTAATATGAGCAATGATGACAAAATGACGAAGAACAGAAAGAAGAAAGAGAAAGAAAGATAACAAATAAAAAAACAACAACAATAAAATTAGGAATGATAACTAAAAAAAAAGACTTGATTTTATTTCCATTTCCACCAGAACAATGAAAGGATGAAAAATACTGACAAGAGAAATTTAAAAAACGAAAAAAAAATCACGTCTGAACAAGTAACATTAAAATTAACGTTAACAATGGCTAATAAGCAATCTTTCTTTCCTTTGTAAGTCGCTCGAAAAGAATGAAGTAATGAAGGAAATATTTCACTGTGGCATATAAATAGAACAGAAGCAAAAAATTAACATCAGCAACAACAGCAATAAATAGAACAGAAGCAAAAAATTAACACCAGCAACAACAGCAATAAATAGAACAAGCAAAAAATTAACACCAGTAACAACAGCAATAAATAGAACATAGGAGCAAAAATTTAACACCAGTAACAACAGCAATAAATAGAACATAGGAGCAAAAATTTAACACCAGCAACAACAGCAATAAATAGAATAGAAGCAAAAATTTAACACCAGTAACAACAGCAATAAATAGAACATAGGAGCAAAAATTTAACACCAGTAACAACAGCAACAAACAGCTAAACAAACAAACAAACATACAAAATAAACAAGCTATTCAATCACCTCAACTCGATCAAAAAAAAAGAAAATAAAAATGAACTTAGGTAAAAAGAACCATCGAAACTTCTCACGGTAAACAAACAAACAAGCAAACAAACAATCCAATCACCTTAGAACACACACACAAAAAAAAAAAATAAATAAATCACCAACTTACGAACAAAAGAGAAAGAAAACGAAAAAGAACCATCAAAACAACTCCCGTGGCCAAACAACAGCAAAAACACTCCTACGTAAATCAAAACCAGATATCACTTGTTTGAATCCAGAGAGAAGGAACGCCTAAATTTGGCAGTGTTCTTCGTGAGGTCAGTGGTGCGTAGTAGCGAGGCGAGGGAGGGACGTGGCAGGGGAGCAGAGAGGCAGGGAGGCAGGGTGGGCAGAGTTAATGGTCAGGCGAGGAGGGAAAGGAGGAAGTATAGCGGAATTGGAGAAAGAGAGAGAGAGAAAGAGAGAGAGAGAATGGCATGTTTGGAACTGCGTAGGAAGAATTAGAGAAAGTGGGTGGTGGGGAGAGACCAGGAGATTCGTGATTAGTTATGAGAAAGAGTAGATACGAGTGACGCATTGGAAGGTAAGGAGGAGAGGAGTGTGGCTAGACTTGTAGTGTGCGGTGAAGTATTGCTGGAAGATACTGAGGCGAAGGAAGACGAAAGGCATGGCAAGTTACAAAGACGAGAGAGGAGAGACTAATTAGTGTAGATGAATGGGAGAAGACATTATTGAAAGTACTATTGCAAGAAGTGAAACAAAGAAGGCGACGTAGAAACTGGGAGGAGAGGACAAGGAATAAATCGTGACCCGGAACAAAATTAGCAGAAAGAACTATACTAAGATTGGAGGGGAATGGGAAGAGGGATTACTGAGGCAGAGTACACGAAGGGTTTGAGGGAAAGGAGGCAGGGGGGGGAGGTTGGCAAGGGGCAGGAACAGGCAGTAAGTGTAGGTTGAGAAGGGAGAACTTGAGGGCTTGGGGGGTGATACTCATGAAGGTGTGGCCCTCATTGGCGTTATTACCTGTGTGTTTCCTGGTGTTCTGTACTTAACATTCGCTAAGACATCGTTTTTACTTGCCGGAGATTTTTTTGCTTAGTTTTTTTTTTTTCTTTTCTTTTCCTTTTTTTTCTTTTTTTTTTTTTTTTTTTTTTTTTGTGTGTGTTTTTTTTTTTTGTGTGTGTGTGTGTGTGTGTGTGTGTGTGTGTGTGTGTGTGTGTGTGTGTGTGTGAATTATTTGTTGACACTTAGCGTGGTGGGAGGAATCTGGATTTCTCGTTTGACTTTTTTTCTTTTTACCTTCTTTTCTTACTCTTTTCCGCCAGACCCTTCCTTCTGTTGCATTTTTTTCTTTCATTCTCCCCTCTCTCCCCCTCTCCCTCTCTCCCATCGCTTCTCGTAATCTTATTTATGTTTTCATTATTTTTTTCTCTTTTTGTTTTCTCTTTCAGATTCTTCCTTGTATATCTTTTTGTAATCTTCCTTATCCCCTTCTCCCCCATTTTTACTCTCCCCTCTCCCCTCTCTCCGTTGCTTCTCGTAAACCTAATTATGTTTTCATTATTTTTTTCTTTTCCACTTTTTTTTCTTTTTCAGATCCTTCCTTGTACAACTTTTTAAAATCTGCCTTAACCCCTTCTCCCCCTTTGCGTTCGTTATCCTATTTACGTTTTCATTCCTCGTTTTCTTTTGCATTTCTTTGTACCGCTCTTTTTATATTCACCTCTCTTCCTCGCTTACCTCCCCTCATCATCTCTGATCACCCTCACCCCCATCCTTTCCCTCCTTACTTACCACCTTCCCTCCCTCCCTCACTTACTCCCTCGCACCGTCCTCCCTCCTGCCTCATTTTCCTTCCATTCTCCCTTCCCGCCGCCCTCGTGCTATCAATTTTCAAAAACTAGGATGATAAGCTCGTTGGGTCAGGTTAGGGATGAGAGGTAGGCATGAAAGGTCAGAGGTCAGGTCACGCTCCAAGTTTGAGACTATAACGGGTACTTAGGTGTGTGAAATCATGACAGGGAAGCAAAGGGCGTATTGTGTAACATTGGTGGCAGCGGCGCGGATCACGTGACTACTTCTCAGACCATGTTAGCATTCTTCGCCCAAGGACTTTATGTTGGAACGAACTGCGTGGCCTTGTCCCAGTTCCTCCTCCTCCTCATTATTATTATTATTATTGTTATTCTTGTTATTGTTGTTGTCCTTGTGTTTTTCTTTACGTTTTTTTTCTCTCTCTCTCTCTCTCTCTCTTTCGTGTTTGCTGATGCTATCCTTATTATTAATTTTATTGTTATTGTTGTTATTGTTCTGTTTTTCTTTGCGTTTTGTTGCTTTTTGTTCGTGTTGTTGGTTTTATTTGTTTGTTGTTGGGGTTTTTTTCTGCTCTATTATTATTCATTTTCTTTTTTTATAGTTTATCAAAGTTTTTAGTTTAGTTTTCTAAGTTTTATCTTATTCTTTTTAGTTCTTTTCTTGGTGTTCGTATTCTTGTACTTTCTCTTATTCTCATTCCTCACTACTACTACTACTACTACTACTACTACTACTACTACTACTACTACTACTACTACTACTACTACTACTACTACTACTACTACTGCTGCTGCTACCACCACTTACCCAGCACTTTGGAAGCAGACACGTTCCTTCTCACACAGCACGAAGGATCTCATAGGCAGCCACAGTCACATGAGGGAAGACAAATGGCTCAGGGACAGGAATGACTTGGTTCGTGAGATTACAGAAGTAGTTTTGGAGATGACGTGACTTCCATGACCAGTTGGATGTGACCCCGAGGTGCCCCCCAGCGGTGACCTAAGCTGAAGGGTGGATGAGTGGTTAGTTTAGCATGCTAGGTTAGGTTAGGTTAGGTTAGGTTGTGCTATGTAGGTTTTGTGTCTATATTTGTTAGTTTTGTTATTATTTGGTTAAGTTAATTTGTTGTGTTGTAGGTTAATGTGTGTATTAGGTTTTGGTGTCTATGTTTATTAGTTTTGTTACTTTTTTGGTTATGTAAGTTAGGTTGTGGTATGTAGGTTAGTGTGCGTTAAGTTAGATTTGATTTGTACGTATCGATGTTAGTTTTGGTTAGTTTTTGTTTGATTGTAGTTGGTTTGATTACATTAGTTTACTTCAGTTTCGTACGTTACCTTGTTTGTTAGGTTATATAAGTTACTGTGCACTATGTTAGGTTAGGTACGTTAGTTGAGGTAAGGTTTTGTTCGGTTACTTTGCTAAGTTATGTTATGTTACCTTTAGGTTTGGTTATGTAAGGCAAGATCGAGTTAAGCAAGATTGAATTAAAGTTAGTTTACGTGAATTTAAGTTGGGTTTGGTTAAGTGAAGTTAGTTTAAACTAGGTAAAATTAGTTTAGATAAGAGTATTTTTTTTTCTTTTGAAATGCTGCAGTGTGCAAAAGGTGATAACACAAAACACTATTTAAAGCTACATAAAGAAAGGACAAAGACCAGCAGATCCATTAGTCCTTGAGAGAATAGTAAAGACGAAGGTGCCTCCCCACCAAACTATACCCTACCATACCGTACTATACCAAACCATACCTTCCCCTTTCCTCTCTTCCCACTCTCTACTTTTTAATCCCTTATCATTTTTTTTCTCCTTTTTCATCTCATATAACCATTTCTTCTTTTCATCCTTTGTGTTCCTTTCTCATTCCCCTTCTCATTCTCCACCATTTTCTTCTCTCTTCCCATTTTCTGTGATCTTTTCCGTTTTCTTTCTCCTCCCAGCAGCGTTATATGATCCTTTTGTGTTGCTGATAATCAATCAATCCTCCTTTTTATTCTTCCCTTCCTCTTATCTCCTCTTCTTTGTATTTCCTCCTCTTCCCCTCTTATGTTTTCTTCTCCCTTTCGTATTTCTTTTTTTTTCATTTGTATTTCTTCTTTTTCCCTTCGTCTTTTTTTATCTTCCCTTCCTCTTATCTCCTCCTCTTTCTTTCATATTCCTTCTTCCTCTCTTCCTCTTGTTTTCTCTTTTTCCTTATTTCTGTACAATTTTCACTTCTTCCCTTTGTACTTTCCTTTATTTTTCCTTCTCTTCCCATCCATTTCTTACCCTATTCATTACTTCTTTTTTTTTCATTTCTTCTCTCCTTCCTTCTCTTCCCTTCCTTCCCTTTCCATTCCTTCCCCTCTTCATTCCTTTTGTTTTCACTTTTCTTGTGTCTCTCCCATTTTTTTTTTTTTTCGTCTGTTCTTTATCTCCCTCCCCTTATTTCTTTTTTCCTCTCCTTTTATGTTTCCTTTTGTTCATTTGTACTCCTTCTCTTCTGTTTCATTTCCTCTTCCTCTTCATTCTCTTCATTATTTATCAATTTCTTCCTTTCTCCTCTTCCTTCTCCGTTCCTGTGTTTTATTTATTCTTTCTCTCCTCTTCTTCCCTTCTCTTCATTCCTTCTTCCCGTCTCTTTCTTTCTGTGTTCTTGTGTCTCATCTTTCTCTCTTTTTTTTTTTTCATCTTCCTTCACCCCCATACTCTGATTAGTCTCTCTCTCTCTCTCTCTCTCTCTCTCTCTCTCTCTCTCTCTCTCTCTCTCTCTCTCTCTC
>NC_087182.1:2796254-2836254 GCF_035594125.1 Scylla paramamosain
TTTAAAGAATTTTTACATAACAATTCTGATATGTTGGTTACTTAAAAAGAACCGTTATACATAAGTAAAATAGTCGTTTGAGTTCTTTGGAGTACGGTACAAATAAAAATAAATTTTCACTTTCTGAAAAAAAATAAAATGCGTAGAAAACACGTTTTTCCTTTGATATATATATTTTATATGAATATTCCTATTCTGCATTTCGTAATGTAATCTGTAAGCTTAGAAAAATAAAATTATCGGAAATTTTTTTCAAATTTTTTGAACAGGTCCGGACCTGCGTTACAAATTTTGAAAAAAAAAAATTGAATTTAATGAAATCCAAGTGCTAGATGGTCCACGTTGCTGTCTTCCCAGAACACTTCATCGGTATTAATCATTTCACTGCTATGGTCATCTTTTGGTAGCATCCATAGTAGTATATAGTTCGCATGGATAGATAAGGTATAGAATGAATACAAAGATTAACACTATATTCCAGGCTACGGAATTACTTAACTCACAAAAATAGTACAACAATAAGCGTCTGAAAAGTTGCAAGGGATGATAGGAACGAAATAGCAGGGAGAGGGTTAAACTGAGGATGTCCTGCGGTAGTGATTTTGAAAAGTATCCTAAGTATCCATTTGTTTCGAACCACCTGCCTCCGAGATATCGCTTCAGAATCCCTCGGCTTCACTATTGAGTGGCTTATTTCATTTCTTCAACTTGCTCCTCTCCTCCACCTCCTTTGCACACAGCTATCACCCACTTGTCACCCCCGCTTCTTTGCCTTATCTTCACCGTGCTTGTAGTCGCCAGTTGTGTCGCCTAGCAAGGTCCTGTGAGGCTGGTGGCGAGAGACTAATATGAAGCATGTGTAACACTAAGGAAAGAGTAGAAATTAAGGAAACTGCATTAATTATAGTAGTTAATTGCAGTAGTGAAGTTGTGTGAGAGGAACTAGCTGTGGAGAGCTTAGCTGTTGAGAGGTAGTGAGGGTTGTGTTTACGTGGTAAAGTTGATGATGATATGGCGCGAAGGGTAGATAAGGCACAGAGGGATCTCTGTAGAGGTATGGGTCACCCGGGTTCGCATATCTGGCCCAGCGGCCTCAGAAGGGGACAGATTGTGCCCAGTCTTCAGAGGGAGAGGTGTTGCGACTCGCTCTGTTTTCTCCATAAACCCTAGACCCTCAAACGCCGATCCTCATAGTCGTAAGTGTTGCATTGTGGTTAATTAGCAGTGACTGCTACATGTCAAAACACACTGAAATGATTATACATGTATTGCATTTGCGTATTTATTATTCTGAATGCTTGTTAAAGCGTAAACCATTATGTATTTTGGTTATTATGTCGCACTTTATTATGATGGAATGCTATCTCCTTATGATGTTTATGTGCCTTAAGTGCATGCGAATGTTTTATTGTATTTCAATACTCATCGTGTTGATGTCAAATTAATTGTCACTACAGGCTAACCGCATTAAAGCGAGTAAACGACTGGGTCGTTTGTCATCATGATCCCTTATAGACGTGACGGCGTCTACAGTAGTCCTGTGTGACCTTTAATGTCAAGTGTATTCAACTTGAGTTCTTGCCATTCACTTATTCATTTGTTCCGAACCACTTGAAACATTACAGAGTTCGTTTCCCAGCAGGCTGCAGCAGTGACCAGTAGTAGCCGGTGTCTTCCTGTGTGTCCAATCCTTACTGGTGGCGATGGCAGGCGGGGCGGTATTACCACGTTTATTCAGTACCAACTCTGTCTGAGTCTGTGCTACCCTAACGAAGGATCAAATGAAGCCACCGTGAAGGCGTGGATCGAGGGAGAGACAGCCCACGGCGAGGAGTGTGGAGGTGAGGACTTTTTGTTTCCAGGCAAGCGTCCCTGCAGTACATATGGATTCTCACTAGTGCTAAACTGTGAGAAGTGTTATGTTGAGCAAAGACACCACACAGCCCATTACCAGGACTGTGGAGGTGAAGAATTTGTTGTTTCCTGGCAAGCTTTCCTGCAGTAGTACATGATGTAATAATGTGCTTTGTCACTAGTACTAGTGTTAGGAGTATAATGAGTAAGAAAGACGCCACACAGTCCACAGCGAGGACTGCAGAGGTGAAGAATTTGTTTCCAAGCAAGATTTCCTGCAGTACATAGTAAAACAAATGCTTTCTCACTAATGCTAACGTGTGATTAGTGTAATGCTGCACGTCATTGAATCCTGGAGTTATGGAAAACGATGGTCACTGGTTAGAGGACAGATTAGAGTCACGTATGGTTATCTTCATAAACATGGTGCCTAAGTAGCTTTTATCTATCTTTCGGGAAATCGAGATGAACATAGTGATTTACTTCATTACTTCATTTGCATAGAGGTTAAGGTGAAACGAATTTTAGACCAGTAACATCCGAGAAAGACAACTATACCATTGGATGCGCTTCGTGAACTAATCAAAGCACAACAATAGAAATCCCAGGAAAATTACTCTCCAGGTTGTTTTAGTGCCAATACGCGTAACAGAGAGCGTGATTTGACTATTGGTCTGGATATAAGTGATGAACTTGAGGCGGTTTGTGCGTGGTAAGTTAGTGGAGAGCGAATGTGTGAAGGTTCTTTATATAATATATATATATATATATATATATATATATATATATATATATATATATATATATATATATATATATATATATATATATTATAATTCTTTTTTTCAGTAGTTTAAGTTGATATATTAGATATTAGAAGAACTTTTGATATTGTTTAAGTTATCACAACGACAGATTTTAATCATAATTGTAACATACAAAAATATGGATTGTGATATTTCACTTAAACTTCATTTTACACGAAAACTCACTGAATAATAATACAATATACTTTATTTTTTTCTATACCCAGAATTTTGTTTCCAGATGACGATGATGTGATGGCAGCATAGGAGTCTCTGGGCTCAAGGGGCTCGTATCTCCACCAAGAAGCAACAACACTTAATGTGCTGTCAAGCTTCACGCTGACTATATCTGGAATCCTTCAACTCCCATGAATTGAGAAGTCAACAAACCACCTGTTTAGAAGCAGAGAGAGAGAGAGAGAGAGAGAGCTCCCTTGAGGAACACCTACCCTTATGGAGAGCAGCTCCCTTGCGGAACACCTACCCTTGTGGGCTGTGGCAGGCATCTTTCCCTCCTGGACAGGGTACAGGCTCGGGCAGCGAGGCTCATAAAGGACAGTGGGACCAGAAATGAGCCAAAGCTCCACTCTCAACATCGCAGGGACGTAGCGGGCCTCGCTGTGATGTACAAAATACAGCAACAGCGAATCCCGCATCTCCAAGCTCTCCGCCAGCCCCTGCGGCGGGCACAAGTGACCATCCGGCCTGTCACTTTAATGCCTGCTGAATTATTTCAGTGTCGATGCCGTACTTGGCACCATCAACGCCAGTACGTCCATCATTATGGTAAACTATGGAACACCTTAATTGCTGCACAGATAGACTTCATTAAAATGAATCTGCAGCAATTCAAGGAATGTGTGAACGTCTGGTTGCCATAAGCACCAGAGTAACAATTGTTAGTAACATTTAGAGTGAGGCTTTTAGATAGGAAACACTAAAAATGTTGTTCCCTTTCGCCTGCTGTATAAATATTTTGTAACATACTCTTTAACTATGTAATTAATAATTGATTGATTTGTGTAAATAAAAAGAGAGAGAGAGAGAGAGAGAGAGAGAGAGAGAGAGAGAGAGAGAGAGAGAGAGAGAGAGGAAAGAAAAAAAAATTAGAAAAAAGAAAATGAAAAAAGAGGGGATGGGGGGGATTGTCACATGATGGAAGGGGAATCTTGGTGAGCCTAGACCAGGGATGGGGCAGGCACATACGAGATCTGCTACAAATATTTAAGGGATAAAGAAGGATAGAAGAGCTTGTGTATAATTGCAGATTGGCTATTACGAAGATACAATAAGAAAGCTCATGTGTGTGTGTCTTGAAATTATCTGTCATGGAGATATAGAAGAATAGGAGCTGTGATATGGGAGGAGTGACTGGTGGGATGACAGGGAAACAAGCAAAGTGAAGTGAAGCAGGAATGGCTGGGGCTGAAAAGATAGGCATAGGCAGGAGTGTGGCTGTAGAGAACCAATGGTGTCTATGAAAGAAGAGAAAGAACTTGAGCCATGAACCAGGTTGTGCATGACCCAAAAGTAAGTGCAAAGTGGGGATACAAGACTGACATAGGAAGTTTAAAGATGATAACACTTACATAGTAAGTTTAAAGATGAGAACATCGTGGAGGCAGATAAAGGGTGGGGATACAAGACTGACATAGGAAGTTTAAAGATGAGAACACTTGCATAGTAAGTTTAAAGATGAGAACATCTTGGAGGCAGATAAAGGGCATGAAGAGTTTATCAGGAGAGCAAGGGATGACCAAATAAACAGAAGGATGCTGTAGGAAAGATGCATTGAATATTGAGGGATTGGTGGAAGGAAAGTGGATAGGGAGCCTAATATTGCAGTGATTGAATGTGTTGAGACCACTTTAGTCTTTGATCACAGAGGATGATGGTGGTGTAATGGAGATAAAAGCTATATGTGAGTTGAGTTTCGAGTCTAGCAAGTTAAGACAAGTGGTTGAGTTTTTTGGAAGGCTATGTAAATGGAAGAAATGAAGAGTGAATGCAACAAAGCTTCCTCCCCATTTATCAAAGATTAATTTAATGCTCCTAATGTGTTCATTTCTTGCTATATTTGTACTGCAACAACCTTGGTTCCTTACCATTTTATGCATTCATTTAATCCCTCAATATTAAGCCCATCTTTTTCCTATAGCATCCTTCCCAGTCATCATCCTGCCATCATCCTCTGCTCTCAATTTCTTATTGTACCCAGTATGTCTTCCATCCCCTCTTAACCAGAAAATTTCCTTTAACTTTCATATCCCTACTTTGCATTCACTTTTGCAACATGTACAATTTTTTTCTGGCTTGAGATTTTCTCATCTTTGAGACTTGATTCTTTCTCAAGAGGCATACTTTCATACACAAGTCCCCTCTTTTCAGTTTTTTCTCAGTTTTTTTTTCTCTTGATTTTAGACACTTACCACACAAGCCCCCTCTCTTCAACCCCACCCTGCTTCACCCCACCATAGCACTTTCAAAATTCCTGTTGTTTCACCCTGTCATGACACAATTTTCAGTGTAAGCAAGAGAGACCTAAAATAGTGCACACATATAACTATCTAAAATAGTAAAAGCTCAGCTCACTAAGTGTATTTTTCCAATCCCCTAAAATTTCCATCCTTTAATTTCATCCTCTTTTCTGCACACTGTTCAAGGTGCCAAGACACAAAAGTGAATTTTCTTACCTGCATTCTTAAGGGTGAATAAAGCAAGACATCTTCAGTACCTGTATGATGTCAAGGCAGCCTCACCACTCCTGCCTTGTGCTGGCTTGCACATCAGCTGCTCACAGGTACCCATTAAAGCTGCTTTATTCTCTGCTGAATGTAAGCCTGCTTGGGTTTATGTAGTTACAGCTGGGTTTTGCAACTTTGATTTTGAAAGTAGGCCATACTAAACCAGCAAAACACAGAAGATAGCCCAGACTGCTCTGAAGGAAATCTACAAATTGGTAGTCTAATGAAGTGAACAGTATGGCAGTGGCATGAATGTTGTCAGAAAGAACTTTGTGGTTTGCCACCTCAAAGACATCTTGCCAATCATTATAGGATTCACTTGGCACAATGCCACACATGGGACACTCCACAAAACATTTTACCACATTCACAGCCCCCAAGGAAGCCTTTCAAGGACAACTAGAACTTTTCCAAGGTGGCAAACCATTATTTTCCTTCCAATCATATAAACAGACTGTAGCTGTGCCTGCCTCCTTCAGGGCAATTATCTTGTCTATCTTGTATTGCATATGTGACTAATACAGCATACTAAACCATCTAAGCCACAAAACCCAACCATAATTATTTCAATCCAAGCAAGCTCTCAAGCAGCAGGAATAAACACCAGCAGCCTTGATGGATCCCTGCCAACAACAAATGTACTGGCTTACTCCAGGCAGGAGTATTAAGGCTGCTGTGATGTCATGCAGGCATTGAAACTGTCTTACTTATTCTTAAGAATACAAATAACTTAATTCACCTTAACATCTTGGTACCAAGCTTTCATCAGAGCTTCCTTTCTCTTTTCCAGTCCCTTCTCACTGCTCTCTCCTCTTCTCTGTCTCCAATAGCACAACACAAGGTAGTGGATGCAACACTAGTCCACCTCCATCTGTCACAGATGCCTTGCCACACCATGCAGAGTTCATGCTCCAATCCACCACAATGACATAAAAGAGATGATACTATAACAAAACTAACTACAACAGAAAATATTAACAAAACTAACTATAACTATAACAAAATATTAATAAAACATTAACTATAACAGAAAATATTAACAAAACATTAACTATAACAAAATATTAACAAAACATTAACTAAAACAAAATATTAACAAAACATTAACAGAAAATATTAACAAAACATTAACTATAACAAAATATTAACAAAACATTAAAACAGAAAATATTAACAAAATGTTAACTATAACAGAAAATATTAACTACTGTAATGGCCCCTATGGAGCAAATTCTGAATTGGAAATTTACATTTACATTCCACATGCATTACCAGGTTCATATTACACCTGATAAGTATATAAATAATGTTTGGGTTAGTTATGCTGTTAGATTAAATCAAGCACTTTAAAGATCTGGTTAATTTCCCTATCTGAAGCCCAGTTTTATGAAATCTGGGTGGGATAATTCTTCTAACATGCACAACTTCTCTGGATTACAAAAAGTTGCCACAAGGTCCTGGGGTGAAGAGTCAACCCATCGAGAGTATATTACTGCCAAGCCTTTCCTGCACTGTGCTCCTATTGTCCCATTCAAGATGCAGAGAGATCAGCTACACTTCTTATTGAAATGAGGGTCAAATGCAGCTGTCATCTCTTGACACCTCACATAGCCAAAATGAGGGGCACATCAGATGAGCCTTCACCTCACTGTAGCCAGGCTTTTCCTTCTTGCGTGTTCAGATGCTTGGCCTCTACTTTGGTCATGACTACTTACACATCAGGGAAGCTGATCTATAACTATATGGGTTGGAAATACTCAACTCTGGGAATCAAGAGGCATGTTCTAGGTCCTCGTTTCTTTGGGACTTTTCATCTTCTTTCATAAGTAACATAAAACAAAAGCAAAGTCGTCTCTCATGAGCTCATTACCTGTCAACAAGATAGACAATTTCATCCCTTACAGGCTAGTTCTTGGGAGAAGTATAGATACTGTCAAATGTACATAACCCTCTGATTTATTTATGAAATTCAATGGTTGTCTTTAACCTGTGCACTGCAAAGCAGTCCTGGGTTTCCTTAGAATTTAATGACATGAGCAATGACAACCTTATTTCTTTAAATTGTTAATTTTTAAAATACATACATATCACATTTTAATGCCACTTCCTACCACCTACAACGTGACATCCAGGACTTCACAATCCTACCTCCAATTTTCTCCTGCCTACCAAATCATACTTTCAAACAAATCCATTATCTCTATAATCACTATTGATAATAGTTCTCAAGATAGATAGACATTTTTTTTTTCAGATCTCTATTCTATTGGATACTGAATGTCGCTCTTGGTTTAGCTACAAGCCACCACATGCTTGCTCTCTTTATAGTGAATGAATCCCTGTACTTCCCTCTCATTTTCAAATTATAACTACCATTCAAAATGCACAAAAATTCATTACCAACTATCTTTTTATCACCTTTGTATGAATACTGTGCTACAATTGGCCATTATTATTATAAAGAGCAAAGAACAGGTTTTATTAAAAAATATGAATATTTGTCTTTCAAATTAAGTTGAACTGCAAGTGAAGTGCCATCTCTTCACACTGCTATAATATTCACACTGCACTAGAGTGACTGACTTTGAAGCCTTATACATAGAGATGTGGTGGTTACATTATTTTGCTAAGCTGCAGCACTGTGACAAGCATTATAACAACACTGATGGAACACATGCAAGACACTGGCTGGAGTGGCTGCTGCACACACTGTTGTCCATCCCACACTAACTCTTGATGAGGCCTAGCAGGGCACTGACAGCCTTGGCCACACCGTCATGGATCTCATGGAACTTTCCATTGTACATGTAGGCTGGCGTAGTGACCACCTTGTTGTTCTCATCCACCATCACTTCCTCAACACTCTGTGGCAAGATATCCAATTCACTATCTCTACAGAAATATTTCAGACTACTATGAATTTCAAGGGCAGTTACATTGTTTTTCAAGAATAACTCACTAACATACTCATGAATTAAGATCACGCTTTGATCTGTGTTTCAGACACCACTAATTTTCATCACTATGGTCAAGTGACAAAAGCAGATAATAAAGCCATTTAGCCTTGTAAATTAGTGCAACTAAGATCCAGCCAGCTGTCACAGACATGAAGGTGTCACGACAGTGTTGTGACATCACTCCCCATGCTCCATCCCTACAGAGGATGATTTGTTTCTTAATAGCAATTAGGAATAAAAGTGTCCCAAGTATTACATCTGCATAACTTGTACATCCATCATGTCTCCTGCCATTTCATCTACAATGCATGTCTTGGAATGACATTGTTTCACATGTTCCGAGCCTTTATTATCCACTTCTGTTACTTCACCACACTGACAAAAGTTAGTGGTGTCTAAAAACAGTTGAAGTATGATCCCAATTCATCTGATTGTTAGTTATTCCTAAAAAATAATGCAACATGGCCCCTGAAATGCATAGTAGGCACAATAGTAGGCACAAGACTATCATTACAAAATTTCAGCCAATTTCTCCAATAGGCATAATTATATTACTGATCAACCTCCTCAGATTCTTAGAGAAAAGAGACAAGTTCCTTACCTTCTCTACAACTGTAGCTCCCATGCCCTTGGCAGCCTCAATGGCTCCAGCATAAGGCCACTTGCCTGAACCATCATCTGTAACAGAGAACAAATTATGATTACAGCTCTTAATAATGCTTGTGAAAACAACATATTCAATGTTATAACACTTCAGTCTCATAGATAAGAGTCTAATATAGAACAAAATAAACTTTTAAAAATTTCTTCCACGCAATGAGAACCAAGTACTTATTGTAACTAATGATTAAGAACCAAAGCAGCACACACCAGTCTGTCCAAGAGTGAGGGTTACACCACTGCCTCCCAGGACTCGTGCTGCCAGCACAGGTGCAATGCAGCACAGGCCAATGGGCTTCTTGGCAGCATGGAAGTCCTTGATAACTCGCTCAACTTCACTGTTCACAGTCATGTCTCCTCCCTTCACAGCAAAGTCAGACCTGTGGCAAACAGTTAACATTTCCACGTGGGCAAAGCAGCTATGATATACACACACACATGAACACAAATCATACCCAAGGATCTGAAAGACACCACACACCCTTGCCTACACCCCATCTATCCCCTGTCCCTGCCTTCCAACCAGCCACTCACAGGTTCTTGGCCGCTCCAAACCCTCCAGGGAAGAACACTGCATCAGCACCACCACTGGTCAGCTCAGTCAGGGGCTTCACTTCACCTCGGGCAATGCGTGCAGACTCCACCAGCACGTTGCGGCTCTCACCCTCTGCTGGGGCTCCCTGCAACACATTCACCATCACTAAGACTAAGCAATAAAGAAAATATCTATAGCCAAGAATGTTATATTTTCTTTTCTGGAAATGTAACATTTAGTGATATGATGCATGCAAACAATACATACACCTGCACACCACACTTCCAAGGTTCTGTGCTGCTTACCTTGGTGTGGTCAATAACATGCATCTGAGGGACATCTGGAGCATAGCACGTCACCTCGGCCCCGCCTCGTGTCAGCCCCACCAGAGCTGCCGAGGCCTCATGGACTTCCGCACCATCATACACCCCAGACCCAGACAGCACCTGAGAGAAGAATATTACCATTACTATTCAGAAAATCAGTCATACATCTATAAATGTATTCCTTTTTAGTATCAGGTGCCTTAGGTGGCTAGCATATGCAGCAAAGCAGCGGTGCAAGGACAGGCCACTGTTAGGCCACATCACCGGCACATCAGGAAGGTTTCTCTTATGACACCTGTGATGATACACTACTGGGTGCAGCCACACTTTTCTCTTGTGACAGTGATGCTGCCACAAGAGAAAATGAGAGGAGGGAAGAGGACAGGTTTGAGTGGAAGAAGAGATGGTGAAGGAGATAGGGGAAAGGAAGCTAAGTTATCGTACTAATTTAACTTTAACAGCAAACTAAGGGGGCAGAGTCCTCAATGTGTTTGGAGCTTATGTTAGGTTAATAATTAATTTTGCTTGTGGTTGATGGGGAAGGGATCCTTGTTATGAGTTAGATTAGGCTAATAATCCTATTAGGAGTCAAGAAGGCAAGAGCATTTCATTAAGAATTATATAAGTTGTAAATCGTCTGAAGAGTGACACCAAGTAAAATTCCACTTGAAGCAATGCAAGATGAGACAATAGAAAATGAGCTCTCTCTCTCTCTCTCTCTCTCTCTCTCTCTCTCTCTCTCTCTCTCTCTCTCTCTCTCTCTCTCTCTCTCTCTCTCTCTCTCTTCCCTTCAAATGCATCCACAGTGCCTTCTTTTTCTTCTTCTCATGACCTCTAATCGTGGCCACCATTCTGGTTCAATCAGGTCTAAGGTAAGCAATTATATATATTTTTTTTTATGTGAAATATATGTAGTTTGCAATAAACATTAGGTTAAGTCAGGTTAGTTAGGTTAGGTTAGGTTACATCAAGTTGGATGAGGTTAGGTTAGGTTAGGTTCGGTCAGGTCAGGTCATGTTAGGTTCGATAAGGTTAAGTTAGGTTCGTGTTCCTTGCCCATAAACCCCACTTCCTGACGAGTCCCCAGGATTGTAGGGAGATGAGGGGAGAAGAGACATAAGAAAGTATTTCCAATGTGTTTTATGCTCAAAATTGTCTATAACAAAAAACCAGTAACAAATATCAGTTTTGTACTCACGATGGAGTTTGGTCTCATTGTAAAAATTTAACAATTCAACATATGGCAGTACTATGTGCAGCAGCAATTTTGCCTAGAATACAAGTTTTGCTTTTACATCTTTTGCAACAAGGTCAGTGCCATTTAACAAAGATATCCAAGGATAAGAAATACAGTCATCCCACACACACACACACACACACACACACACACACACACACACTGACACAACATTTAGTATGTTGTATTCAAGCTTCAAGCACCAAAGAACAAGCACTCACAACACACACTGTTGCTGAAAAAATACATTCATGCATACACACAATATATCTGGGCTTAAATAAGCCATGTCCCTCCAAATGCTCTTGCTGACCATTGATCAAAGCTTTTAAATTGCCATTCGTGAGAAGGACGTGGATGAAGGTATTTAAGTGGCAAAGGAATATAAGAGCGATATGAACAAGGTAACATGAAGATTCCATGGGGTTAGTAATACAGAAGGCACGGGTTCAAGTTTGATAAGTTGTCAAAAAGAAATGGAAGGAATTCGTTTTCAAAAAGTGGTAGATGACAGGAGTTGACTGAGTTCATCGCCTGATTTTTTATTCAGTAGCCAGGTCGTCTGTGCCTATCACCAAGAAAAGCTAAAGGAAGTTGACTCAATAATCTGATTGTTAGAACCAAGTCATTAGGGTGCTTTAAAAGACGATTAGACAAATTCCTGAATAGGAATGATTGATGAATGTAAGGCGCAAGTTTCGCACAAGGATTCCCTCGTGAACCTGACGGCTTCTTGCTGCTTGCCCCAACACCAGTGACCACCACCACCATCACCACCACCGGCAAACAGGAATCACCAGTCACCACACCACCAAAACTCACCACGGCCACGGCAGGTCCCTGCATGGAGGCGCCGGTGGAGAACAGACGCAGGTGCAGGCTCCTGGCAGCTGTCCTGGCCACACTCAGCATATTGGAGGCAGAAAAGAGAAGTACCGCTGCCACTGACTGTACCTGAAGGTTGGAGTGAAGTGACCACGTCCAGCTCCCTGACTGAGGCTCTTGTCTGTGGCTTTGGCTTCCTCTCACCTGCCAAAAAGTATGATAATTTATATTTTATTTGGTTTAATTCCTACTATCCTCCCCTTTAAATTAAATAAAGTAGCTGCTGTAGATAGAGTAAAATAATAATTGGAAATTGGTAAAATTACTCCTATAAACTAAATATGGCTACGTCCGAATCCTATTCTGATATCCTTGGCTGTGACTTCGGCTTCCTTACACCTGCCAAAGCAATAGTCTAATTATAAAGATTTTATTTGCATTGACTCTTACTGCCTACCATTATAAACTACAATTCTTTCCAGCATTATAAACTAGAATGTTAAACTGGATTCCAACATTATAAACTATAATTCTTTCCATCCTCTCCTGACAACTTAACAAGGCAAGTCTCATTATACGACTATTTGCTTTCACTGTTGTCATCCACCATTACAAACTAAGACTGAAGGAGAGATTGACAGCAACAACACATTTTAAACACCACTACTAGAAGATGTTTACTATCAAAGAAAGCAGTATACAAAATGCAGATAAATGAACGCTAATTTGGAATAAAACAAGGCATTACGTATTTGACAATCCTGTAATAGTTAAAATAGGTAAATACTGGTGTTCGGACTTGTGAAGTAGGAAAAACTCACTTATTTGGTTATCAGGAAGAAACAGAAATTCTCCAAAAGCATAATGAATTCCATCAGAGGTTTAAGATTTTCATGCAAATCACCCAAGGCTCTTATCAGTAAAAACGGGACAAATGAATCAACTACTGAACGTGCGGCTTGCTTTCTTCATTGATTTTAACTCATTCTATATTTCACCCTTACAATCTCTTGAGAATATTATATTTCAAATTACATATAACTCAACCTTATGATAACTTTTACCTTTCCAGTGTGCCTAACTAAATACTTAATTACCTTTGGCACCTGCAGTTATTAATACCTGGATACAACAAAAACAAGATAACACCTGCTATGAAACTAAAATTAAAACATGTGAGTGGCAGGGTACAAAATTATCTTGTAGTATTTGGCTTATTCAGTACTAATACGTGACTTACATGTGGCTAAGTTTCATAGCTGAACTGATTATGAGGAAGTATAGTGTGAATAGTATGGTGTATGAATTTCAAATAGATGAGAATGGAGAGGAAGTAGTAGTAGTAGTAGTAGTAGTAGTAGTATGTCCACAATTCAACAGAATGGAATAAAGAAATGACAGAAGTAGGTAGTTAAAAGTTGCATAGTTGGTGAAACAAGGAAATGGCAGATAGCAAAGAGGATTTTAATTAATGAAGCAAAGAAGCGCCAGGCGTACGAGTCATGTAGCACTGCGGCAAAAGAAAAAGCAGCGAGCAGAGAACAAATTGAGTCACATGGTACTGGGGCAATTGAAAGTAGATGAGAAAAAAAAAAAAAAAAAAAAAAAAAAAAAATAGTCATGTCACTAGAATAGAGAAACTCAGATGGCAAGGAGTGTTGTCATAGAGCACCGAGTAACAGAAAAGTAGATGGCAAAGAAGAGAATGACAAAATAATAGGTGGGGAGGTGGTTATAAGAGTGGCTTAGAAAATTAGTAAATCAAATGACCTAAGCAACTTTTGAATGGTAATGGATATAGAGCACTTGAGTAAGAGATAAGTAGATGGCAAAGAACAGAATGACATGATAATGATAGATGACAAGGTGGTAAAGTAATAAGTAAGAAGACAGATAAATCAAAGACGCTAAGCAACTTTTGAATGATAATGAATGTTAAAGCTCTACAAATATATAAAGGAAATAATCAATACTGAAGGTCATTAATTCTTGATACAATTTTATTGATTTTTTATTGAATGACTGAGGAGTAGCAGCTTTCTCTCCAGTGTTTTGAAGTTTATATTTCAGTAAATGACATTCCCCAAAGCCTTGATAAATTCCTGAATATGCTGTAATGAGTGACAGGTATAGAGGTGGAGAACTTTCACACTTATCCTCACAACTCACACATATACATCTTCTCTCTCTCTCTCTCTCTCTCTCTCTCTCTCTCTCTCTCTCTCTCACACACACACACACACACACACACACACACACACACACACATTCAAGCGTGATATACAATTTCCTTTCCTGCAGGCAAAAAATGTGAAGTAATGTGAGAGGAAGCCAATGTTTTTTAATAAACACCTTCACATCAACCTCCCCTAACCACCGCTGCCTGGGGATGCCAACACAAAGCCTCAAGGATAAACAAAGGCTTCACCTCCACTCAACACAGTCTCTCACCTCCTGTGTGCAATGGCAGGGCAGTCAAGACCAAAGAATATCCACTTGTGTCGAAAGGTGAGGAAGAAATGCCAGACATGAACAGATTGAAGTACCATAGGGCATGAGTGTGTGCTGGAATAAAATAGGTCATTTGGCATTACTGGGAAAGAAAAGAGATAAGGGATCAAATCACTGGAGTCACATGGTTCTGTGTTATATCAGGAGGTATTGTAAAGGGAGTAACACTGTGATGCAAGAGAAAGTGTTAAAAGGAAGGCTCTTGGTTAATACAAGACTTGAGTCAAGTGATTGAGGCTTGAGTGGATATTGGTCAACCTTGACTGCCCTGCCACCCAACTTCACCATCACACCACCACCCATCTCCACCCATACCACTCAAGGTCCTGAAGAAAGAAGAACAACCTGAATTGCTCCTGATACATTGTGCAATGGAAAGGAAAACATGGATCACGTGACGATTGGTTTACATTGCGTCAAGATGTTAGATCATGGGTAACCTAACCTATCGTAGCCAGCCCCTGAAACAGCTGGGCTGGCTGGTCTTCAGGTAATCCAAAACTGTTGCCTGAGGATGCTGGGATGAAGTGGGATATCAGTAATGGAGTATATGTTTTGTTTTGCATAATATTCAATGTGGTGGAATGAACCAAGCTGAACACTGCACCAGCATGACTGAACCAGCCAGTCATCACAACTAACTTGGTGACTCCTGTACAGGAGCACCAGTGGCTGTCGGCCTGAGCAGGAACTGGTTTTAATCAACAAAGACATAACAGTGGTTTAAGGAATTTACAAGGACAATACTCATTACTACTTAATATATGTTTATGAATATTTTCTTTAGAATATGAAATGGATGGAGCGTATTACAGTTAGAAAGGAAAATTTTGTCATCATAAGTAAGTACATTGTCGTAATGTTTGAAGTGTCAAATCTTCAAAGATATATAAAATAAAAACTAGTCTGGCATCTACATACTTCATGTCCCAAGAAATATATACTATTTACACAAAATCACATTAGTCGAACACATGACTCCAACATTCTTCTTTGGTCTGAATATCAGTAACTTAAAATTGTCCTGATTAACATAGAGGCCACATTCCAAATCCTGCTCATCCACCATCACCTCAGCTCACACCTGAACCATGACCTATGGACCATCACACCACTACCACTTGCAAGTCTTGATAAAAAGTAATATATAAAAACATAACATTGCCTTTCCTGCCAGTGCCTGTCTGCTCCACAACCTCCTAACAGGGTGTTTATGAGGAAGAGCAAAGAGACTGGAAGACATGACCTATCCCGTGCTGCAATGAGGCACAACAACCCGGCCAACTCTTGACTTCTCTGAGAGTTGAGGGGAGACAGATGGGGCAGGACTATTGATCAGCTACAAAGAACATTGATTAACATGACCTGGCAATACAATGATACACAAAACATGGAGAATTCAGACACAATAATTGGGCCTTGTGGACATGTAATATTTGAGGCTTTAAAACTGATTTAACACTGTATGTATGCATGTATCAAGGAGACAGCCTTCACTGGCAGTATGGTGGGCAGGGAGGATTGTACGCCAACACTGCCGCATCCTAAGTAAGGTTCAAAACTGCACCATAACATTCCGAGTCTTTACACTGGAGAAAAGAGACCGAGGACACTGACTCATATTTTCAAACACTTAGGCTCTCATAGCAGCTATTTTCAAAGGCTGCAGAGGTGATTGTCTGGTTCTCAAGGGTGCTTTTTCTCATTGATAGAGGTTAATCCCTGTTAAATCACGAGAATCATGAAAACAACCTTGAAAGTTCAGAACAACTTCCACTGGAGCCTGCTAAAGGTAGTTAACATAAGGCACCCAAATGTTTGAGAATACAATCCATAATCCTAACATTTTAACTTGATAAAATCATCAAGAACTTTTAGATCAGGGATGATGAGTAAATGAATATACAAGTACAGGTACATGTATAATTTTCTGGTCCAAAAAGTTAAGAAGCCATCGAACACCTGACACAATTTTCACTGTACTTCCTGTCGCTATCACAATCGTGTCAGCACCAATCAAGTAGTAACAGACTGCTGCTCACCGTGTTCCTGTCAGTCACACTATTGCACTACTGCATGTCAGTCACGGTTTTAACAGATCCATCAGATGTGTAGATGTGATCACACGTCACTGAACTCACCAAACAAATAACACAGACACACGATATCAAAGTAAAACCAGACTGTATTGAGAACTATAATAGTCATATATATATTTACACAAAAATAATTATGAAGGTTTTCATGCAAAAATAATATAGTGGCTCTTCCTTAGTACTTAAGCCTCCTCCGTCACCCATAACAAAGAAAAAAATCATTCTGCTTCTTCCATGAAAAGCAAGTTGAAGTAGAACATCCGGCATTACATAACACTCCTGGTAAATGAGTCACTGTTAAATATCAACAGCCTTCAAACTAAAACAATACTAAACTGCTACTAGTATTTAGACTCTGAAATGGTTGTGTGCAGTATATGATAGAAAACAAAGTTATGAGTAGTACAGTATTAAAAATATATATTCTCTATTAAATGTTACAATGACAAAGAAGAGATGTGTGCTGGAGAGTCATTCATGAGTGCTTCTGTGAGAAATGCAAAAGGTTTCCACCATTGGAAATGTTCACATACAAACATAAAACTATTTACCGCCTCATTCTGCAGCTAATATGTTATGTATCTATAATTTAACACCAGAGTCTTAGTCAATAAACCGGTCCATTCTTTGGTTGTTCCCTTCCCCAAAAAACCTGAGAATTCCTTAATACGAACATAATGAATGCACACTGTTAACATTTAAGCTGCTTCCTTGCAAACTGATTCCTCATTACTACTTACACAAGTCATGCTTTTAACACTTCACAGAATTGAAATCAGAAAATTATCCCCAATGTTCCAGCAAGTCAGAGAAATAAATGTGGATGCAAATGATAAAAGCTTACTAAAAAAATACATAATGATGAAATGACAGAACAGAAACATAATTGAGTCTCTCCTTGCAATCAATGAACACTTTTCAAGCACAAGATGATAGAAAATATTTAGCAAGAAAGCCTTTACGACGACAGCCATCCCAACTACCAAAGCGCTTGTGTCCAGGAAATAGTAAAGCATGACTATGATAACCCTGCCTTAATGAGTCAGGCCTGTCAATATCTCACAGCCTCCTGGCAACCCAGCTGTGAGAGATTCTGTATTAAAACTATACAAAAATACTTGGAAATTTGCTTGAATATATATATGGAAGGGACATTCTGTGGTGCCAAGGAGACATGCGTTACTCTCATTTATACTCTGGGGGTGGATTGGTTGGGTGGGTCCTCGGGTAGCTGGGGATGGGGGTCAGTGAAGAGGGAGGAGTGCGTGGCCAGAGCAGTAGACCTGGTGATGGTTATAGAGCACATCCACAATGCTGACAAGAATCTATCATCACCGTGGATGCCTTGAGTGAAGCAACACGCCATGTATCATTACCTAAAGCACAACTAGAAAACGCTAAAACAGTTTATTACTCAAGTCTACGAGGCCAGTCTTCACCCCAGAGGAGCATCAAGGGAGGCTGAGGGGAAGCAGGGAGAGGAAGCAGGGAGTGACAGGGGCACAGGGGCACTAACACTCAGGCCAGGAGCCACACCGGGCTTGTATGTCAACAATGAGGTCTATAGCATTAATACCCTGCTTGTTACATCACTGTTTATATCTTGCAAAGTTTTGTCAGCTGAAAATAATGACATATGAATGGGGAGGAAGTCTACCTTAGTCTTTAGGAGAATGGGACAAACAATATATATGATATGTATACAACAATAATGTGAAAAAGTGACATATTTACAATACTAAAAAAAATATGGAAGATCCTATATAACATTTGGCTACAATGTACAAATCTAAATGGCTGTTAATTCTACACAAATTGTTCGGTTCCTCATACTTCACGCCACCAACACGACACACAGCGGTTCATTCAGCTGTGCTTCCTTCCATCATCACTGCTTGTATCTGACTATACATCTACCCTTGCATTGTGAATCCAAACTATACAACACTCCTGCTCTAGATTCCACAGTATTAAAACACAAAAACCATTACAGCCTTAGAGTTGTAACCCCAAAGAACAAGTGAAATGTTGACACGCGTAATGCAGCTGCAGCCCGACACCAGCATTGCTGCGCCGGTTCACACAATCACATGAGGAGCAGTCAAGCTCTCTGTAGGGGAAAGTTTGGCATGCACAGTGAGAGATTCAGGCGCCTCTCCCTCCACTCATTCACACACACTAATGGGGACGTACACTCCTAGTATTTACAAGGATCACATTATGCTATAAGTTTAGGTACAGAAATGCCAGACTGACTAACAAGAGACAGAATCACCTGGCACCAAGCAATGAGCCATGAGTAAATATTACACACTGGTTATGACCATCTGATACATGTATAATGAGTCTTCTTTTATGTAGCTATCATTATTGACTCTGCTGTCATTAAAAGTCTCTATATATTTTCTAACGCACATCTGATAATATGGAGACAAACTTGGGATACATTACAGAGATGCGATTTCTAGAAAGATGGTGTTACCAACAAGAAAATCAATTCATACATTGTACAACTGGCTGCCTCCCAAAGAGGTGGGCTGGCACAATACAAAGAGCAGACCGCTCAAAACACCAAAAACAATTCATAAATGTAAACATGTGAAATTCATAAAACTTTACCTATTACACAAAAATGCAATTACAATGACATTTCAAAAACAATATAACAAAATCTTAAAAAAAAAAACATTTATACAAACTTTCTTCTTTGGCTCAGATGAAACTGAATCACATGAAAATACAATCAGTGTCTCCTTATCTGTAGCATTTCTTGAATAGCTTCTGCATGACAAGTCTTCATTAAAGAGTTACTGACAAAACACTTCAAATTCATTATAAATTTTGCATGTTTCATGTCAATCATTTCACATCTTTTCATGCTTTGAATCCCTTTAAGTTTTTAAGCTAATATGGTTTATTCTTGAAAATCCAAAAAATTTTAATTATGAAAATATATTCCCTTACTGAGTCAATCTTTACCTATAGTACTTCCCAACTCAAAAGCATACCTGAGAATATATTGTTTACAGTGTGTGTGTGTGTGTGTGTGTGTGTGTGTGTGTGTGTGTGTGTGTGTGTGTGTGTGTGTGTGTGTGTGTGTGTGTGTGTGTGTGTGTGTGTGTGTGTGTGTGTGTGTGTGTGTGTGTGTGTGTCTAGCTGTCAAATGCTATGGATTTATCTTCAATACTTCACCAGTCTTATAATGGATTTTTGGCAATAATTCATCATGGTAAACATTAATAATCTGTCATAAATGTTGACAGCCCCTGAAGGCCCATGAACTATTCATTATTCAACTGCAGGATTCTGCAAATATGTCAACAATATTCAATGTGCTGTCATGGTAACAGAAAATAAACAAGAATACTGAAATAATGTGTCTGTATGAATGGATGACCACATGATATGGAAATACCACAGAGAGAGAGAGAGAGAGAGAGAGAGAGAGAGAGAGAGAGAGAGAGAGAGAGAGAGAGAGAGAGAGAGAGAGAGAGAGAGAGAGAGAGAGAGAGAGAGAGAGAGAGAGAGAGAGAGAGAGAGAGAGAGAGAGAGAGAGAGAAACATAAGTATTCTTACTTACTGAAAGACAAACAAAACAAGAAGCATCTGCCCCAATGACAGTCCAAACAGCAGTAAAACTGGTGCAAGATATGTGTGAACCTGTGGTACAGTCACACCATTATAACAAATGGTAGCAAGAGTCCCATCTACTAAGCTGCCTCTCCATCAACTCCTAACACTGATCACAATATCACAAGTGCAAATGCAAATGCCCTTTCTTTTTCTTGTGCTTTGGTTTTCAAATCACACTTTATTAATAAGAAATGGGGCAAAGCATAATTTTTGTGGGCTGCACATGCACATCTGAACTGGTTAGATTTTGCTTATCAACAGGCAAGCTCACATAGTATTTAATGACACCTCCACTGACCCCACGCCTGAAGGTGCAAGGCAACAATGGGTGGCAGGGTGGCAGACTGATGTAAGGGACAGTTAAGGGTTCCCCATAGGGAATTGGGGGAGAGTTTTACTCAGTGGTAAGTGACATCATGACTTTTGTTGTGGTGAAATGACATAACTTAATACATCTGATAAGAGTTTGGCCATTAAAGTTTTTTTTTTGACATTTCCAAGCACCAATTTCATATTTTGTCTAATGGTAATATGAATACATTTTTTTATATAAACTGTATAATGTTACACTAAGGAGAATAATTTTTAATTGCAGCATCTCGGCTGCACAGTCACTTTTCCCTATGCACTTTTCATGGGCATGTGCACACCTGCCCCTCTCAGCCTCACTCTTATTCACATCCTAACTAAGTACAACATCAAATTTCTGCATTATCAACAGCACCAGATTTTCTCTTTAAATTAGATATTATAAACAATAAATCCAGTAAATATTACTGAACACATGATAATCACTTAGAGACTGGCTGTGGCACTGGTCACCAACACCACTGCAGCTCACCACTTCCTTGCTGCTGCTCCTTCACTACACTGCAATGGAGACAACTGTTCCATAATGTTAAGATAAGCAGTACCTTTTAAAGCTCAGCCGCATTCCTGCACCACCTCACCTCACCATTCGTCTCAACTGACTACATCCACTTCCCTTGGCGATGCTCCCAGCAGGTTCTCTGGTGCCTGGTGCTGCTGCTGCTCGCCTGCAACCACTTCAGGGTGTTGTAGGTCACTGGCAGGGGTCTGCTCCGCCTCAGATGTGGCCTGTTTGATGGCCTCCCTGTAGGGCCCTCGCTTTTTCTTGTTATACCGCATCTGGAAGAAGTTTCTTTTGTCACAAACTTTATAAGTAAAATGAATGCAGGATTTAAATATGAGATTCCTTTCCCTAACAGTTGACTCAGAGGTGCAGTGAAGGATGGTTTTGGATTGAGATGATACAGAAACAACATACCAAAATTAAAGCAAAATGTGAGAATTTTTAAGTTTTACAAGACTTTTGTAGAAACAGAAATTTTTACCTTAAACATTTGGAGGAAGGGCTGCAGAGTGTTGGCTGGCATGAGGGAGGAGGTGGAGGAGCCATACCAGCTGACGTGTGCCTGTTGACACTGGGCATCACCATTCCTCTCCCGCAACACCCGGATAGCCATCACCTGACACCATGGTGGGGTTGAATGAGGATGAAAACACTAAAATCATGCTGAACTCTTCCATTCACCTTTGTTCCCCTATCCTTCTTTAACAGTATGGTAACAGCATGAAGAATTCCTATACACACACAGACAATTTTTACATTATTTTCCCAAAATTAAGTATAAAAACAACTGTGTACTTTACTAAATTTTATATCCAACAGCCACTGCCCAAGCTACTTATCCCCTGAAACAGTGCTCACCTTGGCCGGCCACCAAGGGAAGCCATGGATCTTGCCCCACACAACATCCCCCACTGCCATCACTCTCCCCTTGTCCACCTCACACCGGTCCACCTCCTTCCAGCTCAGCTTCATCAGGAGAGCTGCACTCTGCTCCTCCTCCATCCCTCCAATGTTTGGTGCACTGCTAGGGAAGTCTGGAATAGCCCCATTGCAAGTGTCATCACTGCTTGGGGAGTCACTGCCGGGGAGGGAAGGTTCAGGCGTCTCCATCCCAAATGACGTTGGTAACAGCTGCTGATTTTGTTCATCTTGTGCCTCCAGTGCCGGGTGGTCCAGCCTGGCACCCTCCACCTTGTAAGACTCCGGCATCTCCAGCGGTGCCAGCTTCCCATACTCATCTGTCTCTGTGGTGAGAGTGAGGGTGGGGTCCTGGAAACCATCTGCCTCATGTGGCTTGTCTGTTGGTTCTTCTTCACTGAAGTGCATGAGGTTGGTAGGGGTGGAGGTCCTCTCCCCATCTGAGTGGCTCGAATCACATGCCACATAGCTTGCGTTGCTCACTCTCTTGATGGAGATAGAGAGCTTGTGTCGTGAGGGCTGAAGGGGGATGCCTGGACTGGCCACTGCTGCTTGGGAGTTGACTATTGGGGGATGGTTCAGGCCGTGAGGTGATGTGGTGGCAGGATACTCTGCTCTCTCTGAGGAATTCCACTGTAGTTCAGGGGTGATGTTCTCAACAGGAATGTCTGCATCAGCAGAGTCAAGTACAACTGTGTCCTTTTGTTCATCCTGCACCTCCACCTGGTCCTTCATTTCATCTGGTGACTTGTGGCGGCGCTCATCTTTGTGCTTCTTTTTATGCTTCACTTTGTGTTTGTGCTTCTTGGGAGGCAAGTCTCGTGTGGAGAGGTCAACAGCTGCTGCTCTGGCCGGGGACATTCCACCAAACCGAGCAGGGGAGGTGCCACCAAACCTTGCAGGAGAGAATCCCCCAAGTCTGGCTGGAGACATTCCCCCAAGCCTCAGAGGTGACATTCCCCCAAACCTTGGAGATATTCCCCCCACCATGTAGGCTGGTGACGCCCCACCAAGCACTGTCTTCTTCTGCGCCTCCTTCTTGGCTTTCTTCAATGCTTTTTTGGCAGCTTTGGCACTCATGTCTTTATATTTCTTGTTCATCTCCTCCTCTGTGTCCCCCTCAGATGTGTTGATGGTCACCACAGTACTCTTGGAGGGAATCTTGAGTACAGTACCCTTCCCCTCAGGACCAAAGGATATCTTGAGGACTGGTGTTGCTTTCCTCTTGTCCTCCTCTGGCCCTTCTTTGTCCTCCCCTGTCATCTGGCACTGGCTGTCATCCCTCTCTGCTCCGCCACCCTCCGTCTCCTCTCTCTTGTGCTTTTTAGATGCCTCATCAAACACACTTTCATCCCACAAGTCCTCCATGGAACCCAAGGATCTCTTTTTCCTTAAACTCATTTTCTCTGGCTGCAGGTCATCCATGGAAAACTTACCTAATTTATGGTGTTTGGCATCCCCACCCTCCATCTCCTCTTGCTCATCTTTCTTTGGGACTACTGGAAGAATTGTTAGCTTTGGCAGGGAGGACACGCGATCTTCAGCACTCTCCCCAAACTCTTGATGCGCTGCTGCTGCGGAAATTGTCAGCTTGTGCACATTGCCTGACCTTAACCTGAGCTCTTTACTGTCCATCTGAGATTCACTTGATTCATTTAGTTTCCTGTTCTTACTGCTGCCCTCCTTATCTTTCTTCTCACCACCAGACTCTCCCACACGACCCACTGTGGAGAGAATCATTTTTGGTATCCCTTGGTTTTTCACTTCACCACTTTCATTTTCCACAAATTCTTTAGAGCTTTCACTCGGGGGTAGCGATATAGTCATTTTTGGAATGCGGCCTTTCCGCTTGGTATCACTCGAGTCTGATAAACACAAGTTGGTGTAGAGTTTCAATTTTGGCACTCTTCCATCTGGTGCCAGGTCAGTACCAGACACAGAGTATGCAGCTGCTGTGCCTACAACCACCTCACCATCTTCAACTTCTGCATCACAATTATTACGTGAATTTCTGCTTCCTGAGTTTTTCCGTAAGCAGCTGACACCCTTATTGGTTGCAGCTTCTATTTCACTTGGCTTAAGTTTCACTAATTTAGGCACCAAACGTCTGTCTGCCGACTTTTTAGAGGAAGAAGCAGCTTGGTGTTCTTGACTATTTCTGTCCCGCAAGCTTCTGCTGCGAGGCTCAGCCACCGGCTTGGCAGCAGCCGGAGGTTCAGTGGCTCGCTGCCCCTTTGCCCCACTCACATTTTCTGATTTTTCATTACAGATAGACTGGCACTTGGAACACAACACTTGTCTCGGCCTTAACCGCACAGTCATTCGGGAATTTTTGAATCGTTGCGTCAGAGATATTGACTGTCTCAGCTGAAGACCCTTTTTGGCCTTGGCCCCCGGGTCACCCGGGGCCATAGTGTCCTGCTGGAAGTAAGTGTGTCGCTGCCGCACTGAGAACAGTTTGTCTTCACCTTCAAGAGGCTGGGCGGCATCAGTTGGGGGTGGGGGAGGGAACTGCCCTCCTGGTGGGTACACACCACATGGGACCCTCCTGTGGGTGAAAATAATATTTACCTTACCTGATTTAGGAAAATTCACAGATGATCCAAACATATCTTTATCACTAAATACTTTTGTGGTGATAGTGATCCTTGTACAGATTAGGAATAGGTTTATTACACATTTCTCTGTAATCAATACACAAAGGTTCATGTGTTCATGACAAGTACAGAGAAGGAAAGTTAAACAGAAAAGTAATCTGCCACAGTAATGATAAGTAATATGCATATCATGTTAGGAACCCAAAACAACACTAATAATTCATGCAATGTCATTCCTAAGATCAACCTTTACCTGTACTTGCACATCACAACCCCTCACACATGAAGGTCAGGATAAACTGTTTTCATGTAAATCTTAGCTTTCCAGCAATACCCACACTACTTAGAGGAGACATCAAACTGTTGCAAGTGTCCAGCATACTCCTTCATTCTTCACTTTACACTACTAATGGCTTCATTAATGTTAACTTAGTGATTCTACTTTCCACATCAAGGGAATTACACAATGCTTAAATAAAATGTAGAATTCTTTCACTCCCTCAGGAATTAAAATAAATAACCAGTAAATCAACATAAACAGAACAAAAGATTTTATGTAATTTTGCATCCATCAATAATCCACTCATGGTTTCTGCAATAATTATGATTTAGTGACATATGTTTGAGCATCCAGGTCAAGTGAAAGCATCTCTAAGACACCTGAAATAGGAAAAAATTTAACAAGTTGCACCTGACACAATCTGCTGCCTATTTTTAAGCTTCTCTCTCATATACAACACACTTACACCAGACAAATCCTTCTCATATAATACATTCCACTGTAAATATGCAGTAAATCAAGTCCAGGGGTTCAAACAAGCATAATATGAGAGAAGAGAAGAGAAATCTGAGTAAGAGGAAGCCTGACAAAGCCATCCTTTATGTACATAGCAAATAATAAGATCCAACACTTCCACAGCCCAGCCACTTAGTCCAGTCACTGCACAACATCCCCTTGAGGAGATATATACTAGTTACTACTCCTAAAAGTCAACCATTACTGAGAAATTTGAAGCAACAGACATGCCTATCTCACTGCCTTGAGAGGGCTTATGCATCAAGCAGACCAGACACCCGCTCAATATTTGGCCTAATTTCTCCTTACCCTTTCGTTGAATCGAGCAAAACTCCCTGAAATAGTCGAGTGCCATGTTCATAGGAGACAAGGAGCAGGTCGGGATTGGCATCTTCCACCGTCACTACGAGTTTTTGGCCTATACATATATCAGTACTGAGGGGTTGTGGGTCCTCCATTTTCTTCTGGTCGTCGTCCTGATCAGGGTCGCCCCGCAGCCCCGCCACCACTTCCATTCGCTCACTTCCCTCTCCACTTCGCTCAAAACAACATAGTAAAATTAATATTTCCTAGCCAAAATCCAGTTCTAGTACAAAATAATGAATCCTGGAGTAATTTCACGTATATAGTAAGCCTTTTAGGAGACTGTGCATGTATGAAAGTCGAAAAATTGCAACTATAGTGCAATGGTGTTACGAAATAGCATGAAACTTTCAAGAAGGACTCACATTGACTATTCCCCCACCACTCACATGTGTCTATGCGCATGCGTCACTTCTCTTTCCATCATTGTCCTTTGTTTCTTTGATTTTGGACCATATCTTGACATGCACCAGCCCTTCTCGATAACATGTGCCTGGCTGTTGCTCTCGCCCGCCAAGGCAAGGGTGGCGCGCTGGCAGCCTTTTTCCAACTCCTCTTCCGTCCTCATATGCTCCAGTCAATAATTTATCCACCTGTAACGTATTCGTCATGGTATTCGTGTTTTAAGTGTCATGTTTCGTTATCCTGGTCCTCTAATTGCAATGTGGAGGCCTGGAAATGAGATATAAGGGTTTAATCAATAACAGCCGCTAACTAGCACCTCATCTCAGTTATTTCATGATCCTGTGATATACTGGCATAACTAAAGTCTGGAATGTTGTTAGCATTCAACTTTACTGAATATCGATGTAGCTCAAAGGAATGAGTGGTTGTACAATTTTCCTCAATGCTGGTGTAATAATTTTCCCTTTGCGTAGGTCTGTGCTGTACTCACGACATTTTCTACCATAAATCACGACAAACGAGTTCTGTTCTTAGGGGAACCTACGGTATTCGGGTTTTCATCCAAGGCCTCGGGTTAGGTTTAGACCTATTTAGTTGATTAATTTCACTGTTGTTCTCTTCATTGTGTAAATCACAGTTTAAAAAAAGAGGCAAAAATTTTGGCCAGAAATTAATAATAACTGCTTGGAAATAAGTACGCTACGGTTATTTATATGATTCCCACCCCCTGGTATCTTTAAAATCTAACATAAAGTATGGAGACATCAAAATACCAATTGACATACACAAAGCAGCTCAGAAACTTTCAATAATAGTTGGATAGCAATGATATTACATCCTTTAGATAATGTTTCTACATTATATTACCTACTGTTACCCTCTTTGACGGCAAATAATTGTGACATTTCTTATTTTAGTGATCATAGACGATTCCACTTAGCACAAATATAAGTATGAGCACTAAGAAAAAATAAATAAATAAAAATAGATAAATTACTCTATCCTTTTACATTAAATGGTGCCCTTCTAAACCCTGTATCCGAAATTTCCACCAGACATTTTACTGAGCTTAAGGTAAAATAATTGCAAAAAAAAAAAAAAAGTTATTTTCAAGCAGTTATAAACGCACAATGTGTTCAAGCTGAAGTTCGCAAGAATAAACAAGTTACGTTGTGTTGCTGTTTCAATATTAACACTGCACAACACAATATGCGCAATACATTACAACACCAACAAGACTATAATTATATTTCTCCTAACACAAGTACATAATAACAGCTGTAGATAATACCCGAATTTCCTATACTTTCAATACCATTACCAAACAAACATCCATTTTTACTTCCCCAAAACAACATAAGATGCATTTCACACCTTTATTCAGTTTTGTTTTCTTCTATGAATGGTTTAGTTTCTTCTCCAACATCACCACATCAGTAAATATCAACACCTTCTCCCCAAAGACAATAATACGTACAATATGCAAATTTTACATCCCTGTCCACCCCTATTGTTCACTTTCCCAGTAACTTGACATATAGTGAGATAAATAGATATGTAGTTTACAGATAACAGCGTGCAAATACTCCAGTCACCCCTTAAAGATCAGAAGTCCACGTTTTCTTTCATATAATTCTGCGTCAGATCGACTATAGGCCTTATGAAGATTTTGATATTGGTACAGCACAGCAGACACACACACACACACACACACACACACACACACCAAGGGCCTGTAGTGTGCCAATGGTGGGAAAGAGAGGCTAGACACGCCGCCTGTTTACGCTACATGCACTGGCCTAAGTATTGAACCTGCCTGGCCGCTGAGGGAGGGAGGAGAGAAGGGAGCGGGGAGGTGGGCTGGGGAGGGAATAGGCCTGTCTGCCGCAGTGTGGTGAGGAGGCGATACACTCAGGGAAATTGTAGGTTTGTGTTAATGAAGAGGTGAAGAAAGTAGTACAAACTAGGATGTTTTTTTTTTCTTTTCTTTCCTTCACTCCCCTCCCCACCTCCAGGAACACAGTAATTAAGGTACTCGAGTCATTATAGGCTGCTGTTGGTGCTCCTCCTGCTGGTAAATGGTCGCGTCTCTTCACTTCATTCTGTGTTGGTTTCATACGCGACTTAAAATTATCGAGCTTCATCATCTGTTTACATTTACTCACTATCATCATCCGTCTCTATGATTCTTCTGCTTCACATCCTTCACTCACCAAGTCTTCTACCTATCCATTCCAAACCATGCCAGCAATTATTATCTTCCCATCTCTCTGTCTACCTTGCTCCTTAAGACATCCCAATGAAAAAGTAAAGCCTACACGAATAACACCACTCCTTATCCATTTACTAAGACTATTATCCTCACAACACATCGACTAGTCCTTCCAGCAACAATAAATAAGTGAGTCTGCCCTTCCGTCCCTCTGTCAGTCCCAAGGATGATACAGAAAGGCCCCTTCCCCTATCACCCTCTGCCACCCCTCAGAGCGGCTGGGTGGCGGGGTGGCGGCCGTGATCCCCGAAGTGATAATGACCGTGCTGGCCTTTGTTAGCGCGGCGCCCCTCGCTGCCACACGCTGCCGGCGGTGCGTGGCGGCAGCTCAGGCACCACAACACCCCAGGACGTCGCCCTTAAAACAAAGTGTCGCAGCGGGAGTGTTTGGTGGGAATAAGGCTTATGAGGTGACGGCCATGCATTTAGACAGACAGACAGACAGACAGACAGATAGATAGGTAGATAGATATGTTTTTAACGGCTTCTTGATAGGAAAGTGGGATTACAAGGGAATAAGGAGGTTGGGGGAAGTGAGAGAATGGATGAATACTAACCACAAAAATACGTTACACTCATAAATAGCACAAAATAAGAATAAAAATAAATAGCTATAATTTTTTTAGACAAAACTAAGCTAAAATAGTAAAAAAAAAAGAAAAAAAAAGAAAAGAAAATTGATGAAAAAGGAAAGAAAAACAACCATCATACAATATAACAAAATCCACAAAATCCGAACTTTGCATAATATGAAGAGATAAGGAGATTTTGGTAAACTAAAACGAGGGTACTTCTACATGTAAACTGCTGGTGGAAGACAAGGATAGAGAAAAAAACAAGGCTTCTCCCCATCCACCTCTCCTTACAGCAACGTGCTAACATGACACAGGAAGAAGGGAACATCACGCACTTTGTAGAAAACGAGAGCAAGGAAATATTATGGTTCAGAATTGAGGTAGCGAAAGATAGAAAAAAAAAAAAAAGCATCGTTAGTGTTGGTGATTGTGAGAAAAGAGTAACCTTAATAATAATGTTAACTAGACAGGGTAAAGTTGAGGGCAGCCTTTTCTCGTCAACTATTGTCAACTGGGTCGTGATGATGGTATACTGAAAATAATAACGATGTTGAAAATGATGACGGTGGTGATGCTGGGGATAATGCATGACAGCAGTAGTGATAGTGAAAGGCGGAAGGCATCTCTTCTTATCCCCCCAGTAAGTTGACAATGATAGTGATGGTAAATATAACAATGATGATGAAAATGATGACGATAGTGATGCTGGGGGCGATGATGATGACAATGGTGATGGTGAAAAGCAGAAGGTAGCCTCTCATTATCAATTTGTAAGTTGACAATGATGGTAGTAGTAAAAATAACGATTATGATGCTAGAAATGATGACGAAAATGATGACGATGGTGATGATGGAGACAATGATAACAATAATAAATAAATGATAATAATAATAATAACAATGAAAAGCAAACGGCATCCTCTCCTTATTCACTAACGAGCAAATGATGACGAGAGCGGAAATAACACCGAATACAATGAATATAATGACAGCGAAGGTATTGGCTGCAAATTCACACAGACTAGACACCATAGAACCATGTAGTTGATGCGCCAAACACTCAAATCATACCTAAATACTTTCCTAACATCCTCGCTGACTGAAACTTTTGCTCTGCGCTTCCACTTTCAAAACACTAAAGTTGAACGTATTTTTAAGCGTTTATTTTTTATTTTTTATGGGTTTAATGACAGATTAACAATATTCCTACATTATTCACAGGAAAAACACTCTTGGGAACCCGGCTAGTCATCTCTATGGCCTTAGAAAATAGTCGTGGCGAGAGAGAGAGAGAGAGAGAGAGAGAGAGAGAGAGAGAGAGAGAGAGAGAGAGAGAGAGAGAGAGAGAGAGAGAGAGAGAACAAAGCCTTTCTGAACACGGACCTTGTATAATTTCCTAACAGTAACAGTAGCGAGGCTGGAAACACACAAACACACTAAGGGCCAGTAGAGTCATTCATCCCTCGCTCCTCGCCCTTGATGTGATTACTGAGGCTTGATAACGATCTTGGCCCTTTACTTGATCACTCGCCCCGCCTACCACAGCCGGCGATCGAGTAGCGACACACATAAGCTTTTAGACCAAGGATTTGATGACACAGGGGCGACTTCTGCGTTACCGAGGGGGTTGCGGGGGGGGTGTTGGAGGGAGGGCGTTGATAGAAGGGTTGTAGAACTATAGGCAGAGTTAAAGGGAGTCCTGGAGTGAGAGAAACAGACAGAAGGAGGATCAGAAGAGAGATGGAGGTTTAAAGGAGAAAGGAAAGGAGAGAGGATTGGAGAAAGGGAAAACTGGTGAGGGAAGGGTTGGGGAGAAGGAAAGGGTTGCAGGAAGAGAGAGAGAGAGAGAGAGAGAGAGAGAGAGAGAGAGAGAGAGAGAGAGAGAGAGAGAGAGAGAGAGAGAGAGAGAGAGAGAGAGAGAGAGACGAGAAGATAAGGAAGAGAGGGGAAGTTAGAGGAGTGAGAGTGAGGGAAAGATTTGAGGGCAGAGAGAGAGAGAGAGAGAGAGAGAGAGAGAGAGAGAGAGAGAGAGAGAGAGAGAGAGAGAGAGAGAGAGAGAGAGAGAGAGAGAGAGAGAGAGAGAGAGAGAGAGAGAAATAGCTGGATGAAGAGAAAGGATTAAAGGGAGAAAAATAAGTTGGAAGAAAGGAAAGAACTGAAGTGGAATATTTTGAGGGAAAAAAGGAAGAGTTTGAGGGAGAGAAAGAAAGAGGGAGAGTAAGGGAGAGGGAGGGCACGGGGTCAAGGGCTCGCTGTGTCACCCCCCAGACAAGACTCTGTAAATATTTGTCTCGTGTTCTTAGAGACTGATCCCCTGCCCCCCTCCCCCTCTTTCTCCCTCTCCCTGTCTCTGTTTCTTTTTTCTTTCTTTCTTCTTTCTTTATATCGTTATTTTGTTTTTATTTACGTATCTATATTTTTTTTTCTATCTTTCGATGTTTCTCTCTCTTTCTCTCTTCTTTCTTTTTTTTCCACTCTCTTTTTCTGTTCTCTATTTTTTTTTTCAAGTATCTATAGTCTTTTTTTTTCTTATTTTCCTCTTCCTTGTCTGTTTCTGCTTCTCTTTTTCTTTCTCTCTTTTTTCCTCTTATTCTCTTCTCTGTTCTGTTTCTTCGTGTATCTATATTCTTTTTGTTTATTTTCCTTTACACTTGTATCTCTCTCTCTCTCTCTCTCTCTCTCTCTCTCTCTCTCTCTCTCTCTCTCTCTCTCTCTCTCTCTCTCTCTCTTCCTTTTCTTCCTGTTTTCTTTTCACTCTTTCTCTGTTCTCTATATTATTATTTTTTCTCTTACTTTTCCCATTTGTATAAAAAACGTGAATCTTCAGTATTTTGTTTTCCGAAAGTGAAAATTTTAATGTTTATTGTCTTAATAGAGGTAAAAAAATTTGTCAAAGAGTTAATTCTAATGAAAAAAAGCAGATTCTCTCTCTCTCTCTCTCTCTCTCTCTCTCTCTCTCTCTCTCTCTCTCTCTCTCTCTCTCTCTCTCTCTCTCTCTCTCTCTCTCTCTCTCTCTCTTTCCACACCGCGACCAGTCTTCCTTCGTCTTTTCCTCCGACAGTCTTCCTTTCCTTCCCTTCCCTTCCTCCCCTTCCCTTCTTTGGGTCAGTAAACAGTTTTACCACTAAGGGCCACGTGCGCCTTCCCCTTCCCATCCCCCCTCACTCCCCTTCCTCCCCTCCCTCCCCATCATCTATTTTCATGAAATTGAGATAGTGAGCGAGGATACTTTGAGGCGAGGGGAAAAGAGAGAGAGAGAGAGAGAGAGAGAGAGAGAGAGAGAGAGAGAGAGAGAGAGAGAGAGAGAGAGAGAGAGAGAGAGAGAGAGAGAGAGAGAGAGAGAGAGAGAGAGAGAGAGAGAGAGAGAGAGAGAGAGAGAGAGAGAGAGAGAGTCACTTTTTCTCTATTCAAACCATACTAATATTTCGCTTAGAATATTTTTTTTTCTATTATGACGAGAATAAAGTAAAATTTTCACTTATCTAGAGACAAAATAATAATAATAAAAAAAAAAACATATTCCTCCTCCCCCTCCTCCTCCTTCTTCCTCTTCTTCTTTTTCCTCTTCTTTTTTAAGCATACTAAAAATATTCTCTTTTTTTAATATCACGTCCTGTTTTCACAATCACCACCACTACCACAACCACCACCACCCTCGCACGTGCTACGGATGCACGTGGCAAAATAAACAAAAAGGAGGAGGAGGAGGAGGAGGAGGAGGAGGAGGAGGAGGAGGAGAGAGGGGTGAGAGGCAGGATACGAGATGTTCCGGAGTGTAACCCAATACACCTTTTGTTACAGGGTGTAGCTTGTTTACGTGTGTGTGTGTGTGTGTGTGTGTGTGTGTGTGTGTGTGTGTGTGTGTGTGTGTGTGTGTGTGGCGTAAGGATACATACGCATGATTCCCGATGACTACAGCAGATACGAGAAGAAAGGCTTTGTGATTCCTTACGAGTGTGTCTATAGTAAATGAGATAACACAATTGCGCTGGAAGGAATGATGTTAAGAAAAAAATAATAATCACAATAATAATAACAATAAACTATCTTGAGTCACTATCTTTCAATTTTCTCACCTTTCCTATATTTTCTTCTGATCTTTACCTATTTTTCTTTACGCGAACCAGCACGTCAAAGCGAAATGAAAAGATAGAAGGAAAAAAACAGAGAAGTGAAGACGAAAGAACAACATTAAAGAAGGAAAACGAGAATGCGTAAACAAGAAAAAAAAAGAAAATACTAAAACAGACTGGGATGCTTTCATAAAAAAAGGGGAACGAAAGAAAAATAAAAGATAGAAAAGCAGAAAGAAAGACAGAAACAAAGAAGAAGATACAACGAGAAGAGAATAAGGAGTACTTTCGGATAGAATAAAACGAGGGAAGAAAGAAAGAAAGAAAGAAAGATAGAAAGAAAGAAAGAAAGAAAGAAAACGAGGGAAAAAGAAAAAGAAAGAAAAAAGAAAGTGAGAAAGAAAACGATAAAATAAAAGACAAAAAGAAAAAAGGAAGAAAAAGAAAGGAAAAAAGCAAGTAAATCAGAAACAGAGAAAAGACAGAAAACAAGAATAAGAAAAAAAAAAAAAAAAAAAAACAGACAAGGATACCTTCATTAGGAACCCCACTACTAAACGCCCACAAGGCCTCCACATCACACCGCATTAAAACTTCGTATTACTAACCTTCATCTCCTTACCACAATAAAAATATAGTCATCACAACATATTGAAGCGGCGGGCAGCACCACTTCACCAGTTTCCTTCACCTCACATGGGCCAGGTACGCGGGAAACGGAGGAAGGGAAGAAGGGGACACCGATCGATATCTCAGGAAACAGAAAAGGTCCCGGGAGGAAATCACAGGTGAGGGGAAGCAGGAAATTGTACGATAATTGTGGGTACAGGTAATCCTCGCGCATCGTGGTGGTGGTGGTGGTGGTGGTGGCGGTGGGGATCTTTCTCTTCCGTTAAAGCTCGTAACAATATTTTCTTATATTTTTACTATACAGTTATTTACTTGCTTATTAATCAGTCTATTCAAGTAAAAAAATGAGGCACATTTTGACAAGACCAACAATACAGAGAGAGAGAGAGAGAGAGAGAGAGAGAGAGAGAGAGAGAGAGAGAGAGAGAGAGAGAGAGAGAGAGAGAGAGAGAGAGAGAGAGAGAGAGAGAAGGCTAAGTGTCCTCTCCTCAACCAGTAATAGTGTTGATTAGCTCGTTACTTCTCCACCTTCCCTTTTAAAACATTATTTAATTCTTCTAAACTTGTTAACTAACTATTCGCTCCTTCCCCTTCACCGCCGCTCCTCTTTACCTACTAACAATTTCTACTTCCATCTCTATTTTCACCTCACAACTGCAGGGCTTCCATAGCTTCAGAGGGAATCACGAGCATTTCGTCTTATCAATTCCTCTCCTCTAACTGACTGTCTTCAGCCTCTCTTTCTTCGCCGCAAGGATGCATCTCTTGTTATTTAATAGCTTTTCATGCTAACTGCTCTTCTGATCTTGCTAACTGTATGCTTCCCTCTTCCGCGGCATTGTTGCACAAGACTTTCTATTTTTTCTCTTTCCTATTCTGTCCATTTCTCTAATGCAGTGCGTATTATCAGTCTTTCATCCTTTACTCCCTGCCTGCTTCTGTATTTTCTCCTTCCTGTGACTTGAACTCTTTCAAGAGGAGGGTTTCAAGTAACTTTTCTAATTTAGGATAATCTTGTTGATTCTACTCTGAGGGGACTGGTACCTTCAGTGGGCTTTTTTTCTGCCTTTCTGTAACCCCTGGCCAGAGACTCTCTTACATAAAAAGACTTTTTATATCGTCTTTACTGTCAAGTTTTAAAAACTATGTAACTCAATGTTTTACAATTAATAGTTACTAAAGGAGACAACCCTTTCTCTTGGTGTTTAAGGAAGCTCATCTGCCTGATTCACTCTTCTGCCCCCGGGAAAGACGCCGTGCGTAATGAACCAAGCATTGCCGTAATGGCCCTGCCTGCCCCAGGAGTTGTTACTCAAACCTGACGCACACTTTGAGAAGACGCCGTTTTGTGCGTGTGTAGGAAGCTCATTTGACTAATTCATTCCTCCAGCGGTGGGAGGAAGTGGTGTGTGGTGAGCGGCGGGGCGAAGCGTGGCAGGGGTCGCGGCCCCTTCCCATGCACGACGGCCATAACAGGTCACGGCAGGATGCAAAGGGGATGTGTGGGTCCTGCAGGGCCGCCGTGCCGCCACCTCCCTTCCTCGCGGTGCAGGAATTTTCCATAACAAACATAAAAAGCAGTCACCCTGGGTGGCCGCAGCGCCTCTCCAAATTTCCTGGATGAGGCAAGAGTCGCGGGGGTCGGGGGGTCGAGTGGCGGGAGTCGGGGGTTCGGGAGCCGGGATGTAATTAGCCGATGCGCGGGGGCGGGAGGATGGCGGGCTCTGAGCGCGGGCCGTCATTACCGCGCCGCCAGACCCAAGAATCACTCACTTGAAGGGGGTAATTCCCGCAGGGCGGCCACTACGCCTGTGAGTTATGGCTTCCTAAGTCAGTCCACCGCCAGCCTCTAATCCGGTAAAGTGCGAGGGAAACGGGCTCTAATTTACCATAATTGAGTTACAAGTATCATCATCGGCGCGCCCATACGTCTAGCTCACGCTCCGCCCGCCGCCCTCGCCATTGGCTGTCGTGGGGTGGGCGTCGCGCGGCCTCCACCAGTGAGGGGCGGGGGCGGGGCGAGGGCCGCGGCGGGGAGGTATAATGGTGTCTGGCGTCTCGGCGTGGCACTTGTTGGTGAACGCTCGGTCGTGGCGGCGAGTGTGGTGAAGATGAGTCTGGTTGGCGGGTACTCCATGCCGCAGAGTTACGGGCACACGGGCCATGGGAGGGGCCACGCCCTCCCCGGAGGCACTTTACTCTCCTTACTATTCCCACCCCAGCCCTCCCGCGCAGGCCCTCTACCCGGGATGGGGCTACTCCGCCTCGGGCTACTCCTCGGGGCTTCCCTCCCGAGGTGGCGGTGGCCTGCCCGGAGTATGGGGTGTCCGCGGGTTTCGTGATGGGCCCGGGCTCCCCGCATGACTTAGGCGGCGACTACACTATCGAGATGGTGGACGGCTGTGGCCGAGTAGTGAAGCGGCGGTCGTCGGCCAACAAGAAGGAGCGGCGGCGCACGCAGAGCATCAACAACGCCTTCGCGGAGCTGCGGGAGTGCATCCCCAACGTGCCCGCCGACACCAAGTTGTCCAAGATCAAGACGCTGCGCCTCGCCACCTCCTACATCGCCTACCTGATGGAGGTGCTGCACGGCGACGACGGCGCCGCGCCCGCGCCGCCGCCCCCGGGACCCTTCCCGCCCGCCGCCCCTCACCAGGCAGCCTCCGCCGCCGCCGCGCCCCACCAGGCGCCATCCACCACCGTCGTCTCTTCCTCAACTCAGTCGCCCGAAAACGATAAGGTGAGCCCCTGTGTGCGTGACTCATCAGTGAGTGTTATTCATGCCGCGCTCCACGCCGCCACAGGAAACACCTGAGGCCTGCAGGGCACGGGGAAGTCCATCCAGGTGTTGGGGCGGGGCGGGGCGGGGCAGCCCTCCAGGTGTTGAGGGCGGGCGGCGGCACTTCTTAAGATGTCAGGGCGGGACGGTGTAATCTTTAGAGCGCTGAGACAGGTTGGAGAGGGGGGGCGGGCCAGCACTGCAACCATTTCACAAGGTGAGGGTCGCACCTGCACGTCGCGGCGGCGCGGTGATGACGCTTCAGGAAATCTCTCTAGTTGTTCAGTTATTCCTTGGTTTGTCGCGGCCTTGCGGGAGAAACCCCCTGGCGTAACACCTCCCGCCCACACGTGACGCAGCGGGAGGTGGCGGCGCCCGGGGTGAAGGGCAGGGTAGCGGTGCGGCTGACATGGTCACCGACTCGCTTGCCTCACCTGGCCGGCGCGTCGCCTCCAGGCAGCCTCGCGGGTCACTGGCCACTTGTTGCTACTCGAGTATTATTAACCTTTTTACATCCCTCTACCATTTCCTCAATCGGTCAAGGTGCATCTCCCAGGCTTTGTTCACCTTTTTGTATCCACACTCAGTTGTTCCTAAAGTCAATCCAGTTAGAGTGGTTCAAAATTTAATCGGTAAATGTAAACAGCAAAAAATCGTCACAGGAATGATAGAGTAATGGTATAATTTCCTTCTCTCTCTCTCTCTCTCTCTCTCTCTCTCTCTCTCTCTCTCTCTCTCTCTCTCTCTCTCTCTCTCTCTCTCTCTGTTCGGGACCATTTCCGGTGTGGTCTGGGGGTCAACATAATGGGACAGCGTTGGTCTAACAAGAATATTACATGTGTTGGACTAAAACACGATCAATAGGATGTAACATATACCAATAATGACATAATGGAACGTAATTATCCTTTTTATGACTCTGGAGGGACGTCACCACACACACACAAACACACACATACACACACACACACACACACACACACACACACATTATATACACTGCCTTAGACATAAAATTAATTCTCCTTTCCCCCAAAAAAAAGTCATTATTTCACGCGTGATTATCAAACTATAGCGTACAAGTTTATGTATGTATTTTTCTTTCCTATATAATAAGTTCATGGGTGAAAGTATAAGGTAGAAGAGGAAACAATAGGAGAAGTATAAGGAAAGGGATGAGGAATCTTTAAAGTAACGGTATAATGATGGTGATGATAATAATAATAATAATAGTAACAACATCAACAACAACAACAACAATAACAACAACACCACCACCACCACTACCACCACCACCACCACCAACAACAACAACATATCAACTGAGAACCCATAACCTACCCTACACTACCATGGCTGCCCTCTCCAAACAGCCTACCATTTCTCCGCACCCTTTCCAATTACCTGAAAGAGAACGCAGCCAACAGCGAGTCGGGAAGCGTGTCCGTGTGCCCCTCCCCCCTCCACTCCCTTGATGGCGTGCAGTGTTAAATGTTACGCTTATAATGTCAAAATACATCATTAGTTATTTTAAAAAGGTATTTCCAGTTATAATAGTAGTATTTTTTCTTTCTTTTCTTTTCTTTTCTCTTTTTCTGAATTAGGGAATACACAATCTCTTTTTTTTTTTCAATTCTGCCGTGGTTGCTTTTTTCGTTAGCATTCAGAGCTGAGGAAGTGCGTAAATAAATAATTAGATAAATAAAAAGAAAATGAGAAGTTTACAGAGAGAAAAAAAAAGAATAAGATTTTTCTCTATAGATTACAAAACTCAAGTACAAAAAAATAAAATGCATAAAAAATGTAAAAAAAAATATATATATATGGTTTATTACAAAGGAGAGAGAGAGAGAGAAAAAAAAAAAAAAACGGCCAGGAGTCAAGGAATGAAATGTTACGCTAATCATTTAAAAGTACTCCCGTTGAAATGAAAACAGCAGCCGGTCATTTCCAGGTATTCCCAGGTAGCTTTCCTTTACCCTTCCACTCATACACAATATTTTCCCACAATCACCCATAGCTTCTCAGACACGTAATCTGTAGCTTAACCCTTTCACTCGTATCTGGCACACCTTTCCTAAACCACTAACAACTTGAAGATATTTCCCCTTTCTTTACAACCGAAAATTTATTCTTTTTAATCCCTTTTTTTCTTGTAGATGCTAACAAAGATGGCATACATTTTTTATTTATTTACTTATTTATTTATTTTTAGTGCTGTGAATCGTGGCCTTTCGCTATAAAAGGTTTAAAATGACAAAGTTTCTGTTCCCTGCCACAACTTTCACCCTCGCTAAGTCGCCTCTCAAGAGAAGCTTCGGTTATAATCACGTCGCCCATTAAATATATAAATAAATAAATAAATAAAATAAATAAATAAATAATTACTCGTCTCCTTTCCTGTGTCCAAGCAAACATTTTTTACATTGTTTAGAAGGCTGACAGAAAATGACCGCGGCAGTAAAAAGGGTTAAGAGTAAGGCAGGAGGTAAATAGGAAAACAAAAGCGATGTTTATCAATTACAAACCAGACCGTTAAATTAAACTGGAGAGGAAGTAATAGCAGTAGTGGAAAGTGACCAGAATAACACACCATACAAGATATACGTTACACAGTGCTGTATCATCCACTACCTAGGACAGAAAGTAAACGTTGAGATTGTGAAAGAAATCGAAATGGCGGTGGGATGGGGGCACTTTATGGTGAACGAAGTAGTGTTTTCATTAACCCTTTCACTTTTAACCCTTTCACGGCGACAAAAAAAAAAAAAAAAATAAATAAATAAAATAAATAAAAAAATAGCAGCACTAGAAGCAAAGCGTGAAGTCTTTATAAGCATCTGCAAGAAACGTACAAGATTGAAGGTGGCTGTAGAACAAGTAAAGGTGTCTCAGAGTGATTGGTAAATAGGGAAAGGTGTACCGAGTGGCAGTCAAAGGGTTATGGACAATGTGGGACTTCTTACTTCGTTTTATCGATGGATGATTCTTTATTAACCCACGTGTGTCTCTAAGCACTAACATAACTCGTATATGACTCGATCGTTTCTGTTGATTTCTGTGTTATTGGTAGGTGGGTAGGGTAGGAAATATTATGCCAAGGTTTTCTCACTTTTCTTCTCCTTCTTCTTCTTTCTTCACTTAGCGTGGGAGCCAGGTTGAGATCAGACTGGTTCTCCATAAATGTTTCATCTTTTTTCTTCTCTCACTCCCCAATAAATTTTTCATCTTTTTTTCCTCATTTTCCTATATTTTTTTTTCAGTCTCTTTTCCTCCTTCCCTCATAAACTTCTCATTCCTTTTTTCTCCTTTCCCTATATTATTTCAATCTATTTTCCTCCTTCCCCCATAAACTTCTCATCTTTTTCCTCATTTCCCTATATTTTTCAATCTCTTTCTTCCTCCCCCCGTAAACTTTTCATCTTTACCTTCCCCTCCACATTAACCTTTCATCTCTTTTTCCTCCTCTCTTAGCTGGAGCGTTGCATTTACTTTAAAATCAGACTCCAAACTTACACTAAACCCTTCTATTAA